>NC_091126.1:146096036-146421869 GCF_040183065.1 Periplaneta americana | reverse complement strand
TAATAGTAGCAGTTACATGATACAAAAGTTGAAATTAATGCAAAATGAGTCATACATAAGTTACCGGTATTGTTACCGAGGCACGGGATAGCCTTTTGATTGGAAGCATGTTGGGTTTTCCCGAGTAGTTATTTATTACCTCTGAACCCAGATTAGGACACAATGCTTGAGTTTTCCTGGTTAACAGTTTGCACGAAGCCGGGGACACAATTCTACTGGCACTTTGCAAAATCAATCTCCGTTTTGGAGTTCTCTGAACTGTATTAAGAAGGAATTATTTTCAACCGTATATATAAGCTTATATACAGTGCAACGCATTTTCCTCTTTGAAACATATACACTGAAGAAGAATTCTGTACGAATTGTTGAAAAATTAATTCGATCTGGGTGGCGCAATCGGTAGAGTGCTGGCCTTCTGTGCCCGAAGTTGCGGGTTCAATTCCGGTCCAGGTCGATGGCACTTAAGTGTGCTTAAATGCGACATGCTTATGTCAGTTGATTTACTGGTGTGTAAATGAACTCCCGTGAGACAAGATTCCGCCACACCGGCGACGCTAATATAATCTCAGCAGTTGCGGGCGTCATTAAATAAAACAATTTAATTCAATTTAATTTAGTTGAAACATTAATCGTTTCATATTCTTAAAAATAATGCGTGATTTACATTAGCCAATAGTAATTGTGTTTAACCCATGTTTTATTAAATCTAGGACAAAGACTGCGAAGTATTTTTAAGTTTTAGTATTAGAATTAGCCACGAAATCCCATGAAGGGCAAAGGCCTCCTGACTATGCAGGGTGGCTTGTCAAACAGTTCCCGGTTAGTCACTCCGGGAATGATGGTCACTTTTGTAATGTCATATCTGAAGGGTCCACTGTTCACTAGTCACTGTTTAGGTTGCACGTCACTTTGTGATTAGTTTCCATTGTTGTCGGTCTTTCGCTGTTCTTGATCATAGATGGCCGAATCTTGCTCTAAGTTCGTCTGCCCATCTTGTCTTCTGCCTTTCAGCGTTCCGTTTGCCAATCCTTGGGTCCCATGTCGTAAGTATGTGTGTCCACCGGTTCGCGTTGAGTCGCATCACGTGTCCTGCCCATTTCTTCTTCAGCTTGTCGGCCGTCTCTGCTGCGTCTTTGAGGTGTGTTTGTCTTCTTATGTCTTCGTTACGTAGTCTATGTCTGAGTGTAATGTTCAGCATCTTCCTCTCCATTTTCCGTTGGCACTTTCTCAGCATGTCCTGCTCTCTTTCTAAGTTTTATTATAGTCTGTGCAAATACTCTAAGACTACAGCAAACGCCACATCAACACAAATATTCCATGGCCTCAGTCGGCGAAGTCACTTGCCTGCCGATCCGAAGTTGTACTCGGACACGGGTTCGTTTCCCACTTGGGCTGATTACCTGGTTGGGTTTTTTCCAAGGTTTTCCCTAACCGGAAAAGGATCCTAGACCTCACCTCGCCAAATACAGTAGCGTGCAAATTAATCCGAACAACGTAATTACTTATGCTAAAACACTCAAACGGGATAAAAAAAAAGGATTTAAGACATACCTCAGTAATCTATGTGGCATCCCTTGTTCCTAATAACAGCTCTGAGACGATTTGGCATGGATTCCACTAATTCCCACAAATATTCTTCATTTCTTCATCGCGAAACCATACACCAATTAGGGCAGAAGTCATCTTCTCCTTTGTAGAACAATCCATTTTTTCCATTCTTCTTTTGCAAATTGACCACAAGTTCTCAATGGGGTTGATGTCGGGTGAGTTGCCTGGCCAGGGGAGTACCCGAATATTCTTCTTGTTGAAGAATTCTGTAGTTTTTCGAAACGTATGGCATGGTGCCAGGTCTTGTTGGGACACACCTCTGCCATCCGGAAATTATTTTTGCAGCTGGGGTACGATTCTGGTTTCCTATAAGTGAATATATTTGTCAGAATTCACCATTCCCTTGATAGGTATTAATGCTCCAGGCCCTTCGTGTGTAAAACAACCCCAAAACATTACTTTACGGGGGTATTTGGGTGCTTGTTGGAGATGAGCTGCTGTTACTTTTTCGGATCCTTTCCGTACGTAAGAAACACGGTGGCCGTGGACCTCGAAATGAGACTCATCGGAAAAAAGTACATTCTTCCAGTCATTCACTGTCCAGTGTTGATGTAATTTTGCCCACATGAAGCGTTTTTTGCACATAACAGGGGTTAGTAGTTGCTTCTTAATAGGCTTACGAGCCCTTCGTCCAGCTTCCAAAAGCCTACGCCGCACTGTTGTGACGTGAATATTCGCCCCAGTGGTAGCCATTAACTTGCGGGTTAAGTCGACAGCAGTTAGTCTAGGATTTAATTTACTTTTCCTGACAATTAAACGATCATCTGCAGGTGAAGTCTTCCTTTTCCGGCCACAGTTTCCTTTTTTCTGGGGTGTGATGGATCCAGTCTCCCTGTATCGTTTTATGATCGAATTAACAGTAGCCAAACCGATGTGACATTCTGCAGCAATTTGCCTCTGTGTCATAGAAGAATGTTCTGCTAATGTTATAATTTTAGACCGTTTTCCTGGAGTTGTATCCATTTGTGAAGACGACAGAATGTACACAGGATTGCAGTATTAAGTCTTCAACACAACTGAAATGCTTATAAGTACAAAACGACAGGCAAAATGTCACATATTATAAAAAAATAATGACAGACCTTCAACAATGGAATTACACGTACTACAGATGTCAATTAAAGCGGTATGAGCAGCTGTGAGGCCAACAATGACAGAAAATGTAAAAATATGTCGTGTTCGGATTAATTTGCACGCTACTGTACCATTTCGCTAACACCAGTTCCATCTACGCTAAATAACCTAGTACTTGCTACAGCGTCGTTAATAACCAACTAAAAAATTTCTCCCTTACAAAGACACAACTCAAGAGTCCTCCGACAGCGTTAGGGACACCCCTGATCCTTGGAGCAGGAACCAGCGTAGCGCGTCCCCGCCGGCTAGGAGCTCAGTCATGAATATTCACAGGAAAGGAGTAACTGATCTAACAAGAGAGAGAAAACAATTGTGAATTGTTCAGGAAAGCTGTAGATTGGACTTCTTTCTTTGTTGGTAATGAAAAAGGAAATCATAACATTTAGAATATCGACTCTTCTTCTTTACGTGAAAAAAATATCGACAGGTTCACAGCTTTATTATGCTGCATATTTTTACATGGACTTACGTGTGGCTGAAATGACTTGTCGGCAGATGCATAGCTTTACGTAGAACTACGTTTGGGTGGGATAAGTTGTGAATAGGTGCATAGCTTAATTATGCTACATACTTTTGCTTAGAACCACGTGTGGGTGCGATTCCCTGTCGACAGGTGCATAGTTTTATTGTGCTATATCTTTACGCAGGGTTTAAGCCACAGTCGCATTTGTCGCATTTTGCTACTCGACTTCTAAAAATGCAATAAACTTTCAATGTAAATGTGCAAAAATGCGAAACCACATTGAACTTCAGAAACGAAGATGGTAATGGACAATATGAAATCATAATCAATCAATCAAACTCCTGTATCTCCTCATGAGGAGATTCACATTCACAAAGTGCCTCCATCAGACACTATTTGTAGCCAACTTCTTCACTTCGCTCCATGTTTCCCCCTCCCTAGCAATTTCCTCGAAAACTGTTCTCTTCCTTTTTTTTTTTGGCCTTCCTCTTGTTCTACTACCCTGGGGGTTCCAATCCAAAGCCATTTTTCTATTGCTCCTGTGCCCTATCCAATTCCACTTTCGCCATAGACATTCTTAGCGCGGGCTTCCGGTGGATGATCAGCGAACTAATGTTTTTCGTATTCATAAACCAGTGTTAGCGACATGATATGACATGAATCCTGTACAAATAATCAGTCGATAGCCGGGGCTAGTTTAGCACGCTCGTAGCGCGGGCTAGCGAAATGTCTATGCATAGCACCGTAGATTTCTATTGTGATTTCTTTCTGATTTGTTATCTTCCATAGTATGAAATCATAGATGTGTATGAACTAATCCGTTCTGGAGAATCTGAATTTAAGTGAAATGCTAATGACATTGACAATATTCACGAAGATATTGAGCAAATAGATGTTCAGGAGTGGAATTCAAAGAGTTGACACAATTCATGTAAGTTAACAATTTAAGTGAATAATTTCTTATAATTGTTTGTACAATTCCATCGCATACGGTAAATTGTGAGCTACGATTTAGTTGCATGAATCTTGTAAAAACTGTAATTGAGTACCGTTTTTGCAAAACTTGCTAACTGAAAAAACTAAATTTTACAGGAGAGACAAAACACTATAGTAAGCAAGTTTTGCTGCATGTCTCACTTATAGGAGAAAGCAAGTTTTGAAAAAACGATCACACTTTGACATACTACAATGAAGAGAAATAACCAGACATCGGATTCTAGGGCAAATGCCTATTTTGTTTCTTTAGGAGAAAAGTAAAAATAATTATTAATATTTGTGTTTCATGGAAATGGAAAGGTATTCAAAGAGTTTTATAGTGCCCTAAAATGCCCTAAAACGGTTATTAGAGCCTAATTTGTTAATATTCGCCTAAAAATGCCTAACTCACTGTAAAGTTTCGCATTTTACTCTTACTTTTTATAATTTATACATGCATTCACTGCGAAATTTAAGGCATTTAAAAAGTGGAAAGTTCGCTTCACACCGGCCATGAAACCATTGATAAAGGAAACAAAATGTTTTGAATCTCACGACACTCGCAATAGATTTCACCGAATTTAACATGTTTGGAGGCATAAATGCCGACAAAGAACCAACCTTAGTTTTGAAGCAGGCAACAATCAGAACATGTGCTGCTACCGATTCAGAGATATACTATACTATAAAAATGACTGTTTTCGGTCTGAAACCGATTAGCTGTACTGCCCTTCAGAGTGTCATAAAATCACAATTTTTGGAGAAAGAGTGTTTTTGAAATATTTATGAAAAGTCGTAAAACTGCGAATTAGTAGGGTAAACCATTACAAAATATTTAAAAGAATGGCCCTCCTAGTGTTAACACTACCAGGAAATGCAACAATAAGTGGAACTTTGTATTTTTGCGCCTGCTTTCAAAATGATTCTCAGTGACAAAAGGCAAAGGTTAACTGTGGAGAATTTAGAAAAAAATTCTGGTGGTGTACTGTGCAGATAATTATAATAAAGTCTGAGCATGGAACTGAATTTCAATAACTTAAAATGAGTAATCTTGATATCAATAATCATTATTTCATTAGTTTCAATATATTAAATTTGTGCAGCTCTGTTTATAAATATAATATAGTATTCTTTTTTAATGTTTAAACATACTTTTTTGTGCGTATTTTAGTGTATAACTAAAAATTTCAGTGAAAGAAATAAGTATGATACCTTGATGTGCCTAAAATGCCTTTTTTCATTAAAATAGAGCCTAATTTTACAAATTTTGAGCTTATTTTAGGCGCCTAAAACTGCAATTTTTAGTGCCTAAAAATCCGATGTCTAGAAATAACCCAATTTTACTAAGACGCTTTGAACATCATGTAGAGGCCAGCCTTATGTTAACGAATCCATCAAAATCTCAATTTTGCAAATTTTGCAGTTAGTAAGTTTTGCAAAAACGGTCCTCAATTAGAAGCTGTCTTTCAGGAAAAAGAGTTAGCACTCTGCTAACAATAAATCTTGAAGGGCCTACTCGTAAAGAATTTCAGGGCCATATCCATAGACATTCTTAGCGCGGGCTTTCGGTGGATGATCAGCGAACTAACGTTTTTCGTATTCATAAACCAGTGTTAACGATATAATATGATATGAATCCCGTACAAGTAACCAGTCGATAGCCGGGGCTAGTTTAGCACGATTGTAGCGCGGGCTAGCGAAATGTCTATGCATAATACCCTCAGTGTTTAGAGTGCCCATAAAATAACGTATTATAATGTAATGTAAATTTGGCAGTAATTGATTCTAAACATACCTAGTCTAATGATTTACTTACATAAGCATATCTAGAGTTTGGTAAGATGGATTTAAAGTAATAAAACTTCAAGAAACAAATTACATAACCTTTTGTTTCTGCAAACATTTTAAATTTTATCTTCTTTGTACAATTATTTAGAATATTGCTCAATCTTTTCGCATTTTGCACAAATATAATTTTTCATTTGTGCATTTTTGCGACAATTATTTATTTTACAGCTTAAACCCTATCTTTACGTCAGGTATGCTCATTCTCTGACTCCCGATTACGTTCTGTAATCACGACCTTCGAATGTAGAGCGAGCTGTTCCCCGTTCGAAGCTCGACGGACGGCTGCAGAAGGCAGTTCAAGTACTTAGTAAACGCACGAACAGTGCGGGACAATGACACAGTCAAAACCTTCTGCAAGCAAACGATCATTCCGTACAGTGTGGGAGGAAGCCTATTTTTGTTGTACGTTCGGTGAAAATGGAAAGTGATTACTATATTGAAAGGTACTGTCAGAATACTATTGAGCAACATAAAACTACATTATAGGCTCTGCTACCCAGAACATGCGGAAGTGACAGAGAAGCTGTTTTCTGTAATATAGCCTATTTTCATGTACCAACGTTATTATTATTTTTATTACTATTATTCAGAACTAAATGCAGAGAATATGACTTGACAAGCATAGAATTATTTAAAAAATGAACAAAACTAAATATTACAAGATGAGCTTATTCGTTGCCACTATGTTAGCTACCTTCGCCTCGACATATGTGTGCGAACAATTATTTTCGAGAATGAAGGTTGCTAAATCCAAACATAGGTCCCGATTAACAGATGAGCATCTTTAGCGCATTGCAGTAAATTCGTTGGAAATAGATTCCCGATTACTTGCAGAAAAGAATGCAGATGTTGAATAGACCGCAAAGTAGACTATATGGTGGAATATGAAAATGATATTATCCACGATATTATTATATCATAACTATATTAAATATAATAAATAATGTAATAACTGAATATTGCAGTGTATACTCTTTCCTTTTTCAAATTCAGTTTATTATCCGTATTTGAAAGAGTGTAAGAACTATGCTACGGGCGGTGCTGCAATGTAGTTGCGGAGCCCAGTCCGTACACTGCGTGTGTGTGTTATGCAGTGCAGCATCATCCGTGTAATCGGGGCTTTTACAATTTTGAGCATACCTGCTTTACTACGTGTGGGTGTCGCCCTCGTGTAAGCGTTGGTAGTTTTTAATTTAACGACTCTTTTCTCTGCAAAGTTCTGAATTCAACTTGCTTGGGAAATGGCAGACTAATTTTGTCTGGTGCTGTTTATAAGGGACAAAGTTCTTTTACTTGCTGTAAATCTACGACACGGGACACGGCTTTACTTCCTTCCGGGAGGAAGTTATGTTAAAGTTTCAACATGCTTCAAAATCCTCTGTTCTATTCCGGATTTGAACCGAAGAACTTCGGATGTAACGGTCATCATTATGCCGCAAGATCACGAAAGAAGTCTCTAGTGATAAGTAAAGCGTTGTCCGCAGTCTTTCGGTCTCTAAAACTTTTGACACTTCTTAGCCGCCACGTGTCTGCGAATCCTTTCATTCGCTAAACCATTGACAGATCAGAGTTCCATCAAAGTTCAATAGGCCCATATTCCTGCACAGTCTCAACACAATAGAACATTTCATTTCTCGGAAGTTCTCACAATAGACGAGCAACCGGCGCAAGTTCTCTAATGACGTCAAGAGGCTCGGCAGCTTTGCAGCTTCTCTCTCAACTTCAAACGACGAGAGTGGCAGTCTAAAAATTGTTTTATTCCCTTAGAAGCTTGGGAAGATTTTAATCTTCCTTGGACAGTTTGCCAGAACTCGGCATCTGTTTTCAGACTATGTTGCACAAGTTTTATTTTTTTTATTATTTTAAGTTTTGCGCCGCCCGTTATTAAGTTTGTGGCACAGCTTTGTTTTGACCGGTAGAGGCGCTGTGTCGCAACACAAAGATCGATAGCGCCTGCCTGGGAGTAATGTTCAACGACGCATCCTCGGTCGGTATCCGGGTGTTCGCTGCAAATCTGGGGTCGAGCCGACTAGTACATAGCAGATCTAATTTGTTGTTCCCATCAGTACCAAAGAATATGAAGGCGAGCAGCGAGCGCCGGGTCGTTATTTCATGACCGAGAAGCGACATGAATTCGAGACAACTGCCCTCAAAGCAATGAAAAATTATGTAAGAAACACGAACGGCACAGATACGTTGGAATGTAGTAGCAATGTTGTAGGCGACAGTAAATAACACTGAACAACAAAATTTTAAGGGGAGAGGATGGTATTTTTTTAACTTTTTTCCTGTTTGGTGTAAAATATTAATTTTTTTGTATGCAGAGAGCTCATAGCTGTAGGAATTCAACCAAATATAAATATTTTGAAAAAAAAAATTATTTGGGGGCCCAAATTTGAAAAAAAAAACCCAATGGAGGATTGTACTCAAACCGATATATCTAAACCATTTTTAAAGATAGATTCAAACTTTTCTTAGAATGTATTTGCAAAAGTATGTTATACAAACTGTCTGTAACAGAATTTTGATATTAGTCCCTATGTTTGTAAAATAATTAAAATTTAAGAACAATTTTCTGATTTCCTCTCTTGCAAACAAACGGACGTATTTTTTAAATGAAATCAATAAACAAAATTCTGTTACAGAGGAACGTTTCCTAACAGTCTAAAAAATGTGTGTTCTAAATTTCATGCACGTATCTTTAATAGTTCAGAAATTATATCCATTTTTGTCTGGCAATGTAGCAAAAAAAATGAAGTTACTGGAAACCGATATAAGTGGGAGTGTGATTTAAAAATCCATAGCGCAGGAAGTTTAAAAATGACGTCTCAACAGCCGATAAGGGTACAAATACCCAAAAAATGTTATTCAATGCATTCCAAACATATAAAGAGGATTTTGAAGATTTTTTTTTTAATTTAATTTACCGGAAACAACAATAAAAGTGGGCGAATGAATTAAAAATCCATAACACAGAAGTTTAAAAATGGCGACCCAACATGCGATAAGGGCACAAATACCCACAAAATGTTATGCTATGCATTCCACACATATCACAGAGTATTTTAAAGATTTTTTTTTTTTTTTGAAAATTTGCTCATTTTTCACCAAAAAATACCATCCTCTCCCCTTAAGTTTTGTCTTGCTCCGAAATAAAAATAGGTGAATATTGCTAATTTGTGTACCCTAAATCTGAATTTAAAATCGAAATTTCTCCATCACGTACGATTTTCCGGGGAAAGTGAATTGAGTTTTTTTAATGAAAAAAATCACTTTTTTCATTTTTCACTGCTACTGATAACATTACAACAGACTAAGGATTCAAAATGCCTCATAATACTTGGAAAATGTGTACTGGATACAAAAATGATGTTACATAGTTTAAAACACAAAAACCACAATAACAATAAAAATATTTCATGTGTATAATGAGAAAATATTCGGAATTTGAACTTATCATTTAGAAGGATTTTCTGGATGACTTCCGTTTATAATTAGATCTGAGACTCTTTTACAAGGAACCAACAATATTCTGAAAGCATGCTGGATGATGATCTTCCTTTATACCGCCTTCCCATTTCAGATATTTCTTGATGAAATCTTTCCCCATGCTCGTCGCTTACCACTCTAAGGTTAGGAGAAAAGAAATCCAAATGAGAATGTAAAAAGTGTATTTTGAAAGACATAGTACACCCCATTTTCTCATATGCACTTAACATGGTTTCCACAAGTTCAATGTAGTTGTCTGCCCTAGAATTTCCTAGGAAATATGAGCAAATGTTTTTGAAAGCGCGCCATGCCACTTTTTCTGTAACGGAAAGTTTTTCCTCAAACAAAGAGCCGGCCATACCTTTGCGGATTTGTGGACCTATGAAAATGCCCTTTTAATTTGCCCTCGCTGAAACAGGTAAACTTTTCTTTTAAATACTGAAAACCACATCCTTGTTTGTTCATTGCGCAGACCTTACTTTGAACTGTTATTCAAGTTACTGAATAGAAGGGACGATTATCTATTTATTGATTAGAAGTACAACGAACATACCAATAATTATAAGAAAACGGAAATAGGTCATAAAGTCATAAAATACATTAGCTTCTGTTTTGTTTTGTTTTGTTTTGTTTACAACCTCCAATCTGCACCAGATGTTTCCTGGGAGACCGCTTATCGAAAAGTGAAATCATAGTATATTTTAAAAACCTTACGTGATACGAAGAAAAGAGATGCATTTTCGGATTCAGTGCACACAAAATTATAAGGGTGACATTCTTTTAAGTAGGAGCAAAATTCTTGTTGTTCAGTGTAATTACTACATCAACAGGTCTATCACAAAATAGAGAATCTTGGAGCGTAAAAGAACAACCACTACGTATGTCATTGGCTTCTTATCCGGACTCAGTTTTCTCTCAGTATCCATAGAAAAGTACTGAAGAGTAACAAGAAGTTCTCTGTAGTATAATAATAATAATAATAATAATAATAATAATAATAATAATAATAATGATTTATTATTATCATTATTATTATTATTATTATTATTATTATTATCATCATCATCATCATCCTTCACGAATTAGGCCTCTGTAGACCTGATTCGGCCCCATCTAGCAGTCTTCTTAACGGTCTTCCTGGTCGACGATGTCCTCTAGGTTTATATTGCATCATAATTTTTGGGATTCTTGAATTTTCCATTCTTCTTACATGATCTAGCCAATTTAATTTGTATCTGGTGATTTTTTCTTCTACTGACTCTACTTCTAATTGTTCTAAAATTTCTTCATTCCTTTTTCGGTCTAAAAGAGTATATCCTGCTGTTCTCCTGAAAAATTTCATTTCCGTTGCTTTTATTCTGTTCATGTCTTTTTTCTTTAATGTCCAAATCTCGCTTCCGTATAGAAGAGTGGGTAATGCTAGTGTATTATATATTTTTATTCTTGTAGATTTTTGTACTA
Organism: Periplaneta americana; assembly: GCF_040183065.1. Classification (NCBI taxonomy): domain Eukaryota; kingdom Metazoa; phylum Arthropoda; class Insecta; order Blattodea; family Blattidae; genus Periplaneta; species Periplaneta americana. The sequence continues at coordinate 146,410,891 of NC_091126.1, read as the reverse complement.
ATTTAGCTTTTAATGTATTGTTTATTATTCCTAGAATTTGTGTAAATTTTGTAATTTTCTTGTTCACATCTTTTTCATTTTGATAAGATATTTCACAACCCAGATAATTGAAATTTTGCACTTGTTCGAGGCATTGGTTATTGTGTATTGTCTTACTTCTCACTGGGTCTTGTCCTAAAAATGCCATTACTTTTGATTTTTGTGCTGAAATTTCCATCCCAAAATCTTTTAATATTTCATTTAATGTATACAATCCTCTTTGTAAATTATCCTCTGAATTGGAAATTATGACTTGATCATCGGCATAGAGTAAGGCATTTATTATTATCATTATTATTATTATTATTATTATTATTATTATTATTATTATTATTATTAGACAGCGGAAAAAAGTCAAATAAATGTCATGTTTTCGGTTTACAAGTATTGTACGCATAGACTATGGCATGAGGTGTGAACGCACGGTACCGTCCGCAGAGAGCACCACGCGAACATCGAAAACAATTGCCACTCTGCGTTCTCAGTCAGTCCTCGTCCGTACGTGAACAGAGAATATTGAGATACGTAAACATATTCTTCATTTGTGTTCGGTGAAGTGATCATAATGCCGAAGACAGATGTTAAAAACATAGGGTGTATTCTTTAATACAAGAATGTGGTGTAGACATTTTTAGTAGTGATACTGGTGAAACAATTGAATGTGGGTTATGTATGTGTGTATTAAAAAAGATAACAAAAAAAAACGATAGAACATCACTGTAATACACAAACACATGAAAAATGTTGCTCTATGTTAGAAGAAAATAAGGGTTCAAGTTCAAATTTCTTCTCAAGTATAAAATATGACTTTTGCCAGGATTTGTGTCGAATGATGATAAGTTGCAATATTCCATTCAAAACATTTTTTTATATTATTGGGTTATTTTACGACGCTGTATCAACATCTAGGTTATTGAGCGTCTGAATGATATGAAGGTGATAATGCCGGTGAAATGAGTCCGGGGTCCAGCACCGAAAGTTACCCAGCATTTGCTCGTATTGGGTGGAGGAAAAACCCAGGAAAAAACCTCAACCAGGTAACTTACCCCGACCGGGATTCGAACCCGTGCCACCTGGTTTCGCGGCCAGACGCGCTGACCGTTACTTCACAGGTGTGGACTTCAAAACATTGAACAATCCTGACTTTAAAGGATTTATAGAAAAGTTCACAAAATATGCCATTACAATAATTATATCAACGTACAACCAAAATTCAGTGATTATACCGTGTGTTAATTTACATTTCCCCCGGCCTATAACTCACGCGCCTCTAGTAAGCCTACTGTGCTTACGTAAACAACAACCCTCTGACGAGACAAACTAGTCGCGTTGTAGTTAACTTCACATCCGAATTACTTCTTTTCCGCTGTATAATAGTAATAGTAATAATAATAATAATAATAATAATAATAATAATAATAATAGTAATACAGTAGAAACTCTATTATCCGTGGTAATGAAGGGGGTGGAGTGAACGGTTAATCGAAAAAATCGGATAAACCGTACCATAAAAGATTTTCATAAATTAAGTACATAATACAGTTTCGTAATTTTCTCCGAGGTCTTTTGTTTTAATACGCTAGGTAGTGGATCAGAAGTTCACTGATTTAAGTCTGGTTTTCAACGACCCGTTTTTAATGGCCAAGGAAATTCCTTATGACGGCTGTCTGTGGAAAGATAGAGAATAGTGTAGGTCTCATGTAGTAGAATTACATACTTTATACACTTTATACAGAGACATCATTTTATTTTTACTTCAATTTTTATTATACCTGAGTTTTTTAATGTACTTCACTCCCACCCCTTCTACTAATGAAGTTCAACCGTCCTGCACACAGATCCAAGACCGCATATACAGTCATAGTAGCCTTACGGTCATAGTAAACAATACGTTCCAAAAATATGTTCGCGTTTTCCAGTGACGAAAGAGCTTTCAATATTGAATCATTTTCGCACAGGTATTGTCGTCCATTTGCCTGCACGTCGTATCCCGGTTTCCCCCACCAGCTTTTATTCGCCAGCTAGTGGCTGGGCTGTCTTAGCTCTTTTCTGAGAACATTAATTTCTGTCAGGAATTGGACGTCTACGTAATATTATACAACTGTTTAAAATAACTTAAATAAAAGGGCCTCGTTAAGTAATTGTCACGTGATTTCCTCCCTTTCTACGACCCTACGACATAACCACTCGGACGGACAGTAGATAGTATGTCTGAGTAATTTTATCTTTTCGGATCGGGCAGAAGTGAAGATTGAATTTACAGTACGTAAGATACTCTTTTATAGAGTAGGTATAGAATTATTTCAACATGAGTTACTAGTACGAAGGACGAAACTGGTAATTGGGATTAGGTACAATAGTCTATAGTGCAATAATATGCACAAAAGAACTGAAGCCTGTATCGAAATGAACGGCCACCATTTTAAAAACGTGTTCTGTAGACAGTATAATATACACTGCTTAATGAATACGTCCACATGGACAGCTCAGTTCGTGAGTAAAACACTCATTGTTAATACTGTACTGTACTTTGATTAAACAAAAACCTAATGAAAATTATCAGACTCAAAATCGCAATATTTCCTAGTTTACGTAAATGCATTAACTACTTTTCTTCCCTCCTATACCTAATAAAGTGATTTGTTTGTGTTCTACGCCAGTATCATCGAACTCCAGTCGTGGAAGTGGGTAGCAAACGGCGTTGATCCAGATGTATAGCCAAGTTAATATTAAAAATGTTAGTAAAAATAAAATGATGTCCCTGTATTTGTTTTTCATTAAATCGCGCACAATTGTAATTCCTATCTCATGTTCTGATGCGACGTGAACCACAGTTTTTTTTTTCACAAACCACTATTACTTTTTCGTAGCACAACTCGTTTTCTTTTAACACCTGTGGAAGACATTTTGCATAGAAGTTAGACGGTAAGGCCACTCGAAGACTAGATCATACTGTGTAAGGGTAAAGGTTTGTATAAAAAAAAAACTGTAGAAAAATTTTTCTTAATATAATGTAGAATACTTCATATTTTTTTCTGCAGAAAAAAAAGAGCGAGAAAGAAAGACAGTCGGATAATCCAACAATCGGTTAATAGGGTGACGGAAAATCGGGGTTCTACTGTAATAATAATTAATTATTTATTTATTTATTTATTTATTTATTTATTTATTTATTTATTTATTTATTTATTTATTATTAATATTTGTGTGCTGAACAACAGCCAGAGGCCAATTATAGTTCAGCACAATGCACAAACAGAAGATACAAAGGTGCAAAACAAAAATAAATTATATCTTAAATAACAAAAACATACATAAATAAAATTGAGTACAAACAGTAAAAACTAATAATCAGAACGAAACTAAGCTTTAAAAGGATCTAAATTGTGCCCATGCAAATTGGCATATTTTATGCATCTACAGACTGGAGAAAGTGATTTTGAATTTCGGTTATAAAAATTTTTTTGAAATCTTAAACCTTTTGTAGGAATACGAAGGCTGATATTGTTTAAAAGCTGATATTCTTTAATAATAATAATAATAATAATAATAATAATAATAATAATAATAATACTTTGTAACGTGACACATAATTCCAAATATGAGAAGAATTACATTCAGAGACTGGATAAGGGTTAGAGTAGTCCAATTACAGACGGCGGATTTTCGGTCCCTGCACAAGTACAAGACGCCACGTCACTTGGCGTACGGAGAGAGCGCAGTTCAATTACTTCCCTACAACTGACGTACACCTAACGTTTAGCATCGGGACGGAAAATCCGCTGTCTGGTAATTGCAACTAAAAAAGAACCCAGGTTAAGTACACGGGCGTCTGAGTAAAGTGGAATATATTTTGTACACATGTATGTGCGAACGCGACTGACACGTTTTATACGCGTTTTGTACACGTGAACGTGCGCATGTGACTGAGTAGATTAGTATATATTTTGTACACGTGTATGTACAAAAACGACTGAGAAATTTAGTACGTGTTGCACATGTGTACTTGCGCACGTGGCTAACCAGTTTGGTACTTGTTTTCTACACGTGTTTGTGTGCAAGTTGCTGAGCCGTTTGGTACACGGTTTTTACGTTCATGACTGGTACACGTGTACGCGCTCCTGCAAATGCGACTGAGCAGTTTGTATCCCTATACTTAGAAATGGCCGAAAAATGTAAACAGATCACTTGCGCTCCGGGCCTACTTGCTGTTTGAGACAGAACACGACCGTTTTTAAGCTGATAAAGTGATAAGTAAACATTGCAGACCCAGTGGCGGACAGTAAGAAAGGAGATAGTCTTTGCGCGTTACCTCTTCTGGAGGACAAATTTAACAGTGATTAACTTATCAACTTCTTTACTGTGTTAATTTTTAGGAAATTACCTGAATGACTAGGCTTTGGACAATGAAGAACAACACTTCGAAACTAGTCAGCCAGGTCATTTCCTAAAAATTAACAAAGTAAAAACAGTTGATAAATTAATCAGTGATATATAAGTGTTAAAAGTGTGTATAGAACAATGAAGAATAAATTTAATTAAAGCCATACAAAAAAAAAACAAATTAAACAAATTGAGACGTGGAGTAATCAGTACAGTTGCGGATACATATTTGGAGTAAAATTTTTAACGAGATGAAGTATATTAGACCTAATTGTAAAACTGGCTCCAAATATCTCATTGATTAATAGAGGACCTATTATAAGTATATGAGAGGTTTATATTCCTCGCGAAGAAATAGATTGTCCACACCTCTGGAGTAATGGTCACCGCGTCTGGCCGCGAAACCAGGTGGCCCGGGTTCGAATCCCGGTGGGGGCAAGTTACCTGGTTGAGATTTTTTCCGGAGTTTTCCCTCAACCCAATACGAGCAAATGCTGGGTAACTTTAGGTGCTGGACCCCGGACTCATTTCACCGGCATTATTACCTTCATTTCATTCAAACGCTAAATAACCTAGATGTTGACACAGCGTCGTAAAATAACCCAAAAATAAATAAAAGAAATAGATTTGCGTATACCCTGCAAGATTGAAGCCGTATTTTGATTGATTAACGCATGGCAAGAACAGGGCAAAGATGGGTTGAAAACCAAAGGAAAAAAAATTGCAAAGCAAAAATTACGACTTCTTAACAATATTCCATGTTTGCGAAGAACTTCAGCGTCATTCTGAACTTTTCGAATATTTAATTCAGTGCCACGTCGCTTTAAAGCCGTGACAGACTGCAATAGTGACAGGATTAATTATTAAATAATAGCCTATGTGTGTTGGGGGTTGAGAAGTTAAATTATTGTTTAGTATCAAATTAAAATGAAGTTTCGGGAGTAAAATCTCTCTATTTTGTTATTTCATTTTTGATCTTTAGTGATCGTTAAATTTTCATTGTTAACTTAACACAATTATAACAACATGATTTCATTAATAGTAGTCGTATGCAGTATGTCTACATACGAAAATGAAATTTGATTAATTTCTTCTTTGTGCATGGTTTAAATTTTATGGTCGTATAGAAGAGGTAAAACGGAAAGACTAATTCCTTTCCTACTGTCCGCCACTGGGTCTTCCGTGTTTACTTATGAGCATAACCGCGGGCGTGTTGTCTCAAATAGTAGGCTTGAAGTGCAAGTTATCTGTTTAATTTTCCGGCCAGTTCAGAGCATGAAAGTACATATTTTATACACGTGTGCGTGCGCACATGACTGAGTAGTTTGGTACAAGTTTTGTACACATGTTCTTGCGCATGTGGCTGAGTAGTTTTGTGTGTGTTTTGTACATGTTATAGGCTATGTGCGCACTCCAGAATAGTGTAAAATGCAGGTTTATTTGGTACACCTGAATTTCGCATGCCCCTGAGTAGGGTGGAATATGTTTCGTACATACAAAACTTCCCACGCAACTAATTAGTATGAAATGTGTTTGGTACACGTTAATGTTCGCAAGTCAGTGGGTAGTGTGGAACGTGTTCGGCACACGTGCAAGTTCGCACGGCACTATCTAGTGTTGAACGTTTTTGTACTCGTGAATGTTCGCAAACCTCTGGATACTGTGGAACATGCTTCATACACATTCCCACGTCACTGAATAGTGTCGTACGTGTTTAGTACATCTGGAAGTTTGGATGCCATTGCGTGTTGTGGAACGTGTACGTATACATTGGCACGTGAAAAAGTAGTCCAACCGGGCAGAAATAATTGGAGACATACTTCAAAATAATTTCCAATATGTATGTGAGATACAATAACTTGTGTTTGCAAACATGTTGCCAACGATATTCCGCATTCAAACCCAGCAGTCTGATAGAAATGGATTTTCCGACAGCCGCAGGTGTTTGCGCTGCTTTTGTAGAAAGAAAGAGAAAATGGCGGTTGTGGAAAAATAAATGTTTGCAACAGCCTGATGTGAGAATTAATGCTGAACGAAGGGAGTTCTTTTAGCAATGTAGTTAGAATCACAGAATCATATTTGAAGAGAATCACAGAATCATATTCGAAGATTCTTCAAACGGTAGCTCCGAAAGTTACTAGATATTACATGAACTGTCGTAAACCAATTACACCCACAATACGGTTAGCAGTTACTCTTCAATACACAGCTTCAGAAGATTCGCATGCAAGTCTTAAATATTTACTCAAAAATATCAAAACAATCTATATAAAATGCTTTATGTGTTTTGACAGTACAATGTCGAATATATGTACTCATATGCAACAATAAATGCAATAATATAATTCATAACATTGTATACGTATATTATTAAGCTTGGCTGAAATAAAAACAAAACCATCAAGTCTTTCGTTGCTATGAGCGTTCAGGTTGAACGATGTTTCCCTTTGAAATGGGAAACATGAATATTGGAAGCATCGGTTCAGCAACATCGTTTGAAGTAATGCCTTCAGATACATGAGCGATGTAGGTGACTTGTATCCAGTTTCTCGGATACATTTTACCAGCATTATTGACAATATTGCTTTTCCGACGATTGTAGCCTGATTTGGACGTAGCTATAGAAAAATACTCCTGAACTATGATAATGAAGGCAACACCTTCAGTATTTGAATATTCCAACATTTTTGCCACATTTTAATGTTTAGTTTTCTAATTATTTAACATTCGGAGAGATAAAGGGCAAATTTGCAAATATAGAGCATATCACGTTGAGAAACAAGCATTGGTTTTATGGGTTTTGCCAAGTACATTTTAGAAGTTATGTGATAGGTAGGTGTTTCTATGGCAACTGATCATTTGATGGAACAGCCCCATATGCTCAATGCTTTTTTCTTAACGTGAAATGCTCTATGGTACATTCATGTCGTTATTTACATTGGAGAAAACACATATATCTGGCTTGTTATACATTCAAAGAAAATATGCAACCCTTTAGCCGAGCATATGGTATGAATTAATTACAAAAATATTTATATTTAGTAGGCCTACTGCTTTTAGTATGTGTGAAGGTATTTTGCTAATAAACAATAGTATATTTCTGTGCTGTATACCCCTCTGGCAAAAAGAATACAGACGAGTAACTGAAGAACTTCCCAACCGTGGCGTGATATTTACATATTCAAAACGTGTGATTGCTCTCTGTTTCGTTGCATAAATTACGTCGCTGCTCCCTCAGTGTCCAACCACAACTGCAGTTTCGAAAATTGATTTAAAAATGACGAGGGTCGCACGGGTGGCGTTCGGGTATTTCCTCACATAAATTGAAAATAATTGAATAATTCATAATCACCTCCATGAAAATGTAACAGTTGATAAATTGAGAAACCACTGGTGATGTGACCACATGGCCTGCTAAATTGACTAAATGACAAGGTATTGAGTAGGGATTTCGAAGCTCCTCTGTCATATTTCTCTTTAACGACACAAACGCCAGCATTAGTTCCCAAATAACTCTGGAACGCGACATTATTTCAGAACTTTACCGGATATCCTGGAAGATTGAACGAAAAGTGTGGTTTGCCGTCAGCCGTCCCTCGGTTTTTGTCATTCCTCGTCCCACGTAATATATAGCATAATCTATTAAATAAATAAATAACTTAAAAATTTAATTAATAAATAGTACATAAATAAATAAATAAATAATAATAATAATAATAATAATAATAATAATAATAATAATAAATTAAACATGACACTAACTTACATAGGCTACCAAATTTAAATGTATACGCAATTGTGCGTCATGCACTCACAACACACCAAACTCTCTCCTTGACATTTTTTAATGTAACCTGATGGATGGTATGTGGATTTTCATCACTCAATATAGTATGCGAATTTTGTGCGTTCACATAACCACTCAAATGAAAGTAGGCCTCATCTCTTGCGAGAAACATTGTTGGCTTACGGATCTGGTTACAAAATTCAACTTTTTTTGGAGCATCCAATGGATTCATGGGAACTCTAATTAGGACGAAACGTTACTATAGTCTATTTGTAGCCCTTTAAACAGAACCGTAAAATAACCCGGTTTCTTGGCATAAACGTTTTAAAGATTCTTTGGTACTCGATTCAAATCGTATTCGAATGTTATTAACGCTTTCTTCCATGAGCTTTATTTGTTTGGAACACTCCTTACGCACAGATCTCGTAGATCTCCACTTAGGAAGAAATTTATAAGGGTAGGATTGTAAATTAATAGTGTTTCCGGGTACTCTCGTCTAGAACGTCTCTTCAATTTCTTGTAAACTTTATTTCTCACTCAGTTTTCCAAAGTTAAAATTCTCTGTGCTATAGTGAAAGCCATTTCGCTTTCTTTATTTGCCAGAAACTGAAACTCACTCACAAATTGTCACAAAGAACACAATACGCGACCAACGACATCCGCACCCCACCAAACTGGACTCCTTACGGGATTCCCAGCCACATGCTTCCACAACATCCGTGATCTTGCGTTCGCGGTTGAAAACTCTACCACTTGTTGGATCTCACTGTATTATACTCACATACTTTTGTCTTTTTTAAGTAGGTTATTTTACGACGCTGTATCAACATCTTAGGTTATTTAGCGTCTTAATGAGATGAAGGTGATAATGCCCGTAAAATGAGTCCGGGGTCCAACACAGAAAGTCACCCAGCGTCTTTTGTCTTATACCACTGATCATACATAACAGATTAATAGCCTAATGCACTTTCAAGACAACAACTTTTATTAATTTCACTATGCTTCTAGCGACTGAAAAAGTCACGTTACAACCCTGATGGAATTGCATGGAGTAATGGCTTGCAGCTATACTTCCATCTAGCGGTCGTTACTCAAAAATTCATTGGAGATCCTAGTAGTTTTTCTGTTTTCTGTTCAGAGCAGAAGTAGTGTAAGTCAAAAATGGGTAATGAGGGTTAAAGTAAATATTCTGTAAAATACAGCGCAAAGTGACAAATAATATTTAATTTATTTAAACTGTTAGTAGTCAGTGGATAGCAAGAAGGGCATATTACTTGCTACTTTGCGCTGTACTTTACAGAATTTTTACTTTAAACCTCATTACCCAATTTTGACTTACACGACTTTTGCTCTGAACGGCTCATATGTTGTAATTTTATAACATAGAAATTGTCAATCTGATATCTTCGTATGTGATCAGGGCTCAGGCAGCCTGAACGTGCATTTCCTTAAATTCAACTGAAACAAAGAAATCGAGCCACCCACCGGTACAGTTCAACGTTAGCGATTTAGATTCATGGATTGAATACGGCATTCGGACTTCAGTTAGAATCTCATTTGGGCTAATTGCTTGGTTTCGTTTCTTTCAAGTTACTCCAAACTCTAAGGCGGATATAAATTTATCCTATAGTAGATCCCTGATCTAATCTACCAGAATAATACTGTATCTTCCTATAACAAATGCCACCGACGCGACGCTATATTAGTGCGTAGTTAATAAAACATCGTTAAACAACTGGTAAAAATAAGGAAAGAGATAGGATTAAAATTTATTATCACAAATACAAATCAAATAATATGCAGACTGCTTTAAAGGCATGCATGCAAAATAATATTTCATACAAATATGAATCAGTTTTTTAAAGGCATAAGTCAGGGAAAGTAAATTTGTGGAAAATTGAAATAAAACTATGTTAAAGGGAAACTATTTGGAAATATATAATTCCGGACATGTGGACTGATAGTCTAGGTTTCAGTTGTTGGTTTTAAAGTAATTATACGCATTATGCAGATACTTAAAATTTAATTCAGATTTAAAATATGAAAAAAAAAACCGCTCTTAAAAAGATCAATTTTATAACAAGTAAAATCAAATACGATACAGATATTTTCGTGCTTTTTTTGAATTACTGTACTGGAAATCATACACAATCAACAAACAGAATGTATAATAATTATAAATTAAAAAATATATTATGAAAATATCATGAATGATGAAGAGAAATCAGTCTTTTCACTTCGGATGTAATTACTGTTTTCCAGTTATCGTACGTTGCAGTACTGTTTGTAGGCCAGCTGAAAAGTTCTTCATAAAATGCCGTACACTTGAAATGTAGTTGTATTTCTTTTTTCAAGTTTGCACTTCTTTCTGTTTTATTGGCACCTTTCCTGCTGGTAGACTGGGCTTGTTGGTGAAGGAACAGATTCTAGGAGAAGTGCCATGAAGAATGTGTGGCTTACTAATTCATTGATACTACTAGATACTTTGATGTAGCCAACTCTGTCATGTGTATACTCAAAGTGGAATAGGGTGTATATTTCAAAATTGATTATCTCATTTCTTTGTTTGTTTCTTCTTTTTTTCAGCAACAGCAGTCTTTTTTTTTAATGTTTCTGCTGTTTTCAGCTGTTCGCATTAAGTCGCCACTGCCAATTGAATAGTTTTAAAATGATGCATGTCATTGACTACTGACAACTTAAAACAAATTGTGATTATAACTTGCCTTTAACAAGCCAATGAACAATGTTATTGGCGCCCTTTCAAGCAAAAACGATGGGTTTATCAATGTACTTTCGAAACTACGATAAAAATGAAAATGTCAAAAATCATGACTTACGCCCTTTTAAAAAAATTCAATTCATATGTAGACTATTATATGGACTATAACAATTTGTACCACTTGTCTTGAGGTTTAGTCTATAGTGGCTAACAATCTCGCGTACGAATAAATACTCTGAAAGGGATATAGACATCCTCTCTCTACGAGCAACATTGTGATCACCTTATTTGTTCAGTTTGTATTTTATGCAGTAACTGGCAAAACCATTGTTTACGTAATTTACGTAGCTGAATTTTCACTTCAACAAATTGAGAATTGTGTTTTGTTGCGAAATTCAAATCAGAAAACCACCCATATTCAGTGGCTCAACAAAGTACCGTACATACAGCTCATGCATTTTGTCAAGACACTCGCGATGTGCAGTAAGGGAACAACGTTTCTGTAGAGGGGGTAGGAATAGAAGGAAAGGTCGGGCGTGTGTCTACCGAGTTCAAGGCAAAGAGTAACCCATTCCCCTATAATTCGTAAGTAGACACATCCGATCTCGTACGCAGCTCTGTAGGAAGAGTGGGGGATTGTCTTGACAAAATGCAGGAGCTGTACTCGCTTAGTTCCCACCCTCAATATTTTACGACATGTTTTTCATAATGCTATTTTCCTTGCATAATTTTCCCTCTTACATTATACAAAATTGGGAACTCCTTTCGTCATCAAGAGCATATTTCGTGAAAATTCCAAATATCGAAGAAATTAGAATGGGAAAACTCAAGGTCATTATTCATACCTCCTATAATTAAAAAATTCTATCCTCTGACACATGGAAGATGGTCTAGATTTGTTGTCTGTTGAATGTAGTGTGAAAAATACATGTACGCCTATTTTATTTTCGTAATTAACAAATTCAGTTTGATACAAATATTTTACGCGCGAAATTTAATACCATGATCTGAGATCAGTGAAGATCTGCACCTGCATTAGAACTGACATGAAGCGCTACAAAGAAAGGTCACAAAATTATTCATAATTACTCGCATTGTTTGAATAAATTATTTTGTTGTTATTTATTATTGATTTTATATGTACATAAATTGTTTGATATCTGTAACCAGTTTATTCTCGATATTTTGTAGTCCTCGCGTAATTTTCCCCTCCTCCTTTTTTCATCTCCGAATTTTTAGAAAAGGGAAAATATTGCGCGAGTAGGCTTAATTAAATATGGTATTCCTACACCAACTTTATTATTATAGGTATCTTTCTCACAAGAGGATTTCTGAGGCGTATGGATTGAAAGATTTGTTTAGAAGAGACAAACAAATGACACAAAAGTGAATATCACTTCATAAGAATAAATAGCACAACAGAGATACAGTCTCTTTGTAGGACACTTTCCCAATCCAATATTCCCACTCCTATTTTTCTTAAATTGTGCCGGTATACTCCATAAGATGCACAACTTCCAATTCATGCTTTCCCATTCTGTTTTTCTTTCTCCCTCCGCTTCCAAAACCTAATTTCCAATATTATAAGAGTGTCCCAAATAGAAGTATACACATTTTGAAACACTATTTCTCAGCAATGAGCTGAGACAGAAATACGATTTTTTGCGGTTTTGTATTCATTAAGCTCGCACATGTTCAAAATGGCCCCCTTCCGTCACAGTACACTTCCAACAACGACGTACAACAGAGCGATATACCAACTGGATTGTTGCTAATGGAATATCATTACACGCATGTTCAAACTGAACTCTCAGTTGCTCCAATGTTTGTGGTTTTGTGGCGTACACTGTATCCATTAGAACTCCCCATAGGTAAAAGTCTGGAGGGGTGAAATCCAGAGATCGAGGCGGGAACTCCGCAACACTTTCTCTTCGTTCTATCCACATCTGGGACTCCTCATTTAGTGCGTGGACAAGTCTCTGAATGTAAGGTTTCCATTTTTGAGCTCGCAAAATGTGATAAACAATGGATTTGCTGATACAAATCTCACGAGAACATTGCCTCATTGACTTCTTTCGGGATTATGTAAAAGCCTGCATGACTGCAACACTCTTGTTATCGGTGAAACTTCTCTTTTTTCCGCACCGTCCTTTCAACACATCTTGCACTGTTCCGTCGAATTCAAACTTGTCTCGGATTCTTGTGCTAGTTAATCTTGTTGGTGGTTGTGTTCGAAATGCAATCCTTTAACGTCGTTGAACTTCAACAACATTCTCCACTTTCCAGTAACATTTCAGAATCCACTTACGTTCATCGAACGATAATTGCACCGCTATGCTTGTTTACATACAGATGAACATGTTTCCATGCTTCCCACTGCCTTCTGAATCATAAACCGCAAAAATCGTATTTCTATCTCATTTCTTTGCTTGAAATAGTATTTCAAAGAGTGTGTACATCAATTTGGGATACTCTTTATTTTCCTCGAATATGATACTGTTTGCAGTGTATGTAGCTTTCCGTAGTAACACTTGTGTCTGTTTTCTGTTCCCGGCAAATTTGCTGTAGTTTCTTCTCATTGACATAATTTCAAATTTGTAGTAGTTTCTTCTCAGTGACATAAGAGCAGAATTAACTAATACTCCCAGCAGAGGACGGTTACATCATGTCAGTTAGCGTCTTCATTATCAAAAATAGGAAAAGAATGAAGTGTAGAAGGAAGACCGAGTGTTGTGTTAGAGCCAAAACAAAAGCGAACGGCGAAAATAATATCGTACTAAAAGGACCACAAAAGTTACACCATCCACATGCTCCAGACAATGATATCCAGAATACTGAAGTATTTGCAACATCATATCCAGATACCAAGAATTCAAGGGCGATGATGATATATTAGCATGATTCAAATCAGTAGACTGCAATTTTTGTCTTTCTAAGTCACATCCACTTTGTAGTTGGAAGATTAATACAGTAGATTGGGAAAAATGCCGTTTACGAAATATGTCTTTTGGAAAATTTCATTTTGGCCAAGTTGTTATTGGAAACAATTTCTTTGGGAAAAGTGCCCGACAATGGGCTCTACTAACAAGAGTTCGTGTTTATGTGCAGATACGGAAATAAAATTTGGAGCTCCCTTGTTGTACAAGTTTCATTACAACGCACAACACATGTTCAGTAAACAAGAACCCCTGTGTGTATGCTACTTGTGGACAGTCGTGTGAAATTGCTGCCTATATACAGGTGGACTCCCATAAAGACTCGCTCCAAATTTTAATTCCATATCTGTACTTTCACAAAAGGTTGTGTGCTGATTAGCTGTCTGTATGATGTAGTAGTGTGCGACCATGAAGGACACGGGACGAAGAGAAAAGAACTGTCATTGAAGGCGGTACAGTTGTACTTCATAAGGTTGGCAAAAGCTATCGCTGAAGTGGGGCGAATCTCTGTTAATTCACCTACTGTTCTCACCACTCATCAAGTTAAATAGGAACAGGAGGGAATAAGACTGACTTCTGAACCCATTTACAATTGTGGGGCGACGAAGAATAATCAGTTAATCCGGAAAGGAAACTTTCAGGAGTGCAATATATTTGGCTTTAGACTTCGCAAAACGATGAGTATAAGAACTGTGAAGAAACTTGACAGTGTAATGGTTTGGGATAGATGGTACCTTCTGAAGTGGGAAATCAAGGCTTTATTGAAAATACCACGGACAAAGAGAATATATCAACATAATGCTGTTTACGGTCACTAGGGATAGAAGAGATCTTCCATTTCCAAGAAGACAATGACCCAAAACGTTCGGTCTTGGAAGCCCGGATGCGGTTATTTCAAACGCCCAGGGATGGATTACTCCTTCGTCACAGAGCTCAGATTGAAATCTTATTGAGTACCTGTGGATTTATGTAGATACACAAGTACAGAAACACCGCCCTATGAATAAACAAAATTCTGAAAGTGTGTTCTTCTCGAGTGAATTGAAATGTTCTCAGAAACGACTGAAAGATTATGTGCAGAATGCCAAGACATCTACAAGCATAATGAAACAAACGGTATGCATAAGAACGTGTGTGAATATATATAAATTATTATTAATAGGAAATTGAAATATTTGCTTGTCCATAAATTTACAAGTGCTTTTTTTAGGCAATTGAAAGGACATTTAGTTATATAACATTTTTTTTCCGTTAATGTAACTAAATTTCATATGAAATAATGTAGTTTTTTTTTAGTCATTTAAATAATTTGAGCTTGAAATTTTTCTGCATACAAGACCTATTCAGGGTGTTTTATTCAAAGCGTTCATAAATGCTTTTAGGCATCACCCATAGCATGACTAGGGGTGAACACTTTTTGTTGTAGAAATTATCTAATTCCAGCGCTTGTATTTTAGTTTTAATAATAATTGAAAATATCTAAAGTAATACATAAGCATAGACGAATGGACTCATTAATATATTCATTCATATGATGCATTTGAGGAAAGAAACATTCATTTCTAATAGATGGATCTCTCAAGGTAGTTAATGTCTCTGAGCTAGAGTAATGAGTTCTATGAATATTTTGACTGCCTGTGAATATTGAAAATATAACGGACACACGCATTATGCATACGTTGTAGTCTACTGCTCAAATTTGCATTTAGGTTACTTAATATAATATCGCAGTAGTCGAAGTGTGGCATGACAAGTGTTTGTACAAGCAATAATTTTAATTTGTCAGGAACAAAGTGCTTCAGTCGCTTTAATGAGTGAATAGTAGAAAATATTCTTTTAAAAGTGTGATTCACTTGTTCATTCCATTCCAGGTGACAATCCATATAAATGCCAAGGTTCTTCACAGTCGAGCTGTATGGAATAGTAGTATTATTTACAATTTATCGGTGCTAAATTTTGTTTGTCACACTTCGATTTTTGATGTTCTAATAAGGTAGCCTGCGATTTACTTGCATTTAAATTAAGTCCGTGCGTTTTCGACTATATGGATATTGAATTCAAGTCATCATTAACTTTAGTTATAGCGTCATTAATGTAGTTAGGTTGAGAATGAAGGTCTACAACATTTATAATATATATCACGTCATTTCTTGCTTTGATTTGTGCGTGGATTTCATATGATTTTTCCGAGGATATTTCACACGAATTATTTTACGTTAAGTAACTCTTCTACTGAAGCTGACAACATATACGGAGTGTTTGGAAAATGTCAACCAAACACACAAAACGTGTTGTAATAGTTGTAGGCATGTGAAGTGATTACAAGAATGCAGCTACTAACTCAAAATTTAGTCAAAGGTCAAACTGAGTACATTGTACTTCTGCAGGTTAACAGTTTTAATCAAGCTTCCGTCTGAGATCACTCTAAATACTGCGAACTCAATCTTGTATTCTTTCTGAAATCGATTCCGTGATGCTTAAAGAGGAAGACCCCATCTCAGCGCAGTTTCTGCACACCGCGAAATGTTTGTAAACGTCTCTTTATCCATGGCACCTTCAATAAAGTCTACATTTCCCATTTCATAAAGTGGTAGACATTTCCAAACCATTACACCCAGGAAAACTTTCGTTATAACGTGAACACAGCGTTATATTTGATGTTGAAACGAGGTCTAAAGCCAATGGTTTGCACATTTGAAAGGTTGCTTTTTGTGATAAGCTGATTATTCTTCGTCGCTCCGGATTTGTTTTCTGACGTTCAGATCTCGACTAATATCCTAATGTTCCTGTTCTTTCATATTCGTACTTGTTAATAACCTGATAACTAAGTCCACAGTAGACGAGCTAACAGAGATGGTAGTCCCATTTTCACTATAATTTTTATTCTGCTCATGGAGTAAACATCTGTATGAGGTAGAGACAATGAAAGCTTTTTTTCACTTCGTCCTATATTTATCTCGAACACACAAAATATGAATATGGGGAGCTACGGTTGGTAGCGAACACTCTGTTCCTTTTCTTTACTTGGCTATTTAATAAAACTGTATCACTGTTGAGTTATTTAGCGTCGATGGAATTGGTGATAGCGAGAATGTTTTTGGCGAGATGAGGCCGGTGATTCGCCATAGATTACCTGAAATTCGCCTTTCGGTTGGGGAAAACCTCGGGGAAAAAACCAACTACGTAATCAGCCTAAGCGGGAATAGAACCCACGCCCGAGCGCCGAGCGCAGCTTCGGCTCAGCAGGCAAACGCACTACCGCCTGAGCTACGCTATACCCAGTTCTATAAACCAGCTATTACGATTAGGTGGGTCATCTTGCTAACCACACGATATCACTGTACTGGTTGAATTATCTTTCACCTCTTCTGAGGCGTGTGGACATGGGACCAGACTGGTCTGTCTTGGTCCTTTATGGGCTGTCGCGTCCAGGTGCTATTTATTTATTATCAGTTCGTGGATATTTTCTTGTGGTATTCTTTGAACATTTAGAAACAAATTTAGCTTTCCTTTTTTTTTTTAATTGTGCTTACAGCTGCTTCATATTTAATCATTCTCTTATTTCAAAATTTGCCTGATATAAAATTGTACACGCTGCTACATTATCTCAAAAACTTCATTTCTGCTGCACTCAATCGCATTTAGTCTGTTATTCTAGTAAGCTAAGCTTCGCTGACACCGTACATCAGGTAAGGCAATACCATCGTTCTATATAGAACTGTTTGAATTGAGTTTTTCCTTGTTTTAAATCTTACGGTCATATGTGTCTGTGTATTTGTGTGTACAGGGTGATTTATTTTTATTTAGTAGGAAATTGACTTTATAAAAATATTCCAACATTGCCGTAAATAAAGTAACACCTGCAACCCATCTTCGAGCAGTGAGGAGGAATGTTGCAAACATTACCTGCTGCAAGCTTCACTGTGCAAAACGCTCTATGAACTACGTTGTACTGATCTCAGACCTTAGTGTGAAGCACGCTACCTACATTTTGGTAAGAGTGTTGCCGGAGATCCATTAATTAAAATAATTTATAATTAATTAAAGTATTGAAATACTCTTTAATAATAAACGTGACACAAAATGTGTGTTAGAACTGAGAACTCTAATGTAAAGACGTTTATAAAGTGTGTTTTAAAAGATTATGAGATCAAAACTTTCGTAAGTAATGTCACTTGTGAGTTTCATCTTGTTCATAATTTCAAAAGTGCGGAGAGAAGCGAAATTTATAGTAGTTTCTTCTCAGTGACATAACTAATACTCCCAGCAGAGGACGGTTACTTCATATCAATGAGCATCTTTATTATGAAAAATAGGAAAAGAATGAAAAAACACATTAGAACTGTAGAAGGAAGACTGAGTGTCGTGCTAGAGCCAAAACAAAAGCGAATGGCGAAAATATTATCTTACTAAAAGGACTACAACAGTTACACTATCAGCATGCTCCAGACAATGATGTCCAGAATACTGAAGTATTTGCAACATCGTATCCAGATACCAAGAATTCATGGTGAATGTTGACATATTAACATAATTCAAATCAATAGACCGCAAATTGTCTTTCTAAATCTCACTCACTTTGTAGTTGGGAGCTTAATAGATCGGGAAAAATGCCCTTTACGAAATATATCTTTGGGAAATTTTATTTCGGCCAAGTTGTTATCGGCAATTTTCACTATTTTGTACACTTATTGTTCATTAAAGCAGTGATTTGTAATATGTCCACTTTTTTGAAATCTCATTGTTCCTGTGTTTATTTAAGAAAGGGCAAATGTCCAAGACAAAAAAATCCATAGAATCGCCCTTTCGGTAAGAAAAAGTATTAAACTCTTGTGTAAAGTGTATTTTAGTATCCTTCCCAAGATGCAATACAAAGAATTGAAAAAAAAAATTGTTTCTTTAATTTAAATAGTTTTTGTGTCTCCTGTAAAATTGAAAAAATGAGACTTGTGCCTTTATAAAATAAATGATACAGATACTTTTTTTAATACATTGTGAATGTGCCTTGCAATTCGGTGTAATGTACTTTACGTACTGTACCTTTTCTTCTCACACAGAGAAAATTATTATTTTATATTGTTAAACATGTAAAATATAATGTAAATTGAGACATCACACTCCCAGTAAAATAGTGCCGTAACTAGAAAATTTTGATTTGTAAAGATATGCTCTTTCCTAATAAAATACTTACACACTTACTTTTAAGGAACCCGCAGGTTCATTGCCGCCCTCGCATAAGCCCGCCATCGGTCTCTATCCTGTGCAAAATTAATCCAGTCTCTATCATCACATCCCACCTCCCTCAAATCCATTTTAATCTTATCCTCCCATTTACGTCTGGGACTTCCCAAAGGTCTTTTTCCCTCCGGCCTCCCAACTAACAGTCTATATGCATTTCTGGATTCGCCTATACGTGCTACATGCCCTGCCCATCTCAAACGTCAGGATTTAATTTTCCTAATTGTGTCAGGTGAAGAATACAATGCGTGCAATTCTGTGTTGTGTAACTTTCTCCATTCCCCTGTAACTTCATCCCTCTTAGCCCAAAATATTTTCCTAAGAACCTAATTCTCAAACATCCTTAATCTCTGTTCATCTCTCAAATTGAGAGTCCATGTTTCACAACCATACAGAGCAACCGGTAATATAACTGTTTTATAAATTCTAACTTTCAGCTTTTTTGGCAGTAGACTGGATGACAAAAACTTCTCAACCGAATAATAACAGGTATTTCCCATATTTATTCTGCGTTTAATTTCCTCCCGAGTGTCATTTATATTTTTTTACTTTTGCTCCAAGATATTTGAATTTTTCCACCTCTTTGAAGGATAAATCTCCAATTTTTATTTTCACATTTCGTACAATATTCTCATCACGAGACATAATCATATTCTTTGTCTTTTCGCGATTTACTTCCAAACTTATCTCTTTACTTGCTTCAAGTAAAATTCCCGTGTTTTCACTAATCGTTTGTGAATTTTCTCCTAACATATTACGTCATCCGCATAGACAAGAAGCTGATGTAACCCGTTCAATTCCAAAACCTTTCTGTTATCCTGAACTTTCCTAATGGCATATTCTAGAGCGAAGTTAAAAAGTAAAGGTGATAGTGCATCTCCTTGCTTTAGGCCGCAACGAATTGGAAAAGCATAGGATATTATTTGGCCTATATGGTCTCTGCTGTAAGTTTCACTGAGACACATTTTAATTAATCGAACTAGCTTTCGTAATAAAATACTGCTGTACTGTAAAATATTTTAATAAGTAGGTACCAAGACGTTTGATAATTAACTGTTTTATTATTAGAATCTCATTCCTGTAACCCGGTGGTTGCCAAACACCACGAAATTGTGACTTAGAATGCAACCCGCACACCACTATCGCAAGGAGAGGGGTGGAGTGGTATCTCCTCAGGTAATGCAGTGAATAACAGTGCAGAGACGGACTATGACCAAAAAACGAAAGCAATATAATATTCTTCTACTTATTAACTATACACACTTTTTTCCATGTTAATTTTTTATCCTCCTATTAATTATTTTTGTACTATTAATGAAATAACATAAATTTATTTTCTTATTGTCCACACCTGTGGAGTAACGGTCAGCGCGTCTGGCTGCGAAACCAGGTAGCCCGGGTTCGAATCCCGGTCGGGGCAAGTTACCTGGTTGAGGTTTTTTTCCGGGGTTTTCCCTCAACCCAATACGAGCAAATGCTGGGTAACTTTCGGTGCTGGACCCCGGACTTATTTCACCGGCATTATCACCTTCATATCATTCAGACGCTAAATAACCTAGATGTTGATACAACGTCGTAAAATAACAAAATAAAATAAAATATTTTCTTATTTAACATAGAAAGAGCGTGTACTTTACATCAGCAGTAATTTGAAATTAGAAAAACGTACCAGGCTGGTCATGAAGATGTAAATTACACTACATACTTAAAAAAACGTTGAAGTATTTTACTCCGATTAAGACATAGAAGCCGATATGTTTTATTGTTTATTTATTAATGAAATATTCAAATTACACTCATACGTATAAAAAACGTGGAAGTATTTTACACCGATTGAAACATAGAAGCCAATACTTTTATTGTTTATTTATTAATGAAATATACAAATTACACTACATACGTCCAAAAAAAACGTCGAAGTATTTTACCCCGATTAAGACATAGAAGCCGTTACTTTTTATTGTTCGTTTATTATTCAAGTTACAGGTAAGGGCGTGGTAGTCTTCATAACAAGAGAAATAATGACAACGTACATTGTTCTTTTATACTTCATTTAAAATTTTACAACAAATTAAGTATCTCATATTTTTGCCATCTGCACAAAATAAGTACTTTTCCTTCCATGCTCCTTAAAATTAAGTTTTTACTTACTATCTGTTTTCGAAAAGACATCGAAACATATTATCCTACACACTTGTAACATTACATGCGTACGTCCGCTGCTGATAATAGTAATATGCGTTACAAGAGCGGTATGTTGAAGTTTTCATGTTCGAGGAAAATTTAGAAAAAGCGAAACGTAGTTGAGTTTTTTTAATTTACGAGAATTGAAAGAAAACATACCGCTCGTGTATCGTACATTATTTTGTGTGAAGATCGTTTATTACATACCTGAAAGAGGAATTTCTAATTAGTTTCAATGAAATCTCCATCTTGGTTTCTGTTCAATGACGGCAAATTTGCAAAACAAAAATATCTATCTTGAACATTGTTGCTTTAAAATATTTTCTGTGTTTACTATACTCCAGCACGCCGTGATATACGTCTGTCTTTTTTTTCCCCCCGTCTATGATGAGTCTGGAATCTTGTTGATTTTTTCACGGCTTCCTTAATGTTACTTGCATCACGAATGCAGTAACTCTAGTGGAGTTGTAGAGTTTACTTAATTTTTGCAAATATTTAAAAAGAATAATTAACAGTGCAATTTAGGTGAAATTGCAGTGGTAAGTTTCCAATTTATAATTATTACTATATTGAACGTCTCTAAAAATAATATGTTGAAAGCCTAAAGCAGTAAAATCAATATGTCACTTAAGCGGTAAGAAGAGGGAAATTGTTATGTGTGTTAGGTTGGGAATACTGAATGTGGAATTTTAGAC
Source organism: Periplaneta americana (assembly GCF_040183065.1). Lineage (NCBI taxonomy): Eukaryota > Metazoa > Arthropoda > Insecta > Blattodea > Blattidae > Periplaneta > Periplaneta americana. The sequence continues at coordinate 146,388,910 of NC_091126.1, read as the reverse complement.
TTTCCGCAGATTGGTTTTGTGCCGAAACCAAGCAAATACGCACGATCTCGCTCAAATGTCTTTACTTATATCGAAGTGATGGCTGTAAACAGAGGGTGGGGATATGATGTCATGGTTACGCCTGAGTGGAGACAGGTACATGTGTGGCGACACAGCTTTTGGCGATCACTGCTGTAACCAGTAAAACAGTGTTGGAAAATATCTACTAAAATAATAGACATGTGATTTTTGACATACGAATGTATTTTACTGGGTGTGCAACAAGTAGTGTTAGGCAGTTCTTTTCTGTACCAGAAATGCACTCTATATATTATATCTGTAGACGTGAAAATTTATTTTGAGTCCTACTGTGACTGAATGTTTACATGTTGAGGCATGGAGTAACAGCTCTCTCTAGCTCATACACAGTCGTCCGTGCGTTCGTAACATCATTCGTTTCGCTGCCCTGGACCGAGCCCTGGTAATGATGTTATGATATTCGTCGTTAATTTGTACATAGGGTTTCAGTGGAAATGAGTTGCCACTGCCTTGTAAATATTGCCCGTAATAACCAGGAACAGTTATTGCCAATCAGGTTCGACGATATGCAGAAAATTGCGAATCAGGCGCGACAGGATTATTTTAAAAATGTCACAGTGATAGATGAGCGTGATTGGTTGAAAGTAAATCAATTCTTAAACTGGATAGCATGGGTAAAATAATCATGTAAAATTTTAATTTCTGGGGAATTTAAGCACAAAGAAACAAATCGGTAGAAGACTTTAACATTCCTAATATGCTAAGGATTCTTCCCTTAAAAGGGTTGTCATTGATTATTTTCTACCATATGTATAAAACCGAGCGAATTGTCTCATGCGTTCCGGGAGGGACTCGCACTCGAGAGGTATGTGGTTCGATTCCCGGACCGACCAACCTGACTGTGGTTTTTCCGTGATTTTCCAGTTACTTAGCTTTAATGTACTTAACGTAAGACAAATTTATTACATTGTATTAATGAAATTCATACATAAAAAAGGTATGAATTCTTTAAGATTGTTTGAACCAAAGTGCAACACTGTTACAGTATTTAATCATAGTAGTAATTTAGGTCCAAGAATATATAACGAATTTATATTTAAATATCCTAATCTTGTCAATTCTAATAGTTCTAGTATTAAATTTAAAAAGTTATGTATGGATTTTATAAAAATTGAAAAATTGTACATTTAAATTTATATACTATAATTGCACAATAGACATAAGACAAATTAGTCCACACCTGTGGAGTAACGGTTAGCACGTCTAGCCGCGAAACCAGGTGGCCCGGGTTCGATTCCCGGTCGGGACGAGTTACCTGGTTGAGGTTTTTCCCGGGGTTTCCCTCAACCTAATATGAGCAAATTCTGGGTAACTTTCGGTGTCGGATCCCGGACTCATTTCACCGGCATTATCACCTTCATCACATTCAGACGCTAAATAACCTTAGATGTTGATAAAGCGTCGTAAATTAACCTACTAAAACAAAAAAAAAAGCAAACATAAGACAAATTGTATTGTATAATTATTAATTTAAATTCAGGAATCCGCCCCTGAGCACGAGTTCTACTCTTTCAGGGGCGAGCTAAAGTGTTTCTGTATATATTATATTTTATGTTACAATTATTAGCAAAATAATAAATAAATAAATAAATAAATAAATAAATGTCGTGTTGGAATTTTCATTGCCACCCGCCGAATTAGCTCTGTGGTAGTGTGTCTGCCTCCAGAGTAGCCGGCCCGGGTTCGATTCCCGGCGGCGTCAGAAATTTTCATGTAAAATTTCTACCTCGGGACTAGGAGAGATGGCGGTGCACAACTTCTAATCACTAGAATGTCAAATGTTATGTTTTATGTAACGACGCTCGCAACTGCAGAGGTCATATCAGCGTCGCCGGATGTGCCGGAATTTTGTTCCACAGGAGTTCTTTTACATGCCAGTAAATCTACTGACATGAGCCTGTCGCATTTAAGCACACTTAAATGCCACCGACTTGGCCCGGGATCGAACCCGCAATCTTGGGCATAGAAGGCCAGCGCTGTACCAACTCGCCAACCAGGTCGATTCTAATCACTAGATTGTGCACCAATATTCCTGGGTTAAATCTCAAATCTCTACGCAGTGCATATGAAGAGAAGGCATATATCACTGTTGATAGTGATTCGTCCGTCGGATGGGGACGTTAATCCTGGCGGCCCCCTTGGTGCTATTCGACAGGAGTTGGCTACGTGCCGGCACCGGGTTTCCCCTTCTCCCTTCCTCACGTTCATCATCATCACTCATTCCAGACACTACACTTACACGAACACTTACACATACACTCATCCTAGTACACGACATAACTCTCCACAGATACACATCATGTACAGTGTGACCTGCCGAAGTGGTGTACAACTAGAAAATGGGTCACAGTTCTGCCATCTATCCGCAATATGCGGAACCCGAATCACGCAAGTGAAGTGGGTAGGCATTGTATACACACAGTGTTCATTGCCACGGTCCATTTCCCTTCCCCTCCACTGTAGAAAAAGAATTTAGATATCATTCATCTACTTCACCTCATTCAGTACACATATTCAGGTCAAGACACAGGTCTTCGTCCGCTTACAGGAGGGCGTGTCCTCTCCGCAACTGTTCCTGGGTTCCCAACCCTCCGCAATATCTCTGCCAGGATTCATTCCTTAACATCACTTCCAAGAACGCTTGGACACTTTGGAAGAGTCGTTGGAATGGATACTGTGCTGCTTGGTCGCCTTGGTGGTATGAAATTGGAGCTGGGAGTGTAGGAGGCTCTCATTGGGTGTGTGGGTGAGGAGTCACATGCAGCCGGTGGGCTGGTAACCCTCACCCTCATTCATCCCATAAATTCGGGGTGCAAAATAGGCCTCAGTATGGCCCGTGAAAAGGTCGTCTTACGTTACGGAATGCACGGTGGTTCGAGTCCTCATGGGGGAAGAAATTTTCTCACGAAATTTCGGCCAGTGTATGGGACCGGTGCCCACCCAGCATCGTGATGAATTTGGGGAGCTACGATAACTAGCGAAAATCCGGTTTCGTAAACCAGCTATAACTGCTGGGGGGATCATCATTCTCACCAAACGATACCTCCATACTGGTTGGATGATCGTCCACCTCTGCTTCGGAATGTGGACATGAGGCCAGCAACCGGCTGGTCGGTCTTGGCTCTTCATGGGTTGTAGTGCTATGGATTTCGATTTCACAGCCTAAATATTTTACTTTTATATTCTAATGAACTATTAAAAGGGCGGGTCTCTGAGCCGCTTGGTTCTCCTTGTGTAGAGAAAATTCTGTTTTGGAAGGTAAGAATGACCATTTTTTTTAATTTTGCGAGCCTCTACCGTTCAAACGCACGGGGACAGAGAGTTGTCCTTTACACTAAAGATAGAGTTCGAGGAGCTCTATTCGTCGCACTTATCAGCTTTGTTCTCACTACACGTACTGCGGAGTTATGGCGGCAAGAATGTCGGCGGAAAATTTTCTCGAAAATCAACTTGTGTTCGGGATTCCCATTTCGATGCTATCGTGTAAGAAGTAAGTCAAGGGAGAATACAGGACCGCATCCCGTTCCTCGGTATGGCCATTATTTCCGGGATTAGATACTGAAATATTTTAGGTACCGAAAAAAATAAGTCTAGAAAAAAGTGCGACGGATTTGCTGGATTTTAGAGGTGATTATTAGTGAACGTGCGGGGATGCTACAGTTAAGAGAAATGTTGTTGCCACCATGACAAAACAACTGAATTGTTGCGAAAACATAAAACATATAATTAACAGTTTCTGTCAATCACGCTCTCTCTCTCGTTTTTATTTTATTGGTTACAAGAGAACTTAGATATCGGCAATAGAGACAATTGGTTGACACTCATTAAAAACGAACACGCTTATCTCGAGGCTAGGTCGGCAGTTCTGTCCTTCTCTTTCGCGGTGACAGTTTCTTTATTTCCTTTCCAGTCTCATTGTGTTTCTGTTGTTTTCTTCCTTCTCTTTCTTTCGTTAGTACGCGTTTCAACCACAAGGCGCTGTGGTCATAGCCTTTACAAGTGTTTCTGTAAGCGCCGCATTGTCGACTGTAGCTTATGCAACCTGCACGAAAACGCCCGAGGGAACGTGACGTCACATCGCGGCTCCACCCGTTTCTATAACTGCGTATTCGCATGACTTAATGCATTTTGAGTCATTAGTGCGACAATGCCGGGATGCTCACAAAGTTCAAAGTTCGTGGACTCTGGCTGAACGTCCAACGCTCGCATCTGACAGTAAAAATTCTCTCATTACTTTCGCGATACGTGAGATATTCAATAGAGGACCGTGATGCTGGAAAAATTCGTCTCCAAAATTTTTTTCAATAAATGCTTGTTTCAAACATCCCTTACACCGAAAAACTGGATTTTGGATGCCGTCTTTTTTCTGTTTGCGTACAGCAGTTTCTTCTAAACTTCTGCTCAGATTTTGTTCATATTCAGTATCTGCTCGTCAGTTTATCACAAAATGTTGTACATGAATAAAGCCCGGAATTTGGTCACATTTAACACAAGTTAGGTAAGCAGTGATTATACAGGGTGATTCACGAGGATTTACCGATACTTAAGGAGCTTTAGTGCTGCTCATCAGAGTGACTACTACCGCGGAGGAATCGGAGATTACGAATAAAGCTCTCCACCGGTGATCTCCGGTACTACCGTAGGTGGAACAGGGGAGATACGGAGGGACACGGTGGTTCGGAGCGAAGCGACAATTAGCTCAAGGACGACCGGCGCGTACGGACTGACGGTAGCTGTTAGTGGAATAAAATGGCACCAAATCGGATATCCGTCGCATGGAAATTCTTTAATTTTGTTGAAGGTAATAATAAAGTTGCACACTGTAAACTTTGTTGGCGAATTTACTCTAAGGGTGGTGGAACTTTGAATTTGTTAGACCATTTGAAGCGATCGCACAATCGCGAACTTGATGAAAACAATTACGCAAAACATTTGATACGATTTCTTTTTAAATTGTTTTAGTGCTATTGTTTCCAAAGGTTCACAGTCTAGGAAAAAGTCTTGAAATTTCGCTAAAACGTAACTTTCGAGGCAATAAAAACATATGAAATATTTACAAGACGACTTGAGTTATATTTTGGCGTTTAGACAACTTGAGTTATAATTATTTTACTGTTTGGATTAAAATATTTCTGAATGAAACTAAAGAAACATGTGGTAATAATATAATTACAATTATCCTTAAGTTGATAGCGGAAAGTGTATGTCTGGCCACAGCACATATACAACCTGAGCGACATCAATCGGAGGTAATCCGGAGGTCTCCGATTGAAAGCGCGCAAACAACCGCTCCGGAGAAAACCTAATCATGAGCAGCACTAAGGAGTTTATTTCCGAAGACAGTCTGAGCAAAAATGTCATATAAACATTTGTCCTACTCTCAATACTTTCAGAGTTACACTAATTTGAAGTTGTTAGCAAAATACCATTTTTCTTTAATTTTAAGGGTAAGAAAATATCACTAACAGAGAATGAACTATTGAGAAGTGTCATTCCTTTAATTGGCTAGTGTTCTGAAGCTAAAAATGTGTTGTTAATTGTTTTGTACAGATTTTGTTTTCTCCAATTTTTAACTAAAACAATTGTTTTTCAATTTTCAACCTGCTGGACTTCTCGCATATTATGTCGGTAGTTAGTACATTAATATGATCTAATATTAAAAGTGAGTTTTGTCTCACAACTTGAGATTCATTGCTTTGATTAAACAGTTTACGATTCACGAGACTAATCATTACATCATTCTTACGCACTTATCACAAAAGTTGTTACAAATCATACGACTTTAGGAACTTGATTCTAAATAGTTTAATAATGCATCCTAATGTATAATCTTAAAGAATTTACAAGCGTGGCGTCATTTCTAACAATTGTTATGATAAATGCATAAGAAAATGTAATTTCGTAGTTAAAAATCGAAAAAAAAAACTGTACGAATCAACTATGCAATTCACAACATACATCTAGCTTCAGAATATTAGATAATTAATGAAATGATACTTCTGAATAGTTCATTCTTTATCTGTAATATTCTTTTACCCTTGAAACTCAATAATAGCATTTTACAAACAACTTCAAATTAGTGTAATTCTGAAAATATTGAGATTAGGACACATGTTTAATGACATTTTCTGCTCAGAATGTCTTCGGAAATAAGCTTCGTAAGTGACGGTAAATCCTCGCGAATCACCCTGTACATCCAAACCTTTGAACGATGAATCTAGATACTTTCGTGTCGCTTGTGTATCACATTATTCAGGTACAGTCGGTTGACACAGTAAATTATATATGACTGTAAACAATGCTTACAGTAGGAGATTGCCATACCAAATAATTTATGATGTAGCCTATACAAGAGGGTATTATTTTAAGGAAAAAATTCCAAGGAAATTATACAACAAATCCAAAACTTAAAATTAAATTTAAATCAAAAACGAAACTTTTGTATTGTGTTTTAAGTTGCATAAAAAGTAAATTTACACTTAGCTACCATGTTGTAAGGCATTGCAATATATTAAGTCTACTTTACTACGTACAATCTTTCGAATGCTTTCGGTTGGACAGTGCTTATTAGAGTCATGCAAAACAGGTTACGAAAAATAGAAATTTATATTACTATTGAACGCCTGGCGATGTAATCAGTATGCAGAGCTCTTCCGTCTCTCGGAGTATCGGTTTAACGAATATTCGAGTTGTTTCTCACTCTTTGTAGGTGTACGACAAAGGCAGACTACATTGAGCCATGCACGAGTTCCAAGAGCTCTTGCAAGGACGCGATTATCATCATGTAGGCCTACCATTTAATTGATAATTCTTTCCCTCTTACTACACTCAGTCATCCATGGATTTATTGATTGATTCATTGACTGATTCATAGATTGTTTCATTCATTCAATGATTCAGTGTTTCATTCATTCATTGATTCAATGATTGATTCATTCATATAGGTATCACAGTTGGGTATCGTCAAGAGCAACAACATCATCGTGAAAGTACAGGCATTAGAGCTTGAGAGTGCTTTTCTTTTTGTTTATAACATTTTATATTCTTAAAATTGATTTATTAATGAAATAATAATGCATCTGCTTAGAGGAATTAAGAGGCATAATATATTAACAAATACTGTTTTAGAGGTATGCATTTTGAGTTTAAAGTGTAAACGTTACAATAGAATGTATGTAAGCTTACTTATTTGCTATTCTATTTAGTAAGTAATTGTAATTTATTCTGTTCTTGTATTTCTTTACACGCCAGCTTTCATACTATGCATTACATTTATTTCCTTTCTTGTTACCGGTGTCCATTTGTTCATTTGTATATTAGTTATGAAGATAAGTGTATTAAAGTATCCAATCAATTGTAGGCCCATATCAAGCTAATATATTATATCTTAAAAATCCACATAGTAAATTTTCATCAATTGTTACTCCGTTTATGTACTCAGATAATGTCAGTGTTCTTGTATGTTGCAGTGCGCCTGATGTTCTGTCTAGCCTGCATAACATCAGGAATAACCTGTTGAAATTCGGTCGGACGCTCTGTCTTGTCGGATGTTCTCTGACTGGTCGAATATGAACCGGTTGTAAGCCCTATTCTGCAGCACTCTAGTGCTTTTATCTAGAGAAACTTCATTCAACCTCTAAGAAGTAACTGGTATCAAATGAAAATGTGGAATATCAGATACATTTGCATAGCCATATTATTAGGTGGCAATGTTCCTGCGGTAACATGATCTATAAATCTCCCAGTTACAACTGTTGTTCCATCTGGTGTAGCACCTTGTGTGTGCTTGTCGAGCGAGGTAATGGAGACCAAATGTACAATGTAATACGTAATGTCTTTTCTAAATTAGACATGAATGCAACCAGTCATATAACAAACTAAATTAAACTGAAAAAAATTAAATCCGTCATCGGAACTGGAATCCGGTGTGGCTTAGTGGATAAAGCGTCAGCAGTAGACCTGAAAACTCGGGTTCGAGTCCCGGTGCCGGAGAGAAATTTTCTCCACTCCACCCATCCTTCATAATATGGCAGCGATGTCAAGGTCAAGAGCACGTGGACGGTTCTGCGTGCGATCAAGCGCTCACTGGTTGCAATGAATCTATTCTGCAGGCAGCAACAGAGATCAAGAAGGGGTGAGCAAAGTGAACTCTATTGGCCTGTCACTTCAAGATGAATTAAACTGTTTTTAAATAATAGATTACGTGTTACATTCATACAAGACAACAAATCAGAACATGTTTTGTAGAGTGTACCTCTCTCATAAATGCAAAGAATTATAAACTGATAGGCTACAATAAATAATAAACATAGCTTATCCTTAACTTATATAATTATCTAATAATTCAACTAATATAAAACACTGTTTTCCTGTTTTAAACTTACCAACACAAAAGTGAAAGAAACTACAGGACATTGTGCATAAGGAAAAATGAAATAATAGGATTGCAACAAATAGTAAACGTAGTATATTTTTTATCTTAGAGGTTTTAGAAAATGAGGCCTACCTAATTAAATGCTATGTAACTGTTACACATTTAATAATGTTCTTATTATATGAACAGCACATTTCTAGAAACAAATTTAAATTCCTGACTTCTCTTCTAATACAGAAGTGTTTCTTCTTGTTTTTCCCGACACCAACCTTCTTATGTCCGGTAAAATTATGTTTCCTGTAGCATGACGTAGCACAGCACGCTTATTATCTTCTGATAATCTTGGTATTATAGTCTTCGTTTTGTGAGATTCATAAGTGAGGAAAATTTCTCACATACGTGCTTACTGCCAAATAGGGTATAGAAATAATTTCCGCCGGAAATATTCGTTTCCTGGATATATTACCAGGCAAAGCGAGCTTCCAACTTGACTCTGTTCACGCAATTCAAAGAACCTGGAGAAAACTTTTCCTCGGCTTAACCAAAGGACATCACAATGGTAAGGACCATTGTCAAACTGAAAATCTATAGACGACATATCTTCACATCATAACGAATCTACGCTATTAGCATCCATACATTTTATACTTTTTTCTGTAAACTTAAATGTAATGCAGCGAGGAAGAACCTCTACAGTACATATAAACATATATTTATTAATATTTAATGTGAATAAAACAACAAAGTTTCAATACATCATTATGTACATCAATTAATAATTTCAGGTGTTTCACATTGCTCCTCTTCGTAACTAAATGCTTTAATATATCAGACAATGAACATTTTCGTCTCTTTCACTCATAAAAAGTCAGGAGTCCAGTCAGCCTAAAACTTACTGAACGACTTCTTCCTCAATGTGTAATGTACAACCCTTGAGTTCATCAGTGACTTGTACCTGCGTGCCGTACGTGCTCTGAACAGCGCATACGGACCATGAGGCACGCTTGCGCTCTCATTGACATCACTGTAATAAAGTAATGCAGAATTCCTGCACGGAAATATCATACGCACTTCGGTACATCACAATAATATGACAAGCGTAAATAATCACTTAGTGATTCAAGACGGCGCTCATTCCGTCGGACCCCGGCCACTTAGTCACTCGTAATGAGTGCAACTCTGCACATAGTGTGTTGGACATTGTACCATTGTCACATATCTGAGACATAGTGCATGAGGGTTGACCACTAAAGGAAAACTAAGAGGTGGAACTTAAGCTGAGAGGATTCAATCCGCCATCGGAACTGGAATCCGGAGTGGCTTAGTGGATAAAGCGTCAGCACGTAGATATGATAACCTGCATTTCAAGTCATTCGCCATACGAAAATTAGCATACGGACATTTGACATACTCAAAATTGTGAGACATGTATTTGGAATACGTTTATTTGGCATACTACGTTTTCATTCACAAAAATTTGGTATACAATAAATTTAGTATACCTTAACACATAGAAATAGAATGAATTTAATAAATTTGGTATACCTTAACAAACAGACGTAGAATTATTTAATACAGGCACAGTAGTAGTGTATTACTATAGATTAAAGTTATGACCACAAGCACTTAAACAATCCACAATTCTGTTATTTTGCTTGTACTGTTGGTAATTCAGTGAAATATTGTTTAGCCGCCTATTTACTCTGATGTAATGCTTTCTTTGTGAATCCTTTATCCTCCTCCCTGCATCCAATGTGCGTCCGTTATTATTGTTGGTTCTTTGTTTATAATATAAATTCCCGCATAAGACAACTGGAAACCGGATCTAGAAGTACGTATCAATTCACACACCATTTTAATGAAGATTAGTAGAAAACAACTAATATACTGGAAAATTTACTAAATTAAGTTAACGATGGCTTCCTTGCAAAACTGAAAGTGAAGAATGTTATTATTAATATCCTATGGAAATTCTTCCACAATACCAATGGATATGAGTACCAATCAGGAGACCCTGGTTCGAGCCCCTGTACCATATGGAAGTTTCTCTTAAAATTAATAATATACTACTGAAAGTATTTTCTTATAAAAACTGCAGTAGGCTAAATTGAGTATACGATGAAAGAGTAATGGAACAGAGAAAAATTCTCCCCGGCACCGGGATTTGAACCCGGGTTTTCAGCTCTATGTGCTGATGCTTTATCCACTAAGCCACACCAGATACCCACCCCGGTGTCGGACAGAATCGTCTCAGTTTAAGTTCCAACTCTTGGGTTCCCTCTAGTGGCCGCCCTCTGCACTACGTCATAGATGTCTGTGAACGTAGGACTGAAATCCACATATGTGCTGAGGTGCACTCATATGTACTTCGGTACATTAAAATAATATATATGATATGCGTAAATCACTTCGTGATTTAAGACGGCGCTTATTCCGTCGGATCCCGGCCAACTAATCACTCATAACGAGTGCACCACAGCACATATGTGGATTTCAGTCCTACGTTCATAGACATCTATGACGTAGTGCAGAGGGCGGCCACTAGAGGGAACTCAAGAGTTGGAACTTTAACTGAGACGATTCTGTCCGACACCGGGATGGGTATCCGGTGTGGCTTAGTGGATAAAGCATCAGCACGTAGAGCTGAAAACCCGGGTTCAAATCCCGGTGCCGGAGAGAATTTTTCTCTGTTCCATTACTCTTTCATCGTATGATGACGCAGAATATCTGCATGGAAATATCATATGTACTTCGGTACATTAAAATAATATATAAATTGAGTATGCTAAATTCCGTACAAAAAATTTAGATAGTTTAAACATGAGTAGGTGAAAGAATAGTAGGTAAAAATAAAGTATGCTAAAATTGAGTATGTCAAATGTCCATATGCCAATTTTTGTATACCAAGTGACATGGAATCGAAAACCTGGGTTCGATTCCCGGTGCCGGAGAGAATTTTTCTCCGCTCCACCCATCCTTCATCATATGGTAATACAGAATTGAAGCGGTGAGGTCAATAACCATTCAAGTCCGTTTACACAAGTTTCGAGAAAAATGCAAAAAAAAAAACTTCTTTTATTTCTTACCTAATTATTAATTTTTGCACATAAAATGTCTGATTGTTTTAGCGATCAAGACAAAGTAGTATACCAACTTTTAAATTCGTGACACTTGTGGAAATATAAAAAATTTAATTTCAAATTTGCAAAAAATGAATGTCCAGAAGTGGACTTGAATGGTTATTGATCTCACCGCTTCAATTCTTGCACGGAAATATCATACGTACTTCGATGCATCACAATAAACTGAATTGTTTCAGAAGGCGCAAAATTTACTACAGTGATACAATTTGTGTAATCATGATGACGCTTAGCTTTATTTATAATTAATAAAACAAGAGTTTCTCTTTATAAAACCTTTCGAAGGATTAGTAAATTCCATCAAAGTCTGTAGGTTAAATTTTCTTAATTTAGTATAAATACATTACGTATATGATGGTCCTGGCCTCGATAAAATTATTTTCCTCTTAAACAAATCACAAAGGTACGTTTCAATTTGCACTACAGTCAACAACAACCTACGCTTGTTTAAATATTAGGAATTTTGCTAACAAGGATAGAACAAGCTTTCAGGGTTAGAGAATTTGATGATTTTATTTCCGATAGAAGATAATTATGTAGATTAGTGTACAGTAGGAGTTCTCAACCTCTGTAGTAGTAGTAATAGTAATAATAATAATAATAATAATAATAATAATAATAATAATAATAATAATAATAATAATCATAATCATAATCATAATAATAATTTATTTTAGCTGGCAGTGTTAAGGTCGTAAGGTCTTCTCTTCCACTCAACCAGCAAAAAGTATACGTACATACTCGTATGTATGAACTTAAAAGCTACAAAGAATACAACAATTTGATTTAGATAAAATTTACGTGTATACAAGAGTTACTCATGAATTAAACTGTAAAATACTATGAACTATTAACTAAACAATGAAATACAAGCTGTGAGCAGAATTAAACTAAAATACATAGAATGTTAAATTAAATTAAATTATGGTTTATTTAACGACGCTCGCAACTGCAGAGGTTATATCAGCTTTGCCGGTATGCCGGAATTTTTTCCGCAGGAGTTCTTTTACATGCCTGTAAATCTACTGACTTGAGCCTGTCACATTTAAACACACTTAAATGTCATCGACCTCGGCCGAGATCGAACCCACAACCTTGAGCATAGAAGGCCAGCACTATACCGACTGCGCTACCGAGGGCGACTAGAATGTTAATATATTACAAATAATGTTAGATAATAGACATTATTATGAGATAATTTGAAATACGGCGCTATCAGTATTAATGTCTAAAGAAAAAGTTACCATGTACTCAATGACCGTTTAAGTCAGTATAATTCGCTGGTGCTCGTGTAAAGGGGGTTAAGTCAAATTGCAAGGTATGTAAACTTCTCCCCTTTGGTACTGAACAAAACCCTTTTGTCGCAAAATACGGAGCACTGTAACTACATCATAGATGGAAGAATGACTTAACCCCTTTAACAAAAGAGAAAAGTAATTGTGGATAGTTCAAATCTGTACTTATTCCAGTTTAGCCAAATAAACTTAACCCCCTTTACACGAATTGCTAATAAGGTTATTCTTCAAGCTATTTTTAAAAATGGTTATTGTCTTGCAGCCCCTAATATTTTGTGAAAAGGAATTTCATTGTCGCGAGGTGGATACTGCAAAAGATGATGAATAACGAATGACTTAACGTTATTTCAACTTTTGCTCATTTATAAATGTTTATAGGTTTGTAGGTTTCTTATTTTTTGTCTCTGTGAATTACCGTCTCTAATGCCAGATTCTAGAAATTAAATGAATACTTGTTGCACACATGACCGTTTTCTCGAAAATGTAATTTCTGGAATCCATAAACCTAAATCCCTTCCCCCGAACGCTATTTCCTCGAATGTTAATAGTCCCAAATCCCGTAAATGAAATTTTAATCTAAATGAGAGAGACACCACGTTCAGTTTATTCAGAGGAATGGTCGGAAAATAAAGTACACAAACGAAACAATGATTACATACACCTATTACATAATTATACTGTGTTCAATGTTTTAATTACTTTTTCTAATTAATTTTAATACTGTAGAGAAAAACTATAGTTGATGCGACGTACTAAGTATGTCAACCTGTCATTTGCTTCCTCATATGTTTGGACTTCCTGGACGATTCCCCTGATTTTGGTCGCTACCGAGAGCCATTTTTTCTTAGGTTGCACCCCAACCTTTCTTCCCTGACGTAGCTCTTCCACAATAACCTCGGTATCCGTTTCCTCACGCTGAATAGGGATATATTATGCGAAGTTTTACCGTTAGATGTCAGGGACATTCCATGCGGCACATGTTCTAGGGCTATAATTACGTCATATGATACAGTTCATTACGTTCTCCCGTTTGTTGGTTTTCTGTCCGTGTCAAAATTATATTTGTATTATTCTGTATAGTCTAGTATAATTTAATATAATTCAGTATTTTCTTACCTCATAATTTAATTTAATTTATTTTACAATAAATAATAGCGTAAATTTGTGTAATACTGAACGATTCCCCTTAAGAGATGGATGGAGAAATCTGCAATATGCAGAATATACTGTAGATATGAGAAAATTAATTGAATGTTTATGAACCTAAACGTGAACTTTGAGAAGGAGGTGCACGAATAAAAAAAATAGGAACTTTATCGAAGGTAAATATTGCCTCTTTAATCATCAGTATAAGTACCGTACGCGGAAAATAGGATATGCAGCCAACAATGTGTTATAAAATATGGAAGGGACTACGGGGCTTGAATTCCTCGTAATTCTTCTCTAGTTGCAGAGAGATCAAATGCAATTTTTAATAGGAAGATAAAATATGATCGAAATAGTATCACGATTATTCGTGGGTTTTGTAGGTTAAGAACATGCAGTTTTGAATATGTAGAATAAGTTTGAAAATTTGAAATTAAAACATGATAATAGTCTACATTAAAGGCATTATTCAAGAAATGTATTTTTGGAGTCAAGGTTCCCTTAATTTCTTATTTTATACATAGACTATATTATTCGTAGGGCTATATACTTTTTCACTACGGATCGTCCTGGATAATAATATTCATCCCAGTTATTCGAGAGTATACTGTAGGCCTAGTAACGTCCCATTGTAAAATGCAGGTGTAAACTTCGAAGACTTTTACAAGTACTGAATATAATCTAACAAGCAAACGTTCTGATGGCGGCAGATAAAAAAAGTTATTTTTTTTCTTTCACCATGCTAATAATGTCAAAAGAAGTGCTTATACAAATTTTGGCCACTCGACCGCAATTACGAGGGCCGTAAAAAATAAGTTCGCCAGGGGCCGTTAACAGAAAAAAACAAAATTTGATTAGACAAATTTATTGGAACAGACACAGCAATTGTTCAGCTATTTTTTCAACATATTTTCCACCGGAATTGAGACATTTCCCATATCACGGGATTAACAGAGGTGCAGAGGCAGTCAAACGATGGTTCCGATCTGAGGCGGCTGAATTCTACGACACAAAAATTGATCCCATGGTATGACAAATGTCTCAGTTCCAGTGGGGGATATGTTGACAAATTGCGCAACAATTGCTGTATCTGTTTCAATAAATATTTCCATGCAATTGTGCTTTTTTCTTCAAAGGTCACAGGGAAGATCACTTTCTGGACGGCCTCGTAATCGCGGTCGAGTGGCCAAAATTTGTATAACCACTTCTTTTGACATTATTAACATGGTGGGAGAAAAAATTTAACTTTTTACCTGCCCCCATCAGAACGTTTGCTTGTAAGCTAACATTGCTTGCTGTCGAAGTTCCATATATTTTTATTACAAATTTTCTTTGCCCTCTTCAAAAATTTAACTGTAGCCAGCAAATCCTTACTTGAAGTAGTTCTTTTGTTTAATATTGAAGCGTAATTCAATTAGTTATATTTTTATGGTTGAAACCATATATTCAGAATGTTTTGGGACCTAATTGAAAGGAAAAACTTTCCCTGGTTTTTACATGTAGGAACACAACAACAATTTTTCATTTTTAGTTGTTTTTAAGAGTATTTACTGTACTAATACACTACGTGAATCCTTAGGGCCGTATTCATAGACATTCTTAGCGCGGGCTTCCGGTGGATGATCAGCGAACTAACGTTTTTCGTATTCATAAACCAGTGTTAGCGATATGATATATGATATGATATGATATATGATATGGTATGGTATGGTATATGATATGGTATGGTATGATATATGATATGGTATGGTATGATATGATATGATATATGATATGATGTGATATGATATATGATATATGATATGGTATGGTATGGTATGGTATGATATGATATGATATGATATGATATGATATACGATACGATATGATATGATATGATATGATATGATATGATATGATATGATATGATATGATATGATATGATATGATATGATATGATATGAATCCCGTACAAGTAACCAGTCGATAGCCGGGGCTAATTTAACACACGCGTAGCGATGATTAGCGAAATGTCTATGAATAGCACCCTTAATGTTTATATACTGGAAAACGCACACGCAAAGGCACCCCTCAAAGTACACGCGCGATATCTGTTGGTGGTAGTTCAGGATATCCCTATTCTTGCTAGTGCTAGAGCTAGATAGAAGTTTGGATGGTGTTTCCCGATTGCTAGCTGGAAGCTGTTGTCCCATCCTTCGCTGACATTATTCCTTCTATGTGCATTAGTTAAAGTAGCATCATATTGATTTCATAGGTGTAGTGCATAACGCGCCGGTTTGGCGCGCCTTCTTCCTCGTGATGCTTGTCCGTTTATGTAATACATATCAAAATAACCCGGAAGAAGTAACATTTTATCATGTGCTTGTTCTCTGAGGTCGTCAAACGTGTCCTGTACCTCTTGTGTGGGAATGAATTCAAGAATACTCATATGAGTAAAGTTTGTAACATCCCCGTCATCTGGATCATTATACGCTTGTTGAAGTCTCTCTGCCTGGATTTGTCTGTAGACTGTCCAAGATGAAAAAAAAGAAAATAGAATGCTATTTTAGTTGAGGAAAGGACCGTAGAAGCACTGCTCACAATGGATATTTCGAAAACACACACAACCCTCTGCGGATAAATGATATAGGTTAGATTCTCTTTCTACGTGTTGCGTTTAACTTTCGTAAGAAACAGTGGTATACAAGACCTGAGATTTGCCTGCTAGAAGAGCAAATATTAGTGAAACAAGAATAGAAATAATAATTTGCTTTCCCCTATCACACGTGATAATTTTAGGTTGATCGTCCGTGATACTAAAGTATGCACACTTGTTAAATTAATATGAAAAATTTTAATTTATACATATTGATTACATAACTTTTAACGCTATAACACGGAATATAAAGTATATATACATACAGATTGTTTCCGGGCTAGTGGTACAAACTTTCAGGGGTGATGAGGAAGGGCACATGTATCAATTTGAGATCAGGAACCCTGGTCCGGAAATGACTGAGTCGAAAGTTATAAGCAAAAATAGTTGTGTGGAAATGGAATTGTAATTTTCCAACAAGTGCCTTCCTTCCCTTAACAGTCGTAGATCGATGGTATGGGTCGGATGTAGTGCTGCTTATGATTAGGTTTCCTCCGGAGCGGTTGTTTGCGCGCTTTCAATCGGAGACCTCCGGATTACCTCCGATTGATGTCGCGCAGGTTGTATATGTGCTGTGGCGCAGACATACACTTTCCGCTGAGCATTCCTTTAATCGGATCAGGTAGTGATTCGAGTCCGCTGACGTCCGCGTATCTTTTAAAATAAGTTGTAATTTGTTGTTGTTTATTCTCTCTTTTATGTTAATCTCTCTCTCTTTATTCGGCTCTTTTTTTATCTTGTTTTGCTTGAAGTGCTACGTTAGCTGACAGATTTTTTTTTCTAGTTTTGAAATTCATAGTATATGTGGAAAGACGTATTAGTTTTATGTCATTGATCAAATTAATAACATTCAATCTAACTGCAAAACTGTCGCTGAAGTAAAACTTTTCAGTAGCTAATGTAAACAGTTATACTTTAATTCTCCTAGAAACTCTCATTCAATCGCAAACAGGGTTTGTCAATTATTATTCTAATCGGTTTAGTTTAATGTAAAATATATTAAGGGAGCGTCAGAATGGAACAAAAGAAACGTGGGCTATCAATGGGATAAAGTTTACTGTCCAACATAATTTATTCAGATTCTTCACCGGACAGGATTGTGATTATTGTGTTAAAAGGTGTCAGCATTTGAACTGCCTCTTCTAAAACGCGCCACTCTTGCTCTGTAATAAAAATATAAGTGGATATCAACTTAAGGATAATTGTAATTATATTATTACCACATGTTTCTTTAGTTTCATTCAGAAATATTTTAATCCAAACAGTAAAATATAACTCAAGTTGTCTAAACACCAAAATATAACTCAAGTCGTCTTGTAAATATTTCATATGTTTTTATTGCCTCGAAAGTTACGTTTTAACGAAATTTCAACACTTTTTCCTAGACTGTGAGCCTTTGGAAACAATAGCACTAAAACAATTTAAAAAGAAATCGTATCAAATGTTTTGCGTAATTGTTTTCATCAAGTTCGCAATTGTGCGATCGCTTCAAATGGTCTAACATATTCGAAGTTCCACCACCCTTGGAGTAAATTCGCCCACAATGTTTACAAAGAATTTCCATGCGACGGATATCCGATTTGGTGCCATTTTATTCCACTGAACTACCGTCAGTCCGTACGCGCCGGTCGTCTTTGAGCTAACTGTCGCTTCGCTCCGAACCACCGCATCCCGCCGTATGTCCCCTGTTCCACCTACGGTAGTACCGGAGATCACCGGTGGAGAGCTTTATTCGTAATCTCCGATTCCTCCGCGGTAGTAGTCACTCCGATGAGAGCACTGGTCGGATGTCTCCTACGTGGGTACTTAGCCCGATACAATCTGTGAGCTTGTCTACTGTTTGTATTGGCTCATCCGTATTCGAAAATCATGTCTGCATATTCCGCTCTCGTGTACTCCTCCATTTCACTAGGACTGATCAACTGGACACTGCAACTTGTACACATACACTGCTGTCTACAGACGTGCATATCAGGACCGACTATGTCCGTTACACATTACGCTATCTGCATTGCTTTAGTGTAGTTTCCTGTCTCTACCCCTCAGACAGCGCACTGAATGGAATACTGTAAGTAGACAATGTAAACAACGTCAGATGAATACAGTATGTGTAAGATGTACACATAAATACACATAAATAATGTGTACATAGGAATAAAATTATTTCAAAAATTCTGCCAGTCCTTGCTTGATAGCATGAGGAACCAAATATTTCTCAAATCGTAATGGCACCTTATAGAGCTTGCTTGAATTAAACGTATGGAAATGTTTACAAATTTCCAACAGAATTACAAAGTGGATAATTGTTTTAAACCGAATTGCTACCACAGACATTTCATAAATATCCCAGGGCTACAAGTTAGCGCTTACTGTATATGTGATATGTTCTCAGTTGTTGTAATGAACTTCGGTCTGCCAACTGCACCTTTTAACGTTGAATAACTTTATTGCTAGAGGGTCACTACGGTGAAACGAACAGATTTTCGTGTAGCAAAGACGCAACTCCGCCTTTGGGTGCTTATTACGTAATACTTACGGTATATTTATAGGGAAATTTTATATGCAAATAAAAGAAGAAAGACTGGTCAGTCCAGAAAGATAATTACTTTATTCCAAAAATATTATTGAAGACTAACTTTCTAAAGGGGCTAAGTGTAAAACACAAGAGTTTCTGAGATACTGATGATAAACACACTGTCAAACACATGTTAAGATATCGCCAACACCGTTTTTCGGGGCAAGAAAAAACCACTTACAGTTTAATTACGACGGATCTTGTTTAGTCTGATATGCACATATGGATGTACATCCCTTTAATTGGATAATATTAAATTTGAAAAAAAAAAATGGCACTTAGCACCTTTGGAAAGTTAGGTCTTCAATTATACATTGTTCAAACAATAACTCAAAAACATTTAAAACATTAAAAAATACAATCCGTTTCCATCCATCTCTGAGCGTATAGAAATTAGGAAAATGATTGTTTGCCATACGCAACAGCTTTGCCTACAGCATGACTGAATAACCTTTAAACCATAAGCACACACAGATGAACATATCTAAAGGAAGCAGTGGCGCAAAACATACGAGACTTTATAGGAAAAGAAGACGCGAATAGAAAAATAATTCCCAATCTAGTGTTGATGTACACAAACGAAGGAAATAACATTGTTTCAATAAAGGTTTGATTTTAATGCCAAAAAAAGATGTTCTTATACAAAATATTATATTTAGCAGTATTCACTGCTAATCATCAACCAAGGTTCCCTAATTTTTATTAACCATTTTGTTTTAAGACAGAACCCTGTTCTGAAATTGAATACAATCCCGGAAAACGGGTTAACCTTCAAAATTGACATTGTCGACTTAAGTGTTGCAGTCTGTTGTAGGTTATGTGATCTACTTTTTTTTAATGTTGGAATATCCTCCAGCGATCATATTAGGTTAAATATAGTGAGCAAAAATTCTTGTGTTTAAGATTTGCTTTTCCTATAATCTCAAAAAACGGGCTAACCAATTGCTGCAATGCACCTGCACTGCAGTGGAAAATATCGGAACTAGTGAATAAGCAAGATAACACAGAGTGAAATGTTGTAAAATAAGAAAAATATATAAATAAGTAACTGTTATAAAGTTTTATAATTTCAGTTTCAAAGAGTAAAATGTTACCAGGATAATAGTCTTATAATCTACGGATTTTAAGAATATAATGATTAATAAACACATTTATTGTAGTGCTTGAACAGTGTTTATGTTGGTATACTGTACCGAGGATATAAACAGATGCAATGGCGGCAGTAGAAGAAGGGAATATAGGCGAAAATGTGGAAATTAGTGGACGTTATTGAAAACTGAAGTGTATTTCAGAAAACTGGCTAAATGAAAGATATTGATTATTATTTTTGACTTAGTAGTGGATAGAAATATGTTTTTTTTATGCAGGAAATAGTTTTGTGAATGTTCAAAGAGGTATAAAACATTTTCTTCTTATATTATTATTGAATTTGTTTTATTTTGGACAAAAAAAATATTTGACAAAATATATGAATTTATACTGTGTCCTTGTAACTCATGTTCACAAAAACAATGAATATAATTTGTAATATTTTCTTCAGCTTCAGTCATAAAACTCTATTTCTCTCAAATGTAAAAAAGTGTGGGTTAACCCTTTTTTCGGGCATATCTTCAAGTTACCTTAAAATTCACTTTACACACGACATTATTGCCATATTTATAAGAAGTTTTCATAGAAAACACATACTGTACGACAGTACGCACCACTTTTTCTACTAGCATTAATTGTTCAATATGTTGCTAAAGGTACACGTTATGCAAAAAAAACTCTCAATTTTATGACATCAATCATATAAGTGAAATATATAGAAAAATATTTGCATTTTAAAATGCCGGGTCATCTTTTATGGGTAATATCCCTGCATATTTTATACTGATACATCATTACTACAATTTCTGCTAATATAACTACTACTATTATTAATACTACTACTACTATTTCTACTATTACTACTACATCTGCTACTACTACTACTACTAACTACTACTACTTCTACTATTACTACTACATCTACTACTACTAATACAACTGACTACTACTACTACAACTGACTACTACTACTAATTACTACTACTTCTACTTCTACTATTGCTACTACATCTACTACTACAACTGACTACTACTACTAATTACTACTACTTCTACTTCTACTATTACTACTACATCAACTACTACTACAACTGACTGCTATTACTACTAACTACTACTACTTCTACATCTACTATTACTACTACATCTACTACTACTGCTAACTACTACAACGTCTACTTCTAATATTACTACTACATCTACTACTATTACTACTACTACATCTACTACTACTACTACTACTACTACTACTACGTCTACTACTGCTACAACTACTACTGACTACTACTACTACTATTACTACTACAACTACTAAATCTACTACTACTACTGCTACTACTACTATTTCTACTGCTACTGCTACTACTACTATTAATGCTATTACTACTACTGCTAACTACTATTACGTCTACTTCTACTATTACTACTACAACTACTACTACTCTTTCTGCTCCTACTGCTATTACTACTACGTTTACTACTACTACTACTACTACTACTACTACTACTACTACTACATCTACTACTACTACTACTACTACTACTACTACTACTACTACTTCTACTACTACTACGACTACAAACTTTTACTCTTGATAAGTAAATGAATGGGTATAATTTTAAAAAGAGCACGTAATTGCTTGCGGTTTGAGTTTACAGAAGCATTACCGACAGTTTAATATTACTATTAATTAATTATAACTAACATAATAATAGAATAACCGATGGAACCAAACATTTTTACAAAAATTGTGTAATAGCTTCCCGTGTCACGTCATGCAAATGAACAGTCTTTTAATGCCACACACGAGTGGGGCATGCATTTTTGAGTCTGACGGGTTTACTCACGTGAGAAGAACGACTGTACATCAGACATACTGGGATAGGCTACTTTGATTTATCATGCGATTCACTTCTCACCATCGATCCATTCCAAACATATGATCGTCCTACACACTGCGGAAAGCCAATGTGGCTTGAAAGGATCACTATATCAGTAATTATAACTCCCTTCTAAACTTTAAAGTTACCTAATTTGAAAACTGTCCACTTATTGAGGAATAGGTTCCCTGACGTGAAATCGTAAACGAAACTACGAACTTGGAAATTGGCAACGCTTAATAATGAAAATCGTATGAATTTTCTAAAAGTTGTGATGATCAACCATCATTCAGGCGTCCACTTTTCGAGAAGGATACTGTACATATACAGGGACATCATTTTATTTGTACTTCAATTTTTATTGTATCTGAGTTTTTGAATGTACTTCACTCCCACCCCTTCTACTAATGAAGTTCAACCGTCTTGCACACAGATCCAAGACCGCATATAAGCTTACAGTTATAGTAAACAGTACGTTCCAAGAATATGTTCGCGTTTTCCAGTGACGAAAGAGCTTTAAATATTGAATCATTTTCGCACAGGTACTGTCGTCCATTTGCCTATGTCGTATCCCGGTTTCCCCCACCAGCTTTTATTCGCCAGCTAGTGGTTAGGCTGTCTTAGCTCTTTTCTGAGAACATTAATTTCTGTTAGTAACTAGACGTCTACGTAATATTACACAACTGTTTAAAATAACTTAAATAAAAGGGCCTCGTTAAGTAATTAACTGTTACGTGATTTCCCTCCTTTCTACGACCCTACGACATAACCACTCGGGAGGACAGTAGATAGTATGTCTGAATAATTTTATCTTTTCGGATCGGGCAGAAGTGAAGATTGAATTTACAGTACGTAAGGTACTCTTTTGTAGAGTAGGTACAGAATTATTTCAACATGAGTTACTAGCAAGAAGGACGAAACTGGTAATTGGGATTAGGTACAATAATCTATAGTGCGATAATATGCACATTAGGACTGAAGCCTGTGTCGAAATGAACGGCCACCATTTTAAAAAATGTGTTTAAATATCCATATTATGGTTATTTTTCAATTTAACTTCATTCTCTATAGTGTACGCTAATGTGGTGTAGACAGTATAATATATACTGCATAATGAATACGTCCACATGGACAGCTCAGTTCGTGAGTAAAAACACTCATTGTTAATACAGTACTGATTAAACAAAAACTTAATGAAAATTATCAAACTCAAAAGCGCGATATTTCCTAGATTACGTAAATGGATTAACTATATTTCTTCCCTCCTATACCTAGTAAAGTGATTTGTTTGTATATTACGCCAGTATCAACGAACTTCAGTCGTGGAAGGGGTAGCAAACGGCGTTGATCCAGAGGTATAGCCAAGTTAATATTAAAAATGTCAGTAAAAATAAAATGATGTCCCTGTACATATCAGCATTCTGTCCCTTTGTCACTGCAGTAGGGTTGCTAGACTTCCTAATCCTAGGAAATAACGATACGTGGTAATCTTTTTATTTGATATGAGAAGAAACCGTCCATTTTATTTAAAAATTCCAAAGCAATAATTCATTCGTTTTCAATTTCTATAATGATAAGGAAGAAAGTTCAGAATCAAGTACAACATTGTTAATATTTAGAGGAATTTTTTTTTCAGAAAAGTACTAATATGTTATTACAATTATTTTATTATACTCTATCCAAGGAATAAGTTATTTAAATCTGCAGTTATATTACTTACAAATTATTTATTCATTCATAAGATGCAGTAGAGTAAAGAAACAGTCATTTATAATGCACAGATCTCTCGAAATAGTCCATGGTTCTTAGCTAGAGTGGTGGATTTGAAGGGGTTCGATTCCCGGTTTTTCCTTTCGTAGGCTACTTTTTAATTTCTAAGCGCTATTTCAGGTGATTCAACAAGATTCTAGTTACCGGTAATATAATTTCAATACGTAATCGATTGAAATATTGAACTAGATTGTTCCATAGCATTAGCTATAAAAGCTCGAACCCTGCCGTTGGTAATCATTCACGGTTCGAATCTCTTGAAACTCGTGATTCAAAGATGAAAGATGTTGACAGAAGAATTAAATATAAGATGTTTCAACAAGCAGAATACGCTGAAATGCGGGTTGTAGTCGACCTCATATATTTTAGACAATAATAATAATAATAATAATAATAATAATAATGGATTTATTTAACCTGTCAGATTTAAGGCCGTAAGGCCTTCTCTTACACTCAACCAGGATTAAAACTTGCTTACATAGTTGAACATACAACTGGATCGGATTTGAGTAATTACATACTGATACGATTTAGGTACATAATGAGATCAAAAGAGGTAGTTACATAAAAATGTACATCATAAAATAAAAATAAACAAAATGCAATACTTGTTATTGTTCTTAGAGTCAAATACGAATCACACAAAAACAGAAGCCGATAGTTCAATAAAAAAATCTACACAGTAAAAATAAAAGTAAACACATTGGAATACATATTAGTATTAGATTACAAGTAAGTAGGATTCACATAATTAAAGCAGAAACCGACAATGGAATAAAATGTACACAATAAACAATTAAGACTAATAATAAAAATTAAAAAGCAACACAGAGGGATACATAAATGATAAATAAACACGATTTACATGATTATACAATAAAAATAAGAAACAAGAAATAAAAATAAATACAGTGGAATACATTGCATTAAATATTTGCAACGCGTTGGATCTGGCAACTCATCATAAGTTATTTTTCTAATTTACATTTAAAAGAAATTAAAGTTCGGCAGCCCTTGACTTCAGGCGGCAGAGAATTCCAGTGACGAAAAGTAGCAACAGTGAAAGATGAAGAATAAAGAGATGATGTGTGGAGTGGTATTTCTAGCGTGTTATCACATTGTGACCGAGTATTTAAGTTATGATAGCGAGAGATAGTGGAATCGGAAAAATAAGAGGGAACAGAGGTGTGCAAAATTCGGTATAAGAGAGAAAGGGAATGTAACTTTCTTCTCTCATTTAACCCGAGCCACAATAATTTATCGAATGAAGGCGAAATGTGATCATAGTAGCGGACGTTACAAATTAAACGAACACACGCATTATGAACGCGTTGCAGTTTCTGGGATAAATCCACCCTGAGATCACTGAATAAAGCGTCACAATAATCGAAATATGGCATAATAAGAGTATGTACAAGCGTCTGCTTTAATTTAGTTGGATAGTGGTACAATCTTTTTAATGAGTGAATGGTTTGTGATAGTAAGAATCTAACGATTTTCTTGGTCTACTCAGATTGTGATATTCTCATGGTACTTTCACCTCTTCCCTGGTTCTACAGCCCGGTGTGTCTCCACCTCTGTTTTCATTTCCTAATCCTCATTGCAACAAGATCTATCTCCATACATCCCAACCATCTTGTTCTAGGACGGCCTTTTCTTCTTGCGTGAAATCTCTCTTTGAACATTATTTTGGTTATCTTTCACTCTATTAGGCCGGTTTTCTTGACATACATTTCCGTTTCTTTTTTTTTCAAATCCAAATTCAAATTTATTTACAATTTACATTTGAATTGAATACATATGAATAGATACCCGAAATGAGCATATGCTCGTTCTCGGGTATAGTCCAGTAGTCTACATATATATATATATATATATATATATATATATATATATATATATATATATATATATATATATATATAATAATTTCAATTCCCTTACACTTTTACTCACAATCGTTATGTTATCAGTATAAACGCATACCTGTGCACATTAATCAAATATAGTACCTTTCGAATCAACCATTTTCATTGTCTCATCAAGTGACAGTTAAATAAAACTGTAGATAATACGTTTCCTTGTTTTACACCTGCATTCAATTTGAAAGAACTGTCGCTACGAGTGTCATATTGAAAAAATCTTGAAATAAATTAATAGATTGTGTTGAAATTCTACGTTGTCTGTTCTTTAAAGATACATTAACCCTTAAGTACTATGGATCGCCTGCTAGACCGCTCCCTGTTTTCCCCCTTTTCTCTTTATCTTATCTTCAAACCAATTCCTCCGTTTCTTTGTCTACCTGTCAGTTCGAACGAGATCTTCATCACGAGAAGGTTACGCGAGATAACTCAATTTTTTCTCAAGTGATATTCATTTCAGTTTATTTGAAGCGGTCTCACAGACGTACTATAGTAGTTGCGTGCGTGTATTTCATATACATGTTTTCGTTATTTATTTTAATTTTTCGGATTGTTGTGTGGTATAACTGTCATGTCTACATGTAAGCAATGAGTAAAAACAGTACTTTCTAGGCAACGTGGTTTCCACGTTTGAAGATAGAAAAAACAAAATATATCCATGCTTTCGATGTGGAGTGCCTATTTGCCTCGAGTGCTCAGGAAAATTTGTATGATATGTTTGCACGAAGATTGACTGGTTGTATGGAGAAGTGCAGTGTTATAAAAAGTATTAAGCTCTTTAATTTAAAAAACTGCAGAGCAAGAAGTATGTTTTTTTACATTAAACATTTACCGTTCCAGTAAATTAAACACAGTTTTGCTCCTCTTTGCTTCCTTTCCGAGAAAAAATTATTTTATATGAAATATTTCATAGCTCATTTTCGGAAAGTTACTGAATTAATTTCCAATATGCTCAGTCAATTTAAGAGGGCAGTGTATTATGATAAGTGATTGAAATAATTTTAGTTTTATCGTTTAAATGTGCAGAAATTTGATCTGAACAAATGTAATTTTTCGTTCACGAAAGGAATTTTAAAATGTTACATTTGTTTGGATCAAATTTCTGCGCATATAAGGGACAAAACTAAAATTTTTTGAACAATTTAATATCATACTACCCTGTTCTCTTAAATTGGTTGTGCATATTGGGAATTAAATCAATGGCTTTCCCATGAAATGTTTCATATAAAACAAATTTTATCTCAGAAAGGAAGCAAAACCGAGCAAAATTGTATTAAACCTTTTTGTTTGAAATATCTCAAAGAATAACCCCCTGAAGGTAATGACATTACCTACGGTTCACTCTGAATATTTCCTTTCAGTCGGTACATTTTCTGCAGACTTCCTTGCGAAGGGAACCTGCATTTGTCGAACCAGAAATAAAGTCATGTCTTAACAGTTCCTTGAAAGATAGAAGTAAATAACAAGAACATGATAGATAGAGATAAGAGGATCCAAGAGGCGACTGAAAGCAAAATGTGGAAGTCGCTCCACGAAGATCTAAAACCGACTGCCGTTCACCTAGAAAATTAGCGTTTGGTCTAGATTTATTGCCTTACCCGACACCTTCACAGGCTGCATCTTGTGTGACTGTGGAGGAAAAATGGAACACATGTGTGGCCGTGTACACAAAGCCTGGCATGCAATATTGCCTATGATTTCATCGTCAAGAGCACTGCATTGCATACCTACATACTCACATTCATATTCGGCTTCTACACACATACCTCGTGAATATACTCGGGAATCAGTAAGTGATCGATATCCTTGAGGGTGAAATAACTTGTGAAATGGTACAGCTGTCAACAGACTTTGCGATTTTAAGCAAACTTGTGCCTTATCTTGCCGGCCTGTGGTTCGTATCTCCTCCCATCTCTAGAGCTTTTAGCGTCACGAAAAACAAAGATTGTATTGCATCTTACCTTGAAACTTTTAAGAATTACATCCTTGATTTACTTTCTCATATTGAACGTCCAAATTTTCATATAAACACGCGTTATAATGCAAGATGTCAGAAAAGTGATTTCGTCATGTTATTTTTAAGTCTTGTCTTTCTGTCCGTCTCTCTGAGAACACTGATTGATTGTTTGATTGATTGATATTGTTAATAGGATATTTATTGCACAAAAAAGAATTATACGATCCATTTTTAAATTAAAGAGTTTTGACTCCTGCAAACCTTATTTTAAACAATACAAAATTTTAACATTTCCAGTCGACCTCGTTGGCAAGTTGGTATAGCGCTGGCCTTCTATGCCCAAGGTTGCGGGTTCGATCCCGGGCCAGGTCGATGGCATTTAAGTGTGCTTAAATGCGACAGGCTCATGTCAGTAGATTTACTGGCATGTAAAAGAACTCCTGCGAGACAAAATTCCGGCACATCCGGCGACGCTGATATAACCTCTGCAGTTGCGAGCGTCGTTAAATAAAACAACATTTTTTAACATTTCCATCCATTTATATTT
This sequence comes from Periplaneta americana, assembly GCF_040183065.1. Taxonomy (NCBI): domain Eukaryota; kingdom Metazoa; phylum Arthropoda; class Insecta; order Blattodea; family Blattidae; genus Periplaneta; species Periplaneta americana. The sequence continues at coordinate 146,360,501 of NC_091126.1, read as the reverse complement.
ACAAATGCCTAATTTTCTTGAAACAGAATGAGAATAAATACAATAAGAGTTTAGATTATTATAATTAAAATACACGAAATGCACATCTGTTCTCAATAAAAAATCATAAACTTGTGAAATATGAAAAATCGCCTACATATACTGGCATTGTGTTTTTTAATAAATTACCATTGGAGATACAATCTTTACCTTATGCAAAATTTAAAGTGAAAGTTAAACAGATTTCAACTGATCCAACTTTTCATTCAGTAAAAGAATTCTTAAATCACAAGTTGTGATATATGCAATACTACTTGATTATATTATTTATTTTAAATGTATTTTAACTTGTAGTGTTTTTAATTTTATTGTGTTTTTTATTTATTATGTAATTGACGTGTACATCCATGTATATGGCCATGTATAGAATAAATAATCAATCAATCAACACTGACTTCTCATGGAATATTGGACATACTTTGTTTACACAAGGTCCAGCGAAATCAATTACACGATTTAAAGTTGGCAGCATTTCCTTGTGGCACGTAATGTAATTTTTACATACAACGATATGTCGAGTAATTAGTATAATTTGCGTAAAGATTAATTTTTGGTCCTACAGAATATATCTGTTATGGTAACAATGATTATTGGAGGAAAAAAACTCGCCCCGGCGCCGGCGATCGAATCCGGGTCCTTGGTTATATGTACCAAGTGCTCTGACCACTGAGCTACGCCGAAGCTCAATCCATAACACCGGATCGAATCCCCTCCTTAGTGTTTTTTTTCCTTTGTGGCCTGAGTCCAAGTTCGACATATATGCTGACATATATTAAGTCAACTGCCATTATCCACCCATCATAACCTAGACACACGATCACAACACTCTTCAATATTATCCATTCCCTCCCACCGAACATCCTCATATTCATCTTCTTTCACTGTGGCTGTTCCTCGACTTTGGAATTCCCTACCGAGTAATGTCAGGGACTGTCAGACATCAAACCAATTTAAGAATAGGCTAACTAGATATTTTTCTAACAATTCTTGTTAACAATAATAGCTGTTTCAGGTTTCTCAATGTTTAATTGTTATATATATCACAGATAAATATCTAAATTATCTCATTATTATTACTATTATTATTACTATTATTACTATTATTATTATTATTATTATTATTATTATTATTATTATTATTATAACTATTTCTTACCAATGTTTATTATTGTCACACTAACATTAGTTATCCAATTTTCATTATTTACTTTCATGTTGGTTTATGATCTAGATATTAATGTAATAACTATGTAAGCAAATGCATTTAATTAGAATTAGAGTCTGGCTGAGCGGAAGAGAAGGCCTACTGGCCTTAGCTCTGCCAGATTAAATAAATAAATTATTATTATTATTATTATTATTATTATTTATTATTATTATTATTATTATTATTATTATTATTATTATACAAGGAGCGCACTAGAGGAGGGGGATTCGATCCTGCGTCAAATAGAAAGATATTTAAAATGATAAATTAAACAGTCACGTCAGGATTCTAATTTTAAGTGTGAAATTTTACACTCACACAATCATTTATCCTGTTTCTCTGGAAAGTTATTCTTATGGGTTCATTGAGACTTTTGCTGCTGTTTATTTGCCAAAATCTTGCCGATTCTTGGATCTAAAGTGGATACTGCAAGACGGAGGGCGGCATCAACAATCAACCTCCATTCGGTTCCTGTATTTTGTCTTAATTGCGCAGACAGCAGAGAAAGTTGTTTCACATAAATATGTTGTTGAAAAGGTCACTAGTAATTTCAATGCTTTTCTGCTGAGATCTGGATATGCTTCACATGCTTATAACCAAAACTAATTGAGTGACTTGTTTTTTTAATCTGGAGATAAGAGTTACATCAGGTGAAAGTTCAGCTAAATTTTATTTCTTTCAGAGATAAGGAAGGGCACATGTATCAATTTGAGATAAAGAACCCTGGTCCGGAAATGACTGAGTCGAAAGTTATAAGCAAAAATAATTTGTAACACTGGCACGGAAACACTCTGTATATGCTTTCACGTGTTAAGGGGACACTCAACTATATTTTGGAACTTTTTCCTATTTGACTAATCTTTTTCAAATTTGGAGAAAACGTTTAGTATACACATGGAAAGTAACATGCAAAATCTCAGCTCATTAGATCCAATACTTTTCAAAATAAAAAAAATATTTCAATTTTTAATCAATCATTAATTGATATATCACTTTTAATTATCATTTTTTATTTCTAACTTTGTGCGTTTGACTGTGACTACTCAATGAATAGGGGAAGAATTCTGCTTATTGATTTAGTTCTGTCACGTAAATTAGTGTAGAAATTTAATTTTTCATTTCTATGACACTTATTCTGCTATTTTTAAGTTGAGTGTCCTCTTAAGTAACAGGGTTAACTTGTTGACTAGTTTCGGCCGAGGCACTATCATCAGAACTGGGTGGCCTTCGCGCCTTCTCATTCAGTTTTCTGTGGGTTGCGTTAGTGTAGTGTAATGTGGAATCAAATAGTGTGTGTGTTCTGAAATTGAGTTGTGTGTTGCGGATTTTATGCGGGTGTGTTTTGTGTGCCTGTATATTTCCTATTGTTCTACTGTGTTTAGTTTCTGTTTTTTCGGTTGTAGATGCAGAATTTACATGTCTGTGTCTATGTTGTTGTAGGTGTGGTTGGCGTTTGTGATGTGTTCTGTGTATGTGGAAGCGTTTTCTCCTGAAGAATGAGTCTGGCAGTCCACGTCTTCCATGAAAGGATCAATTATTCAAACATTTTCTTGCCGAGGATCTTCATGACCCTTAGGATAGTGATTGAAACTTTCAATCAAGTTGCTGAGATGCTGATTTATGGCATTAAATATACTACCTTAATTTATGTCAGACTCAGTTAGAAATTCTTGGAGAAGGGGAAACATTTCCAAGTTATTTTCCTGCAGATGTTGTTTCCAAATAGCTATTTTCTTCATGAATGCATCAAGTCAACGGACGGTTTTTTATTTGTTCAGAGAAATGGCAGCATGCTTGTTTACAATTTGTTCTTATTTGTTTGTTGTAAAATGGTATTAAACACAGTAGAAACTCTACTTTTTGTATTATTACGGAAGGAACTAATACTAAAACTGAAGTCTACGAATTTTCGCCGCTGACCACCAAAATAATTTCTCGGAACGGCGCACAGTGGTCTAGAATGCAAATTTAGCGGGACATATTAATAACTTTTCAGCTACCGAACAGATTTTTATGAAATTTTACACAGTAGTTACAGGTAGCATATATGTTTTGTATGCAAGCTCTCGTTACGTTGGTATAAGGGGAACTACCCCTTATAGGGGGGCGCATTTAGACAAAATTAGAAACTTTTCTCCTATCTGACAGATTTTTATGAAATTTTACAAAACAGTTACAAGTAGCATATATGTTCTGTATACAAGCTTTGATTACGTTGGTATAAGGGGAACTACCCCTTATAGGGGGCGCAATTAGACAAAATTAGTATTTCCCCTATTTAACAGATTTTTATGAACTTTTACACAGCAGTTACAGGTAGCATATACGTTTTGTATACAAGCTCTCGTTACGTTGATATAAGGGGAACTACCCCTTATAGGGGGGCGAAATTAGACAAAATTAGTAACTTTTCTCCTATTTAACAGATTTTTTTTTAAATTTTACAAAGCAGTTACAAGAAGCATATATGTTTTGTATACAAGCTCTGATTACGTTCGTATAAGGGGAACTACCCCTTATAGGGGGCGCAATTAGACAAAATTAGTAACTTTTCTCCTATTTAACAGAGTTGTATGAAATTTTACAAAGTAGTTATAGGTAGCATGTATGTTTTGTATACAAGTTCTCGTTACGTTGGTATAAGGGGAACTACCCCTTATAGGGGGACGCAATTAAACAAAATTAGTAACTTTTCTCCTATTTGATAGATTTGTATGAAATTTTACAAAACAGTTACAAGGAACATATATGTTTTGTATACAAACTCTGATTACGTTGGTATAGGGAGAACTACCCCTTATAGGGAGCACAACTAGAAAAATTAGTAACGTTTCTCCTATTTAACAGATTTGTATGAAATTTTACAAAGTAGTTACAGGTAGCATGTATGTTTTGTATACAAACTCTCATTACGTTGGTCTAAGTGTAACTACCCCTTATAGGGGGGGGCGCAATTAGACAAAATTTGTAACTTTTGTCCTAACAGATTTTTATGAAATTTTATACAGTAGTTGCACTTAGTACATTTGTTTTGTGTACAAACTCTGTTTACGTTGGTATAAGCAGAAGTGCCCCTTACAGGGGGATGCATTTAGACAAAATCTTATGGGGGGGAATGTAACATTTTAGACACCTTTTGGACACTCGGGAAGCTTATTTGGTACATAATTAACAAGCTGTCATCTTGAATTCCCTGAATTATACTGCGGAAGCAGATTCGGTTCACAGATATTGAAATAACTGCAACCGAGAAAAATGCCACTACTGCACCTCGAAAGAATAGTGCTCATAAATTATTACTTCCGCAAATCTGCGCAACTTAAGACTAGATTTAAAATAGAGGTAAATAGTGGAGGAAGTGAAAAAAAAAAACATTTTTGGACGAACCAAAGGGTTTTTTTTTCTCTACCTTAACAAAGTCTGCACTCAATGGTTATATTTAATTTTGTCCCGTGTCCATTCATGCTAATTTTACATACTATAATAACATTCAATGTAACAAAAACAAACAGTGTTATATACCTAAAGAACTACTTGACACGTTGGTACCAAATATGAATGGAATCGACCACTTACAACAGAGTTTCAGCACAAAGAAAACGGCAGACTCGCGGCGCTTGCTGAGTAAGAATGCTGGGTGGCGAAATGTGGCATGTTACCGGCCTCTTATCTCGCTATGCAGCCACCTCCGCTGATTAAGATAATCAATTGAGTATTACTCAGTTATATAGGAAAAATAATTTAAGGGTTTAATTTCATTTTTTTACATGTCATTTTTCTGCATTTGTCCTCCTAAATATGGATTTTAGACCACTGTGCGGCGGTTGAAAACCACTGCTCTGTAAGGTCTTCCCTAAACTCTTGCCTCTCCAAGAAAAAAGCTCAAATGAATTCCCTTGTAAGAGAAAGTCAGATAGTTCCAGATGTCACTTGTTTATATTTTTCTTCTTCTTCTTTGAGTTCTAAGGACTCATAATGAACCTGTGGAAACTGTTGCACACGTCCCTGCGAGGCAATATTAATGGTATTCCGACAAAAGCTGGAGCCACGGTCTGTAAGTAAAGACAAATTAATGCACGGAATGCGCCAGACACCTGGTCACAGAAGAGAACTCAAACAGCGCCTTCGTTTGTAATGTTGTTATATGGTAATAGCACAGTGTGGGTATTCAATTGCACGAATTCTCAGAAGGTTAGAAATATCTGTGACGATAGACGAAGTTCGTCGATGGAGCCTGAAAATTACAGCGCTGCAGTCTACTCACTGTAGACTCAATGAATCAATAAATCAATTAAAGGAAAAGGAAGCAGCTAGAATCTAGAACGTACACGAGTTCACGTCCTTGCAAGGGTTCTTGGAACTTACCTTAACATTAATTATGCGAGCACCTTTCCTGTAAGCAAAGGAAATAAATCGAAAACTCGATTGGCGTGACAAAACGTTAAGGGAATAATGAAAAGCATTTTCAAATTTTGAAACTATATTATAAATGGATTAATTTTTATAAACAGTCTCTGGGAGCAAACATATGTAAGGATACAAATTTTCAGATTGCTGGTTTAAATATTTTCTTAATTATTTAATATTTATGCTAAAGATATGTAAATATTTTACAGTTAACGGTTGTGAAACTTGGACTTTCACTTTGAGAGAGGAATACAGGTTAAGGGTGCTTGAGAATAAGGTGCTTAGGAAAGTATTTGGGGCTAAGAGAGATGAAGTTACTGGAGAAATGAGAAAGTTACACAACAGAGAACTGCACGCATTGTATCCTTCACCTGACATAATTAGGAACATTAAATCCAAACGTTTGAGATGGGCAGGGCATGTAGCACGTATGGGCGAATCGAGAAATACATATAGAGTGTTAGTTGGGAGGCCGGAGGGAAAAAGACCTTTAGGGAGGCCGAGACGTAGATGGGAAGATAATATTAAAATGGATTTGAGGGAGCTGGGATATGATGATAGAGAATCTTGCTCAGGATAGGAGCAATGGCGGGCTTATGTGAGGGCGGCAATGAACCTGCGGGTTCCTTAAAAGCCAGTAAGTAAGTAAGTAAGTAAGTAATAACATTCATATGTACAACACGTTTTACATAATTAAAATGTTTTCGTAAAGAGTCTGTAGACTTTAAACAAAACCAAAAAAATAAAAAATAAAAAAATAACAGTGTATTTATTGGACCCTGTAATTTCGAGAAACTATTGTGCTCTCGGTTGGATGTTATCACAATATTAAGATTTTTAACGAATTATCTCTTATTTATAAGGATTATGAATATGATTGGAAGCCTCTGGCGTAGCTAAGTCGCTTGCCTACCGATCTGAAGTTACTCTCGGGCGCAGGTTCGATCTCCACTTGGGGTGATTAACTGGTTGTTCTTCCTCCGAGGTTTTCTCGAACCGTAAGGCGAATGTCAGGTAATCTATGGAGAATTCTCGGCCTCATCTTGCCAAATACCATCTCGCTACCACCAATTCCATCGACGCTAAATGACCTAGTAGTTGATACAGTGTCGTTAAATAACGTAGTAAAAAGTATGATTGGGAGTAAAATAAATTTAATTCAATTTGTGTGTTGTATTACTTTATTTATTATAGAATATATACCACATATCTGTGCAAATATTTACAATAGAAATACGCTTATTAAGTCTCTGAATTATTCGTTGCTAAGCAACTGACGCCAGAATAGTGAGACGTATCTCATTGCCATTGCTATGCAACTGACGTGAGAATAGTGCAATGGATCTCATTGCCATTGCTGTGCAACTGACGTGAGAATAGTGCAACGCATCTCATTGCCATTGCTATGAAACTGACGTCAGAATAGTGTGACGTATCTCATTGCCATTGCTATGCAACTGACGTCAGAATGGTACGAAATATCTCATTGCCATTGCTATGCAACTGAAGTCAGAATAGTACGACGTATCTCATTGTCACTGCTATACAACTGACGTCAGAACAGTACGACGTATCTCATTGCTATTGCTATGGAACTGACGTCAGAATAGTGCAACGTAATTCATTTCCATTGCTATGCAACTGACGTGAGAATAATGCAACGTATCTCATTGCCATTGCTATGCAACTGACGTCAGAATAGTGCAACGTATCTCATTGCAATTGCTATGCAACTGACGTCAGAATAGTGCGACGTATCTCGTTGCCATTGCTATGGAACTGACGTCAGAATAGTGTAACGTAACTCATTTTCATTGCAATGCAACTGACGTGAGAATAATGCAGCTTATCTCATTGCCATTGCTAAGCAACTGAAGTCTTTACGTCATCATATTACAACAAAATGAGACAATTTTATCCGTATAAATTTCCGAAATATGAATTATATAACATATTTTAAGTCTTTATATTATATAATCGATGGCCCAGAACCATACTGTTCCAAGTCCATTTTACTATTGTTTTATTTCAGGAGAGCTATTTTAAACTCCTGACATTCAAAACTTCATGAAACAATTTGGAATAGTTTCATAGCAACCTTATGGAGAGGAATATTTATAATTTTGTTCGATTCATATATGCAGACAAGAACTGGAACACAATGAAACACGGATTTCTTTCTTATAAAAAGTTGAACTTAGAACAGTCTGGTTCTCAGCCATCGAATTATGTTGATATATTTTTTAAATATCAATTCCTGTACTAACTGTAAAACAAATGCCAATTATTATTTTCTGTGTATAATCTACGTACATGCACACACATTTCAGAGGATATGAACTATTTTTGCAGAAGTAGATAGATTATGGAGAAGTAAAAACGTAAAAATATTGAAAATGAGTAAATGGAATCGAAAGTTTCAGAAGGAATTGAAGATAAAATTGTCCTGTATATGAATCTGCAGCTGTTAAACTTCTCGGTCTTGAAGGATATGCCTTCTCTAACCCTAGCACCTTCATTCAGCCTAATTCTACCCAGTTTTATTGAATTACGAACCTTCTCATAGGAGACTGCAACTCGCATTTTCATCTTTTTATTATATTGCAGTCCCTAGATATTCCCAGTTATTTTGTTTTGTGTCCTGATGAGTTGACACTCAAGTTTCTCTTTGTGTTTCAACAAATACTTTGCCATGCCTATATTAAAATTACGAACTGCTTGATTGGCAGCAATAACAATACGGCTTTTGGAGCCAAATCATTCCTTGGGACACTTACGCCAGTTCGGGTGGAAATTCTAATTTCAGTTTACCTTTCTTCCAAAAACATCTCTCCAACAAGGGATTTAATATCAGTCTCTGGTTGATGGGCATGATGTCGGTCAAATATGCCTCCTTCGGTATCTACATTTTCAACAAGAGCTGGAGGATGTTTGTCTTAGCCAACGCTTATAGTACATCGTAATGGAGGGGGCGTTGCCTCATACTGGCATTTAAACGATGCGATGCAGTTGTTTAAAAATGCGCTCAAAAATAACTTACGTTCTGGTTGGAATGTCAGAGACGGTAAGCGTGTTTGCTTATCTGCGCTAAATTACCGATGGGAGTCATTATACCTAGCTGGATTTCCCCAACTCTAAGGCAAATACCATCTGGATATCACCAATTCCACCTATATTAAATAGCCATTCAGGAGAAGATGTCTGGTCGCGCGTACGCATTTTTACGCAAATCACACTCTTGTTGCAACTTTACTTCAAAGTACACACCACTGCAAAATGTTACCATTTCTCTACCTTAGAATGACAAGGTTCTATCTTACAAAATTCGTGAAAGTCACGTATTTACACTGCAGTGTTATATTTGACGAGTTCTATTAAAAAATAAGCATCTTAATATTGTGATGAAGTTTGTTGGAATAACTTCTATTGAAGTGCGTTGTAGGTGGGTTAGTAAAAGACCTAAGTCCTTTAAACAACCAAGGGCTGCCAATACTTATGTTTATTAATCAATCTTGAAAAACAAGGCGTAGTACAAGTGATCAAATGAAGATGATGATGATTACTCTTTGCCACATGGGCCACTCGTCGCCCTCCCCAGCACGTCTGCTGGCTGCAGAACTATTATAATAATAATTATGCTTCTCCAACAATCGCCGCTCCGTTTTATGGGCTCGCGCCAGTGACGCCACGGTGAACTTTGAAGTCCGAGTGATTCGCGTTTACTCGATGGCGTACCCACGCCGTGACCAGTGCGATGGTCTGCCTTTGGACTTTGACAGATCATCCTTTAGCTGTTAACCTCAGTACATACACGACTCAAACTATAAATTTTAGGCCAAGTCTGCACGAATTATGAGGATGGAAGACATTTTAGATTTACAGTATTAATAATGTCACTCTAAACATTAATTACAAGCATACCAATTATGTCCCTAAGGTAAGTGGGCGCTTATCACAATGTCATGCGTGAGAAAATATGAGAACTACGAAACTGACAAAGTACTGTCTGCAAACCTTATATTCACACGTTAACAAGATACGGTTCTACCTACAAATGTGGAGCAGATAGAACCTTGTATGTATGTATTTATTAACACTACAATTGGGTATACACCCGGTGGTAGTGATATATAATATACAATAATTACAATTACATGAAATAAAATACAATAAACGTAAATGAAATAAAATAAAATAAACGTAACTCTATAAATAGTAGATGCAATAAACCTAGGACAATAAATAAAAAACTATTCTATAATAACGCCTACGATAAGCAAAAGTAAATCTAACTTATAAGTACTTCTATTTCACCCAACTATTACCAATTTAAGTAATTACATATCACCTTAATTAATTACATACCAACTTAATTACATATCATCTTAATTAATTACATATCACCTTAATTTATTTACATATCAACTAAATTACATATGATCTTAATTAAATACATATCAACTTAATTAGTAATATATCATCATCAATAATGTATTGCTTCATGTCTATTCCCGCCAAGCAGATACACCCTTTCATGGTACTTCCTTGCTGCATGTGAGAGGACGACAGTCGCTGGCTGTACATAGCCAGAGGACTAATAGAGACATAGTTTACTCTTTTTTAATTCAATCACATCTGCACAACCACTATTGCAGCTAACAACATTCCAAACGTTAATATTCATTGTGAAGAGATATTGTACTGTGGTAGAAATGAGATTTGAATACAATTCAGATCGAATTATTAAACTACAATGTAGTGTTCGGAACGAAAGGCACCAAGCAAGGCGTGCTTATGTCTGGAAACGAGGAAAATATGTACCAGATAAGAAAATAACACTAAGGACTGCTTGAACACTTCCAAATTCAAGTGCAGCACAAAACTTTCTGCTTCTGAAAGACATTCACATTTTAGTTCTTATTATTCTTTAAGCTGTCGTTCCTCTACAAATAAAAATTAACTACCCCATCCCTGGAAGCAATACGTCGGCTTAAAGTAGATAAGAAAAGAAATTTACATTCACTTCTCCTTCTCTTCGAAATATTGAACTCTTCTATGCCTTCGTACCTGTCGTCTCGCTTCACTTACCTTTCTTCCCACCACAATCTGAACACACGCTCTCGCCATGAAACAATACTAACAATACCATCTCATCGCAGCTCCTCATACTCATCCTATTTCACAATAGCCCTGTCAAGACTCTGGAATTCGCTACCTGCTAGCATCAGGGACTGTAGAAATGAAATTGAATTCAAACGCAAACTTGCTTTGTATTTGTGAATTTAATATTAATTGTAATTGTAATTGTAATTGTATTCTTAATATTGTAGTTGTAATTCACTGGTAGAGGGGAAGAGAAGGTCTGATGATTTTATATCTTCCAGGTTTTATTATATGTACTACCACTACTATACGACTAGGCACTTGGTCAGTAATTGAGACTCGTTCAGACATGGCTCTTGTAAATAGTTATCTCATTCTAGCACAAAATATTTCAATATCATGTAATTCCATCACTACTGTATATAATTTTATTATCCTAGGTTTAATTTGTACTTTAGTAAAAAAATCTTTCTTTGTTCTTAACTTCTATAATAAATTGTCTAGCTTTTATTAATCAGGCAATCTTTTAGTACTTTGATTTTTATTGTAATTTTAAATTTGATATTAATTGTAATTGTAATTGTAATCGTAAGTTTAATATTAATTGTAATTGCATTATCAATATTGTAGTTGTAATCCCCTGGTAGAGGGGAAGAGAAGGCCTGATGGCCTTTTCTGTATCTGGTTAAATATATATTATACGTTGAAGTCGTTGACAAAATAGCTGTTAAATTACATACGTGTTCACATTTAAATATAGCAAAAATTTCTTATTTGTACTGTGATTTGTGTAAATCTAAAAGTTCCACAACAGCTAATCAGAGCATGTATCTAGGAGTATACTTATTACGGAATACAATTTAGAGACTTCACAAACCAAAAAAGTGATCGTTACGACGGTAACAAACTCATGTTCATTTAGACTTGTTCTCTTCTATTACTTGATCTACTATTGCCCTGAATGCACTGGTGATATCATTTACTGCGCTTCCTGAATGTACCTCAGTTCAGAGAGCACAGTAAACTTGTCTGATTGTTGACAAAATAGATATCAAATTATGTGCGTTCAGTTTTCTTTTCCTATAAAAGAATAAAATTATGTCTGCCCTAGGACAGGCAATCACATTCTGTAAATAAAAACTTCATAAGGGTATTGGTTATTTTGTCTCTTGCTAGCTCTTTCAGCTCAAGATACAATTTTATTCAAGTAATGCTCTTCAAATTCTATTTTGTGTGCTTCGGTTGTGATGCCTTGACTCTCCGAAATCTTATAACCTCCTGAGTCCTGAGACATTTGTTGTTTTATTTTTAAAGTTCAATACGATTCTTCACTTAAAAAAAGTCACTGATATGAGGAAAATGCTGGAAAAAATCTGCAGGTTACAGTTAGGGCACAAATGCAGGTATATTATACTATACTTCGGGTCTCTGCACATACACCATATATCATAATCATGTATAGTATACTATACTCTCAGGACTAAGGAGGGTATGCGAATTCTATGCTGTGTGCCTTTTGTAATAAGTGTAAGAAACTGAAATTTCTGACATTTTCTCAACCCGTTTTCTCCCTTTAATTATTTTATTCCTGTGAAAAATTGACATATTCAACGTAAAAATGTAATAATATGTCAAAGTTGCAAATAATGTCTGCATACTTTCATTGCATAGAATGGAAAACAAGTCATTATCATGTATTAATAGTGTTAAGTGTAACAAGACAAGACTCTAAGAGCACATAGAACCATGTCAACTTTTGATTTTGCGTTATCGTGAACAGACAAGGTTCCAACTGCATTTTCAAACTTTCAGGTTACGGTATAATCGAAATGATATTGATGTTCTGATATCATACGTTTGTGTCTATGTAGTCTCTCAGGTAATTCAGAAAATTTTTTATGGTTTTCGTTAAAACTGGAAAAGAATTATGGTGGTTTGAATATTCAAACGTAGTTTCTTCAAATAATAGAAATGGCAGATAGAAATTTGTCATTCAAAGATCGCGAGTTGTCCATTTCCGGTATAGGTCTGTGATTACATAGATGCTCTTTTATCTTTTATGAACGTATCGGAGGCACAACGTTACTAAAATATCACTTTCCATAGAGGGAATGCAATATTATTTTGAAATTATAAATGTAGGACCATGACAAATACAAGGTACACGACGTGGACCACAAGTGCCATGGCCCATTTCGTGATCCTTGTGTTGATCCTAGTCGTGATCCTTGTCATGATTCTTACCGTTGTCTTTACCGTGGTCCTTGTCGCGATCCTTATCGTGACATTTGTCGTGATGCTTATCGTGGTTCATTCAACGGTTCTTATCGTGATGCTTGTCGTGGTCCATATCGTGATCCTTATTGGGGTTCTTGTCGTAGTCCTTATCGTGGTGTCGACCGCTGTGGAGTAACGGTTAGCCTGCCTGACCGTGGAAGGAGCGGGCCCGGATTGAATTCATGGTTTGGGCAAGCTACCTGGTTGAGGTTTTTCCGGGGTTTTCTCTCAACCTATTAAGAGCAAATGCTGTGTACTTTTCTACGTTGGATCTTGAACTTATCTCGCTAACATTATTACCATCTCACTCAGACGGTAGATAACCAGAGCAGTTGATAAGGTGTCGTAAACTATCCAACTAAAGAAACCTTATCGTCGTCGTTCTTTGTATTGGTTCATACTTCGAACAGCTGTCGTGGCTCTGACTTCAAAACCGCAGAAAACGCTTCCACCATAAATTGTCCATATGTTAAAATGTCCATGTGACAAAATGTCCACAAAATTAAAATAGCCATGACGTTAAAATGTCCATGAGCTAAATGTCCAAACGACAAAATGTGCAGAAAAACAATTTTATTTCTTAAAATTTATTATGTACATTACGTTATTGTTCCTCTGGTACTTGAACAGCAGGAACCCCACTTTTCAGGAAATATCAAATCCCTCTCAGATATATGAGAATTTCATCATTGTACTTGTAGGTTTGGTACTGACAATCCGGAGAATTTGTCGCTGATCAGTCACGTATGAAGAGTTCACTGCAAAAATGATGGATGTCATTTGGAATACATTTTTCAGGAGAAGCAAGTGAAAGTTTGAAATGCTTAGCGCTCAAAGCTTAACTGTGATTTTCCAATCATTACTGGACAATTACTATCAGTGTTAATGCCATATAACTCTATGTACATTCTATATGTCTTAAGCTATGCATTGACAGTCTTGGTTCATTTTCGACAAGAAAGTGACATCCATCATTCTTGCAGTGGACTCTTCATATGTTTTATTTACTGGCTCTTTTGCTTTCGTATGGCCTCCTATTGCTTGTAATATTTGTGTCCACACTTTACAAAGTTACAAATTCGCTGTTCTTTAGAAAGACAATACATTTTAGTTCTGTTCTTATTATAGTCATGATGCTGGTATAGAAATTCTTTAAAATCAAAAAGGGGTTTATCCTTTTGGGGAGTTGTCACTTTAGGACCACTTTCAATTTCACTTATAATTTACAATTACCACAGTTACCATGAAAAATTAATACGAAATTTATTGTTCAACGATTAATCTCATAAACACAACTATGCTATAGGCTTCTCGTGGATATTCTGTTCACATTTTGATGGACATTTTAGCAACCATGACATTGCAGAACCATGGACATTATGACTCAGGACATTTTAGTACGATCATTTTGGATATGGACATATTTTGATGGACATTATGGAGCATGGACATTTTAATCATGGACCTTATTTCTGGTAACCGCAGAAAACTACACGCGCTCTTTCTGCTGTATCAAATCATGCACACTTCTTGTCCAGGTTACCTGTCATGTCGGTTTCAGAATCACTCATCTCTTCAGAACTTTTGACACCCAGTCTCAATAAGAAACTATTCTCTTTACACCTAAGCACAGAACATTTCTTTACTTTTAATCTTTCACAATTCACACGTCTCGAATTTGGAATCTTCTTCCTGCCAAATTAGAACTTGTCGGATGCTGTCTTTTTCAAAATTAAAATCCGCAATACAATCAAACGGGCATAGTAAATTACATTTGAACATCAACATAAAACCGATAAGCAACATTTTAGTGCATTATGCAACGAGCCTATAAAGGTAGCAATTAAGACGCGAGTATGTTTATGAAACGAGTGCAAGCGAGTTTCATAATTTTCATATGAGTGTCTTAATTACCATTATAGGCAAGTTTCATACGACTTTTTATGTTCGACCATATTTCTAACTTGAAATTATTCATAAGTATTCATGTTATTCTTATCTGACTGGGGAGCGGAACTGACCTTGTGCAATATCTCGTAAATTGTGTGATATACGCAGACGCGAAAGTATTGATTTTTTCCGAGAAATAAATGTCATTGACCTTGATATAATCTAGAGAGTAAAATAAACATTAATCTTGATATAACCTTGAAATTGATTTAGACATTGAAAAAGGAGATGACAAATTGAATTTATTTGAATATTATTTACAATTAACGCTAATTATTATAGTAACAGAACATAACCTTCTGCGACAGTATTGGATTTCCAGCCTCCGTGACATTTCGCTAGTTGTCTTTCGATTGCATATCCGAGAATAATCGATACTTGTGCTTTCATATTGCTACAATGGTGTTTTCTCATTGGTGGAATACCTGAACTTTAATGAATAGGTGTACTTTAATGAGGTCCATTAAAGGGCTGCTACCAGGTGTATAATTACTACATTTCGCATGGTCGAGCGTAAAATAATTTGAGCTTTGCTTTCAGACTAGAATACTGAATTAATTTTCTCTTATTATATTAAATAATGATTATATTTCAATGTAACAATAAGTTTACTTTGTAAATGATAAATTTATAAGTATTTTTATATTTCTAATGTAATACATTAGCTAATAAAGTCGACCTGGTTGGCGAGTTGGTATAGCGCTGGCCTTCTATGCCCAAGTTTGCGGGTTCGATCCCGGGCCAGGTCGATGACATTTAAGTGTGCTTAAATGCGACAGGCTGATGCCAGTAGATTTACTGGCATATCAAAGAACTCCTGCGGGACAAAATTCCGGCACATCCGGCGACGCTGATATAACCTCTGCAGTTGCGAGCGTCGTTAAATTTCAATAAGGCTTTTATCACGTGTCCGTTATTAAGATATTATTATTATTATTATTATTATTATTATTATTATTATTATCACTGCTATTATTAACAATGTTATCATCATCATCATCATCATTATAACAGATATTTATTTTAATTGTAGACCTGTTTCTTTGGAAGAGGATTCAGTGCCTTAATTTTACTATTATTGTTATTATTTATTTATTTATTTATTCATTCATTCATTCATTCATTCATTCATAGTTCTCTGCCCAAGGGCAGGTCTTTCCCTGCAAACCCATTATTCTCCAGTCTTCCCTAACAGATTCTGCTTTTTAGAATTCTTTCAAGTTTAAGTGTTTCCTGCACAGTTAAGACGAGTGAACAGGGTAATGAAATCCGAGTTCTATATATCAACATCGGAAATCTTTACTGACCTCGAGATTTCACTCGAGCTGAAAGATGAAATCTGGGAAAGGTGAAAAATGTTGGAGGAATGGAAAGTAGTACTTTACGACGCCTGTCTGTCTACCACAAATTCCTTTAGGACGAGGTTGGGATCGGACACAGATCGCACTGGTGGAAGACTAAAACGTAACATACGATGTCTGAATAAAGATTTTAATTGTTATTTTAGGCATTACGTACAACACGACTAGGAATGGACAAAATATATTTCGTCTAAAAATTTTCTAACTCAGAGCGATTATATTTTAGTTTTAGTAACGATTGAAAACAGATAATAATAATAATAATAATAATAATAATAATAATAATAATAATAATAATAATAATAATAATAATAATAATAATAATAAACAGGCATAGATATTGATATGTTGATTTATAATTAGCAAACATAGATGGATAGCATAATGATGCATAAGATACGTTTGAGTAAATAAACTGTCATTTCCTATAAGGAGATCTCTCAGGGTAGTCCACGGCTCTTAGCTACAGCCATGGGTTCGGTTCCGTTTCTTCCTTTCGTACTTTTTGATTTCGAACTTCTATTCTAGCTGATTCTACAAGATTCTAGATAATACTAATTTCAAACGGAAATACACATCGAATGAAACATCATATGAGCCAGAATGTTCCACAGCAGTAGCCTACAATAGCTCGAATCCTGACATCGGTAGTCATTCACGGTTCGAATCTCTGAAACTCCATAGAGAGAAAGTGAATGGTAACGACAGATTAATTGAATAAAATATATTCCAGCAAGCAAAATACGTCGACATGGTTCAACTCCATGCGGGTTGAAATCGATGTCGTTTGTCTTACACAGTCTGTTACAGTTTGAATACAAATTTTTTCATGGTCTACTCAGTTTGTGACGTGTCGCTTGGAGTGACATATTCAAAATATCTTGAAATAAATTAATAGAATTTAAAACCATGCGTTGTCTGTTCATTCGTTCATTTCTTCATTCGTTCATTCCTTCATTCCTTCATTCGTTCATTTCTTCATTCGTTCATTCATTCATTCATTCATTCTTTCCTCCATTCATTCATTCATTCATTCATGCATTCGTTCCTCCATGCATTCATTTATACGTTCCTCCATTCATTCATTCGTTCCTCCATTCATTCGTTCATTCATCCGTTCCTCTCTTCATTCATCCGTTCATTCATTTATTTATTTATTCACTCATTCATTCGTTTCTCCACTCATTTATTCGTTCCTCCATTCATTCATTGTCATTCATTCATTCGTTTCTCCATTCATTCATTCATTCGTTCCTCCATTAATTCATTCATTCGTTCGTTCGTTCGTTCCTCCATTAATTAATTAATTCATTCATTCCTCCGTTCATTCATTCGTTCCTCCATTCATTCATTCGTTCCTCCATTCATTCATTCATTCACTCATCCGTCCACCCACCCACCCAACCACCCACTCATCCATCCATCTATCCATCCATCCATCCATCCATCCGTCCTTTTCTCCGAAAGTACTTTCTTATTTTGTCCGTTCCTTATTCCGAACCAAACAAAACAAATTAATTAATTTGAGGAACTGGGGATAACTTACGTCACAGAAGAGTTGGGCCAAGAAGTTAATAAACTGGTCTCCACTTTGACATAGAAAAAAGGACGTCCAAGATTTACATGGAGAGGAAATATTAAGAAAGTTATGGAATCCAGAGGAGTACATGCAAATTTGTGGAAGGATAGATCAGAATGGAGAAGTGAATTACAAGGCAACCGCTAATAAGTGGAAAATCCTGAAAGTAAGTAAAATAACTTAGGTATTAAAATATGATGTATGATGTTATCGTAACTACGAGAAGAACAAATGACTGTTTAAGATACTATTCAACGATAAGGTCCACCGCTGTGGAGTAACGGTTAGCATGTCTGATAGTGGGAACGAGCGCGCCTGGGTTCAAATCCTGGTCGAGAGAAGTTACCAGGTTGAGGTTCTTTCCGAGAATTTCCTTCAAAAAATTGCTGGGTATCTTTCGGTGTTCGACCTCTGACTCATTTCGCCATCATAATTACAATTCCCCTCTTTCATCATAATCTCCGTTTCTTTCCCATATTTCAGTCTTCCTCCGATGTAGAGTTGACTGTGGGCTCCACGCAATTTGGATCCTGTCGTGTGTTGTCATTAGTTGCTGGTGGTAGTGCTATGTATAATGGGCAGTCTCCTGAGGTTCATGGTAGCTCGTGGGACATGAAGTTGAGGGACCGCGATGATTCATACGTGGAAAGGTAAAGGGATTTTGTAGGCTGTATGGGAGTTCCGAGGTGACCTGCAGGGGAATCTGTAGCATGGGGAGCCTTAGGGCATGCGCACCATTTAATTCCGTGTAGTACTATTGACTCACCCAAGTGGTCCCTACCCTCAAGGGTGACTGATAGATAGGTCCAACAATAAATATGTATAGAAGAAACGTTGGACAGTCAAAAGAAAATAAATAAGACAACTAATTGAGTACATGTGTTTAACATGATTTTATAAAAAGAAATAGAATTTGTAACATTGACGTGACAGTGTCACTGGATGTTAAACCCGCTCCTGATTCCTGCTATTAGGGTTTCATGAACAAAAATTAACGGCTTAAGTCACACATCCTGTGCAATACAAAACATTACTGATGTATTTATGGTATTTTTTTTTCCTTGCATTAAAACTGAATTCAAAAGATTGGTGGCGAGGTTATATCTACAGTGCTTGGGAAAAGTGACATAAGTCAGTTTCCACAAACCTTTTTTGATAATTTATTGACAACTTGTACTTTGTGCAGATTTTCTACTGACAGCTACCAGTGTTTTCATTCTTATTTCTGCCACTATAGACTGTTACAATATCACTCTTCTTCCAGGAAGAATATCTTATACTTCCTTGTCACTGTTTCTATCATTTTCCAAGCGACGTACAGTGTGCAGTTTTCTTAATCTAGCTGGACAAAATTCATTTCTCGACTTCTGGTTTTCACTATACAGGGTGTAAGGGGTATAAGTGTCATTATTTTAACTGATGAAGTTCATATCATGAGGAAGAAAAAAGTCCTCACAATTTTTTCTAATTGCAATATTTAACTAATTATTATTGAAGTTTACAATATTAGGCTTTTGGCAACGTTGCTGGATGGGGAGGAGGGAGTTTACAAGTACACAGTACAGCTCAAGCGGATACAGACATACTGGTACAAAACAGACGCTCTGTTCTAATGCAGGGACGGACAGTTGTTTCCATAAAACGAACAGCAAATACAAACTTTCAATCTGATTAATAGAACTTTATGGTAAATTTCCATTTTATTTAACAATATTGGCAATATTGGTCCATTATTTTATTGTACTTCTAAAAAATAAACAATAGGCCTAATGGTTTACTGCACAAAATCACACAACTATCTTTTTAAATGCAACATTTTAATCTCTCCTTCTTGCATAAAGCAGTAGCATTTTTAAAGAAAGTTATGTTTGAGTGATTTTTGAAAGGAGGTAAGAGGCTCCTAGTTTCTAACAATCGTTGAGAAACCGCTACAAAAGTTCGCCGATTAGGTAACCTTCATTGCGGAAAACAATGACGGTACATCTTCTTGTCTCACTTGAACTACGACGACTTTCTCCATAAATTAATAACATATATTCCTAAACTGTTAATTACATTGTAAGTCGTTTATCGAATACCTGGTACCGAACTGTCATCCGCTCGGCAGTAGACCTATGGGTAGGGAGCTTGAACTCAGCTGACTTGTACGTACGTCTGTGCAGAGTACTGCCTGCTCAACGCGTTGCCACGTCTCTCACGCCAGAATATTAACAAATTTAAGCATGCAATTTTATTTAATTTCACGAAAACGTAATAGAACACACAAATAATGTGTTTAAACTAATATTAACTCTTTTCTAGATATACCTACTGATGTAATAATAATTTTCGTAATTTTACTACCGATATAAGCAGTATAACGCGAATAAAATAAGAGAAGACATATTTTTTCTTGGAAAACTATCAAGTTTCGAGCCTATGTTGTGTGGACATTTTTTGATCCTGTAGACCGTCTCCGACGACTGTGAAAAGGACGGCACTTATACACCCTACACCTTGTAGCCTATATTTTATGAATATATTTTCCTGAATGTACGAGGCACCTCGTGAAGACTCTGCGCGATATTTCTCCCAGATATTTATTTGTTTTGGAGTATCGTGAACATTGCTATCTGCACAGTGTTGAATCCACACTCAGTCGCAACAGAGAGCGCTCTGTTGAAGAGTATCTTAAATACTAGTTAATTGTTTTCTTTTCTTCTTTCACATGGAATTTGTAAATCCAGGTAGGTGCTTCAATCATAATGTGTAATTTAGCTAACTTAATAGATTAGAGCCCCGATTACGGCTTTTATTTCGTATGAAGTACATTTACATATTTTCTTCTAATAACTCTGATTTTAACTTGAGTTATAAAATACCAACTATTGTTTGATGTCAAAACAGTTTTATATATTAATATTTCAACATAATTACTTGCATGATATATTGTTTGCTAGGTTGCATATATCTGCGAACCTAACTGATATTAATTATTTACAATGGCGTGGCAGGCTACTTTAAAGATTGGTACTGGAGAAGTGCTGAATTAGAGAATAACTAACTTTCAAATAATATTATAGCTCCATTAGGAATGAAAGATATTCCCAGTGATGTTGAAAATAAAATTGAGGCAGCAATGGGTGATTTTTCATCGAACATTCTGTCCCACTGATTAAAGTGGTATAGAAGTTAGAAAAGATTTAAAAAATATAATGGTGACTGATTAAATATTGAAAAGAAGGAGAGTTCAAAGTTTACTATGAGGCCTTTGTTCGGAGGAAATTTCTTTTACTGCAAAGTCAACTTTACGAGAACCTACTGGATCATACTTTTCAGCATAATGTCAGTGTACAATGTGACGTTTTAAGTCAAGTTGTGGTGGAACATAATCTTGAATCAATTGTAATTTGGAAATGGGGAGCGACGGCAGTTTGGAGCGTATAAAATACACGCAAAGATTTGAGCAGACAGGAATGTTTTGATGAAAATTTATTCATAATTTCATTAGTTTCTCTTCAAATCCATACCATTGAGACTGTAAACCCGCTTCGTGTGGCAAAATCCTCGGGCATCCTCTTAGAGATTCTGCAGATCCATTAAAGTCCTTTTCCAGAAAGAAACGCCACAATTAACCAGAGAAGAGACAGATGAAGTTCAACAGCAAATCAATGTTCTGGAACCTACCAAGTGCTTGTTGGGGACAAACAAATAGAAGTTCATCAACAGTCACTTATGACTAGAGGGCTGATCTGTGTGCGGTTAGAAAACGAAACAGATTAGACGCTTGCCGACGCGAGTAGTAGCAACACAGTCCATACAAACAGTAGCAATACAGTCTATGCATACTCAACTTCAGGGACAAAGCACAAAGATCCACCATCTACTTACGGCCATTGTTGATGTTAAAGTTCGTAATATTCTAGCGCAGTCATGTCAAAAGATGCCCATAGGCGCAAGCGCGCGCTTTAGAGCTCAAGAGAGCCTGAGCGCTTTACAGCGAAAAGGAAAGAGACAGACGAAAGAGGTAGTATATGCCGCTTGGTCGAGCTACATACAGGGATGGCCAGCACTGATTCAGTGGATAAAGGGAAGAGAACTTATTAAAACTGTATTCATGTTAATTTTTAGATTTGTCTGACAAGTATAAGTGCATTATAGGAATGTAAGTTTTAATTATAATGCTCATTTTTGACAAGTTTGCTCCTTTGTTCAAAAGGAATATTTTCTCAGCTTTTTTTTTTTACAGGAAAGTGAAATTTTCAGATATGTTTATTTAATAGTCTTACAGGTACTGAAACAATGTTTTCGTAAATCTAATATATCGTAAATACGTATTACTGAAGATAGTGTATTGAAAATTTTGAAAAGATTAGCATAGAAATTGTTTGTAAGGAAATGAATTAACAAAACAACTATTATTATATCATAATTAAAAGATACGTGCTTATGTGTTGTAAAAACGTCAACACATAGCTTCAGAAGATTTCGAGAAAATAATTAACGAGTAATATTCTGATGATAGAAATTTGAGCACCATTATCATCTTAAAAGCATAATGCGATAAGAGATTTGTTATGGAATATTAGTTACTCTAAAACATATACCTAGCTAACTTTGCTTAATACTATAATATTGTTTTGATTAGTTTATTGATTACTTTTATAAGGCTAAAGATACCATCAATATCAATTCCAACTTATCATGTCATACTCAGTCTCTCTCTCTCTCTCTCTCTTTTTTGGGATATCACTCTTTTTATGAATGATGTGTTTCATTCACTTAGTACAGTATAGTTGCACTACTATGAAATTTACGTGAATATTGCTTCTTGTCCCTTCATTATGTTATTAACGTTTAAAACAAACAGCAATATTAAGAAATTGCTGTTAGTACTGTTGTTTTATAGATAATAGATAATATCAAACAGAAAGAGGCCATATAAAAATAACGACATAAAATTTCACGTTCCGTTTGAAGTTTGTGCACCACTGTTTTCTTAATCCAACAGGCTACTTCTTCATATACATAATCCTTCCTCCTTCCATACCTAGCGCTTGACGCCCGCGCACGACGTCAAGGTCAGAAAAATGCGCTTGCTTTGACATCACTGTTCTAGCGGATAATAATATGACTCAGAAATCGTATATTCGTTGTGCACTTCCCAAATATTTGAATAAGGACCCATCGACGGACACAAACGTTGCTAACCCAGAACTTATGGCTTCGGCCTCTCCACACGTCTGGATTCGTTGTTTCGAATGTCTTCTACATATTGCCTACGGATTAGAGATTAAAAATGGCAGATCAGAGCTGAAACTGGCAAGTCGAATTGCGAATTCAGGAAAATAATTATTATAGCAAAATTCCAAAGTGAAATTAGTCTTCTGGTTAATAGAATGAAACCAAGATATGAGACGACAAATAACGGTAACATGACAGGAAGATTTTTTAAAGCCCTGACATAAGAAGAATAAATGAAGAACTCATTCAGCGATTCTGTGTGATTCTGCAATCTTTATCGTGTGCATATGACATAAATGTAGATGCACTTGAACAGTTGACAACATATTCCATGAAATAAAAATTATTTTTTGAAAGTAAATTTTCAAGTATAAGGAACATATTTTATAGCATATTTGTAATAAATTCAATTCTATTGACATTTACTAATTTTGTCTATATGCACCCCTATAAAAGGGGAAATTTTTTTCTTATATAAACGTAATTAGAGTTTGTGTTCCAATAGAATATGCTGCCTTTAAATTTTACACAAAGTTTCTTAAAAGTGTGTAGGATAGGAAAGAAGTTAATTTTATTTAAATTCACTCCCTATAAAGGGTAGTTTCCCATACACAAACACAATCAAAGTTTGTACCCAGATCAAGTACGCTACCTCTAAGTATTGTGACAGCGACGTGAGATTCGAACTCACGACCAGCAGAAGGAAGTGCAAAGTCGGCCGTATTTTGGGCGGGTTGCGCGCGCATCTGCCTCCTGGGGCATGGCTACGCGCGGTGAAGGAGGGGAGCAGCAGCGTGCGAGATGATTCGAGAATGGACACACGCGTCGAAATATCGCGAACTATCCAGAACTCGTACTTTCTCGCAACGATAGTTTAGCTATAAAAGAAGAAACGCGAGCGAACTGGAGCAGTTTTCAGTTTATTCAGCCATTCAGTGAGTAAGCCAGTGAACAGAGCAAGCCAGCCAGTCTTGTGTACCGGAGTTCGACTTGAGTGTGCGTCCGCAACTGTGTCAGCATCCGAAGGCCTGAATTCGAGTGCAGTGGACCGCAGTTGGAGGGACCTGAGTTCGAGTACAATGGACTGTCTCTGAAGGTCTGTGGTTCGAGATACTGTGAACTCGAGTGACTGAGCTAGAAGAACTGTGAACTGAGAACTGACAGTTCTGATTTGTAAATAGTGCTTTGTGAACATTAGTTAAAATTAACAGTTCATTGTTGTTCGTAATAGTCCAAGTAAATTGTCATTGTCGTCAGTGGAGTGCTATAACGAATACTGTGTTGAGTGAAAATCCTATTGTTGACGAGAGCGTTTAAGGTGAATTGTAGAAAGGAATTATTGTTGAGATAATAAAACTACATTGTTGAGTTGAAATAAATTTACAGTATAATATTTTAATAATAATAACAATAATAATAATTTATTTGAATGATAATAATGGTACACTTTTGGTTGGCACTCCCGATGAAGCAAAAGCTTGTGGCCGGGAGTGGAGTTTACATTAGATAATTAAAAAGTAATATTACAAGTTTAAGCCTACACTAAAATAATTATTTAATTGTTTAACTTAAGTAATCAAATATATGTAAGCAAAAGTAAAGTGATGAATATCAAAATAATGATTCAAGAAATAATAATATAAGAAATACGATGAAATTATATCAGGTAAAACACAGAAGAGTTGGTTAAATAGAAAGTTCAAGGGGCGATGGGCTCTTCAAACAATAATAAAATAAAATGAAAATGTAACACAATTGTAAAATAAATACAAAACATTATGCAATAATATAATGGAGTAATATATTACCGTCGCGAGGGGTGACTTTGTGCCATAAGGGTGATTTTGTGCCATTCGCGAAAAACGTATGGAAGTATTCTTTAAGACCGTGACAAGGTTTTAAAGTCTACTTCCTTACGTTTAGTAGTCTTTAAAACCTTGTGACGGTTTTAAAGACTACTTCCTTACGTCTTTTTATGAAATGCGCGAATGGCACAAAGTCACCCTCATGGCACAAAGTCACCCCGCTCGACGGTATATACATAGATTATATTTTAGTTCTCTTTGATTTATTGAATTTTGAAAGAATAATAACATAATAAATTATACATTTTTTTTTCAAAAATGTCTTGTAAGAGAGAAATATAAAAATGAAAAATATAAAAAATGAATATATATATATATATATATATATATAATTATTAGAATACTTATCAGTATTTAAAATCAGTTGAAGTGCTTGTTTTAATTAATTTATTATTGGAAGATGCTGATTTTGAATGTTTTTAAATGAAGTTATTATACAAAAAAATGTTATGTTTTATTTAACGACGCTCGCAACTGCAGAGGTTATATCAGCGTCGCCGGATGTGCCGGAATTTTGTCCCGCAGGAGTTCTTTTACATGCCAGTAAATCTACTGACATGAGTCTGTCGCATTTAAGCACACTTAAATGCCATCGACCTGGCCTGGGATCGAACCCCCAACCTTGGGCGAAGAAGGCCAGCGCTATACCAACTCGCCAAGCAGGTCGACTGTTACTATACAATCTCTGCATAAAGTTTTCTAATGAAAATATGTTAGATAGGAAAGTTGTTATTAATTTTGCCTAAATTCACCCTCTATAAAGGGGTAGTTCCCCTTACATAAACGTAATCAGAGTTTGTACTGAAATCAAATGCGTTACCTTAAAGTTCCGTAAAAAGTTTCATGACAATCTGTTGAATAGGAGAAAAGTCTTTAATTTTGTCCACCTAGATTAAGAAAATTGCACATGTTCGACGTACCGGTACTCATATTCAGTCACACACACTTATAACACAGTCTAGTACATACAGTCACGAAGCTCAATACGTAGGGAATATGCATCCATAGATAGTTTCTAACCACTAGGATTACTACTATAGCCTCATTACAGACAATGCGAAATAGTACCTGCACAGTCTATTGTTCCTAGTATCCTCGTAAACTCAAGCTTCGTGGCTGTATATACAGGGACATCATTTTATTTTTACTTCAATTTTTATTGTACCTGAGTTTTTGTATGTACTTCACTCCCACCCCTTCTACTAATTAAATTCAACCCTCCTCCATACAGATCTAAGACCGCATATACAGACATAGTAGCTTTACTGTCATAGTAAACAGTACGTTCCAAAAAAAATGTTCGCGTTTTCCAGTGACGAAAGAGCTTTCGATATCGAATCATTTTCGCACAGATACTGTCGTCCATTTGCCTACGTCGTATCCCGATTTCCCCCACCAGCTTTTATTCGCCAGCTAGTGCCTGGGCTGTCTTAACTCTTTTCTGAGAACATTAATTTCTGTTAGGAATTGGACGTCTAAGTAATATTATACAACTGTTTCAAATAACTTAAATAAAAGGGCCTCGTTAAGTAATTAATTGTCACGTGATTTCCCTCCTTTCTACGACCCTACGACATAACCACTTGCACGGACAGTAGATAGTATGTCAGAGTAATTTTATCTTTTCGGATCGGGTAGAAGTGAAGATTGAATTTACAGTACGTAAGGTACTCTTTTATATAGTAGGTACAGAATTATTTCAACATGAGTTACTAGTACGAAGTACGAAACTGGTAATTGGGATTAGGTACAATTGTCTATAGTGCGATAATATGCACATTAGAACTGAAGCCTGTATCGAAATGAACGGCCACCATTTTCAAAAATGTGTTTAAATATCCACATTATGATTATTTTTCAATTTAACTTCATTCTCTATATTGTACGCTAATGTGCAGTAGACAGTATAATATACACTGCATAATGAATACGTCCGAATGGAAAGCTCAGTTCGTGAGTAAAAACACTTATTTTTAATACAGTACTGTATTTTGATTAAAAAACAACGTCATGAAAATGACCAAACTCAAAATCGCGATATTTCCTAGTTTACGTAAATTGATGAACTACTTTTCTTCCCTCCTATACCTAGTAAAGTGATTTAACTGTATATTACGCCAGTATCATCGAACTCCAGTCGTGGAAAGAGGTAGCAAACGGCGTTGATCCAAAGGTATAGCCAGGTTAATATTAAAAATGTTAGTAAAAATAAAATGATGTCCCTGTACTAGACTGTGCTTATAATCACGTGACTGTGACAGTCCCTACTCGGCGGTTGCAAACCTGCTGTCCGCGGAACCAAACTGTCTTCAAACGGTATATTAGTTAGGGGGGCGCGATACTGTTCGGTCAATTTTGGTCATTTTCTTCATTTTTAAATTTTGGTGGCAAAAACCTATTGTTTCTTGAGGAATACTATACCGCTAGTGAAGATTTCATCTCAATGTCTTTATTCTGAGTTCCATATTCTATTTTATTCCACATAAGTTACTACTCTATTCAGAATGCATACTATAAACCTTAAAATGAAATTTGTACAGCAAATCAGAGCTTTTCATTTTAACTTACTAAAAATAAGGTATCTCGTCAATGTCTACAATTATAATAGTATTCATTATAGGTCTGTTCTTGAAATTCTGCATTCATTTACACATATGATTTTTAAGAGAGCCGTTTTTATATAGGGCAATGAAGTGGAAAATATATAGTTGTTTAGTGAACTGTACGGAGACACAAGTGATATCAACAAGACACCACCTATGAGACAACTAGGCCAGGAGGTAATGGGGTAGTGTGGCCAGTACCATTCCCCTCCATTGCATACATCGCCGATTAACTACATATTACACTAATCAGACTTCAGATGCGTACGAACAATTGTTCTTCCTCTGACGCATATCGTTAAGTGACATGTACTGGCCTGATAATCAGAGAGCGAAATTTGTTGCCCGATGAAACAGGTTTGTTGTTAATTTACTATAAATAGGTACGAGTTTGTTTACGTGCGCGTGAGTAGAGTCATGGTCAGCGCTGGAGAGGGATAGGCACAGACCACAAATTTTTATATAATGACATGAAGCGTAGAATGAATATTTTAATTTCTGGTAATGTAGGGGAGACGGTAGGCAAATTAATTAAACATAACAATAATTTCAACATTTCAATAAACTGGTGATTCAGAAAATTGAAAAATATGAGTTACATTATTCATATTCATTGTTTGTAAACTTAAATTAATGTGAGGACCAGATAAATGTTTACTAAAAATATAAATTATCTTTAGATGAAAATAATAAATTTATTTCTGGGCATGTTTTTCAACATGCAAATTAGAGGAAATTTGTACACATATATTTGAGCAGTAAATGTGACGTAACATTTCAAGAATACATAATGAAAATTGCAGAGATTATAAACCTCAGCAGCGCGTCGCCTCAAGCTTAACTTTATTATGTTCTCTGATTTTTCTCAGCTTGTTGAAATATTTGTTGTTTCTTCTCAGACTCCTGAGAGAAGAGTTTAACAGAAATGTGATCGCCTGAAGTACTTCTCTTAAATTACATATCTTGTCTACATATCTGACATTTTTATCTCTTTACATTTTTGTCTTCAGTGTTCAACTTTAACAGTGCTCGCCATTCTGGTTTGAATTGAAGCAAATATAAAGAAATTAAACTTTCAGTCTCGCCGAGATGACAATAGAGAATTTGATTCATTTCCCACTCTCAGTGGCTTTCTATCAATAAATGTTGATATCCCCTCCAATATCGTAGGACAGGGATGCAGAACTGGAGAAGAGAGGGATGGAAGCATGGTGTAAGAGTTTGTTCCCCGTCCACAATCCCCCGGCCTTGAATTACTTATCTGTGATGTTCCGCAAGCATACTGAATACGTATCTTCTCTCCTCCTAATATAAAATGACGTGTGGGGTAAAAGGAAGGGATAGTCGCGTGTTTCGGCTTGTCGTGTGCCACAATTGTAGCACAGTTTTGCATCCCTGTCGTGGAAATGTAGAGCATCTTAATTCAATGACTTTAAAATTAATGGACTATTTTCTTTTCTGCATTGAAGTAAACATTATTTTGGATTATAAACCTTTTCTTTGTGACATAATGGTTTGGCAATCAAAGGAATAGAAGTGCTGTTAGAAATCTCTTCTCATTAGACATTAAAATTATTGTTTACTGCACTGAGTCTGCCACAATTTTGGACCCATGCACGACCCATATATCTCCATATTTTTCCAATTGCAATACAAAAATTAATGTCATTTGTATCACCTTATGTGAGTGCACATTTTCTGTTCTAGTCGTTATTGAAGAACAAACATAGTAAACTTAAATTTAAGCTAGATTTGCTACTTAAGAGTATTTACATGTAACCAGACTTAACAAAACTGACAGCTGGAAGGCAATATCAGTGATCCCGTTAACAAATGAATGATAAGTCCGAAAAACTGGTCTATGGTTTACATGCAAAATCTTTTATTTAAGTTTTTTTTAATTATTTGTGTTTCGAGTATATCTAAAAGTCACAACTAAGAATTAATATTGTCGCCCTGGGTGGCACAATCGGTATAGCGCTGGCCTTCTGTGACCGAGGTTGCGGGCTCGATCCCGGCTCGGGTCGGTAGCATTTAAGTGTGCTTAAATGCGACAGGCTCATGTCCCTAGATTTAGTGGCATGTGAAAGAACTCCTGCGGGACAAAATTCCGGCACACCGGCGACGATGATATAACCTCGGCAGTTGCGAGCGTCGTTAAATAAACCATAATTTAATGTTTTTAAGAATTAATATTTCTATCGAATTATTAAGGATTCAAATGTTTAACGAGTAGAAGATGTTTACCTGCCTAAATTATGGAAAATATTTTAGGATATCCGACAAAATAAAGAAAGAACTTTTGGGAATTCTGGTCCATACTGAATGCTACTCGGCAAATAATTAAAATTTGTACTCCGGTAAAATGCACAATATTCTCTGCCCGATCCATATATTCAGTTGATAGCTACACGTAACAGTGAACTTCATCAAGACGTAAATTTAATTGTGAAAATGTTAGATAACAGTGGTTACAGTTTAGAAAGTGTACTCCTTTCAGCTTTTATATTTCTTTTCTGTATATATGTATTTTAATTTTTATTTGATTAGCGTACAACATTTTAGAAGGTACACTACTTTCTTATCAAAGATCTGTAATAAGAAGCCACGCCCATCTTTTCTCTTGGCTTTTCAGCCCGCACGCTAGTACAGTCATTTCCCGCACGTATTCACTGAGCAATTCACCTATAGTAGAAGCACACTTGTTGCACTCAACACTACAAGACTGGACTGGGGATATTGGTACGTTTCATATACTATTCTCCACAACACACTTTTATGAAACTCTATCGTAATATTTATGCACACCTTGCTTTACAATAATAATTAAAAACACTTAAACAAAGCTCGAAATAGGCACTCGCTTTCTGGGGTGACATCAGTGTTTTCTGTTTTGGGAATTAAAAAAGAAGGAAATCTTCACTTGTGAATGAAAGCAACATATTCTCAAAATGAAATTCTCAACGTAAAACGTTTAACAAACGATTTAAAAATTATGTCAAAGGCGATGGTTGAGATCCACTCTTCAGAAGGAAAGTTGTCAGATATATATACGTTCTCACTTTGACTTTTAAACGGAAGCTTCTCTCATCAAAGGGGAAGATATTTTAATTAATTTAATATGTGGGATATTCTTTTGACAGAATGCTGCGATACGGGATATTTTAAGTATCGTACTGACTTCAGGAACAATGGCCAGAAATAACGAGCTGTGGATGTCAAGTAATGTTCTGTCTTCCCATTTCCCTACACAATTTATCTAACACTTTATTTTACAAATGCATTTCAGCTTCAGAAATTTCGAGGTCAACTTGTTAAAAAAAAAAAAAAATTTAGCTGATTCAAATATAAAATATGTCAGAAATGTGAATTACCAATGCAGAACACGTCAACTCACCACTTATATTTTGGTCCTGTTGATCCCAGCTCCTCCTTCATTGCTTACAACACTGACTAGTAACATATTACACTAATCAGACTAAGATGTATAAACAACAATATTATTCTTCCTCTGATATATCGTCAAGCGAAATGTACTGTCTGACAATATACAAATCAGCCAGAACCTCAGTCAGAGGATTTATTAGCTTTATGATCTAACAACATTCTTCATTCTTAATGTTATGAAAGCCTGAGTTGTCAAGATTAATTTCAAAACATGGCGAGTTATTTCAATGATCACAATTTGAAATTAAAACTGTCCATAGGTTCTTTAGCATATTTATATACAGATTTAAAATTATTTTCTCTTCGAAACTATTGCGAAGTCGCTTTTACATATTTGGGATCATAAAATATTACGTGGTCTTGTAAGAAGATTCAAAGTATTTATCTATCCCAGGGATACAGATCTGGCGAGAGAGGGATTGAAAACATGGGGAAAGTGTTGGTTCCCCATCCACAGTCCACTGGCATTGAATGACGTATCTGTGGCCCGTACGCAATCACATAAGACAAACACTGAAAACAAATCCCCTTCCCTATCAAGTCAGTGACGCGGGGGTGGAAGAAAGGATGGGTGATGTATTCTGTTGAGTGACGTAACGCCACAATTGTCCCCCAGCTCTGCAAGCCTGCTAAAGCCCATGAATGACTACCTAAACTTCAATAAAGGACGACAAGGGGTTCGTAGATTCCCTATAATTTCATGCAACGTTGGTATTGGTGTAATTTCAAATATCTTTAGGACACTGGTTGATGATAATCATCTTAGCATAGCCAAAAAAGTAAAGAACTTGAACTTTTATTAATAAGTATCGCAAACAGAGCAAGAAACTAAACGCAGCATTTGCTGCTCAAACCACTAGTAACACATACAGAATGTCTCAGGAGGAATGTAAAATAATTCAGGATAATGTAGTTTTTGTTAACTCACATCCATTTAACGTGATAATATACTTATGTCAGAAGTCTAACGGTTGCGGGAAATTAAAGAGAGAAATACTGGAACATCTTACGGTTCCGTATACTATATTTGAAGTGTTACACCAAGATCTTTTGCACACGGCAGCACTGAACACTGCAACGCCAGCGCAACACACACAACTGAATACACGTTCATTTGACATTTAATTAGTGTATTCATATAGTGAATATACATATATGCGTTTCGTTTTTAGATTTTATGATGAAAGTACATTGGCTGCTGTTGAGAAACAGAGAAGACATATTCCCAATCGAAGGGTTCCATCTAGCTGTTTGTTTCCTCTTGTTTACCGGATGTTATCTGAAACTGGCAAGCTATCAAGTGTTTCATTGAGGTCAGAAAGAGAACCGGTATCGGTATTTGATATGAATTTACAATTGATGAAATCTTTAAGAAGGACAACGTTAGTAATTTGTCTTGTGTAATTAACTTATTTTCTTACTGAGTTTCTACTTAATTATGAAATAAACTTATTGGAGCAATACAAGATGCAGCATTTTCAATAATGTAGGCCTATCTATCACAAAGTTATAAAATGTAGAAACACATGTATAGTGCCTCTCCCCATTTAAAAATTCGCTCATCAATAACTTCCCAAACGTTACATTTCAGACAAAGATGTATCATGTTAAATCGATGTAGAATAACCCAAACTATATTATTCTTAAGTATTTTACCTTCATCCTGAGACACTCTGTAGGAGATATTCAAATTTCATATCATTTCCAATAATATGTTGCTGGCTGTATCGGTCCTCTACGCTAAGGAACAAAGATATATTGCGGATAATATCGGAAAACTTCCACTAAGGAGTAAGGTGTGCGTAGAGTGTTACAGAAATGGAAAAGGACGATATTCCTAATTAGGTACCTACTAGAGATGAACAACGATCGAGAAAGCAATACTAACAGCGCCCACAAAGCCGAAAACCCGCACGACAATGTTCTATACGTCGTGTCGTTGACGTAAAGACTGCATGTGAGTGTTTCGAGAAGCCGAGATTGATCACTCCCGAAGTCCCGAACGTCAAGCAGCCTTGAATCGCCACAGTTGTTTATACGTGACTGAATTTTATCTACATTGGCAACTGTTATATATGTATAAACAATCAAGTAGGCTATTTGAAACATCATCTCTACCTTTCAGTGTATAATAATCCGTTCCCCAATCTTTATTTAATTACTAAGTCCTTATTAAAAGGCTAGGATTTTTTTTATATGTTTGAGATCAAGAGTGCAGGCTAAAGTAAAATGATATTAACGTTATGTTTTATGTTCCTTAGAAATGCAAATTTATTTGAGAATTGTTCTTTTTTATTTATATAACCATAGATAGGTAATATTATATAATAGAACCAGAAAATTTTGATAACTAAGATACTGTTCTGTTCTGTCTTTTTGTCTCATTTAAACATTTATAATGTTATTTATAATTCAATGATGTATGTTATTCAAAGTTACGAAATCTTCCAACGCCGGCCAAATTCTATTTTGAGAATGACGAGTGAGACTCGAAGCACACGAGAATGACGAGCCGAGACTCGAAAGACAAATGCAACGAACACAGCGAGCGAGAGCGGCAGTTAGTTTTGTTCTTCTCTAGTACCTACTTAAATGTTAGAAATTAAAATAAGTTGATGGTCTCTTATTCAACAAAGGTACCCTAATTAGCCTCATCTTTGAATGGATTTACTTCATTAGGCCCTACCGTGGTTGTGAAGTTTTATTAATAAGTTATGCTAAATATGTTAGAGACCTTAACTGTAAAGGATAGCTAACGCCATTCAACTACGTTTATTTTATGTTTAAATTGTATCTACATCTAGGTACCTGTGGGCTACAGTTGATAAAAAAAATTGCATGCGTTCCTTTCACTAATATAGGGACATCATTTTATTTTTACTTAAATTTTTATTGTACCTGAGTTTTTGAATGTACTTCCCTCCCATCCCCCTCTACTAGTAAACTTCCTCCCGTCCTCACACAGAACCAAGGCCGCATATGCAATCAGACACGTTCGGTCATAGTAGGTCTAAACAGTACTGAGTGAGTGAGTACAGTTCGTTCCAGAAATATGGTCGCATTTTCCAGTGAAGAAAGAGCATTCATTATTGAATCATGGATATTTTCGCACAGGTACTGTTACGTCGTTTGGTTACGTCGCATACCGGTTTCCCTCACCCATTTCTACTGGCCTCTCTGTTAGGCTAGTGACTACGTAATATTACACAAAAAGTATTTAAAATAATTAAAATAAAAAGGTCTCGTTAAGTAACTCTCACGTGATTTTCCCCCTTTCTACGACCCTGTGACATAACCACTTGGACGGACAATAGAGAGCGTATCTGAATAAATTTATCTGTGCGGATCGGGCAGAAGTGAAGAATGAATTTACAGTACGTAAGGTACTCTGTTATAGAGTAGATAGAGAACTATTTCAACATGAGGAGGGTTATGGCTGCCCATATCGCCTGATTTGAGTGCTTTGCATTATTTCTTTTCGGGTTATTGTAAAACAGTTATGTTTGCTAAACATCCTACAACAACAGAAGAATTAAATAATTACAGTACATTCAAGAAACAATGCATTCTATTTCCGAAGATATGCTTAAAAACGTCTTCGATAATACGCACAAAGAAGTGAAGTCTGTATCGAAATGAACAGTCACCATTTTCAACAGTTTGTTTAAATATCCAGATTTTGATTATTTTTCAATTTAAATGCACTCTCCATTTTGTATGTTAATGTGATGTACACAGTATACTATACATTTCGTAATGAATACGTCCGACTGGATATTTCAGTTAATGAATAAAAACACGCTTACTATTAATACTGTATTATATTTAGAGTAAATAGGAACCGAACGAAAATTATAAAAATCAAAATCGTAATATTTACTAGTTTATGTAAATAGATGTACTACTTTTCTTCCCTCCTATACCTAGTAAAGTGATATGTTTTTATTTTACGTTAGTGTCATCAAACTCCTGATCGTGTAAGGGGTAACAAACAGTGTTTTCGATCCTCAACCGTTAATTCAAAGGTATAGCCAGGTTACTATTAGAAATATTTGTAAAAATAAAATGAAGTCCCTTTACAAATCTTTAGCTGGAAGTGTAGAGTTACAAATTTAGACTGCGCATAACAAAGTTTAATGTATGAACTTTCTTGCTTAAACGTTGAATTACATTAATGATTCATCATTGCAGAGGCTGAGACCATCATTAGTATTATTCCTGTGCACTACAATGTTCTATTTAAAAAGTAGACTATATACTTACGAGTATTATTGCGAACGTGGTTGACACAAAAACTCATTTGCTTAACACTACCGGCATTTCTTTTCTCGTCTATCAATATAGGGACAAGATGCTTTCTTCATTTTAGCCATATAGATTTTAACATTTCCTTTTGAGGTATTTTGTATTTCGCGGTTAAAAAATTCGGCTTCCCAAAATTTTACGAACTTTAAATGCTGAATTTAACTGAAAATTTCTGTAATATTCAAACAATGATTCCAGCAGCTGTAGAATGGTTTTAATTCATCTTTTATTTTTGCCTCTTTGAGCAATATGTTGCTTAGCTGTCAAAAAGTACATCAACTAACCGTGACTTGTAAGTTTTGCGCGTTTTAATGTCTTCTGCATTTGATACAGAACTACTGTGCAAGTGTGCTGATGATTGCTTAAAGAGATTGTTGTCAATATTTACTTTGAAGAAGACTGAGTATAATTTCAAAAATATTAATACGATAATATTTTTACGTGTGGTAACTTTTGTAGAGGACATGCAGTAAATATCAGAGGCGTAACTCCCCCCAAACAAGACTCAGCTATGCTACTATTCACAATACAAAACACATGGAGAACAGTCTGTATCACTCCATTTTCGTTATGGAGGATCTATCCGCAATGCGAACTCCAAAAGAGCCGGGCCGTATGGAGTCCGTAGTGCCAACGTTCGAAATGTCAAAAGAATCCATTACTTGATGACGAAATTTCTAGATACACGATGTGTTGTATGAGGTGATAATTCGTTAAAATATAATTTAATAAATACTCTCAAATTTTAATAGATATGCATAATTTGCAACATCACACAGCTAACCTTTCCATGCAAACAAAGCTTGAGGTATATGGAAATATGGCTTGTTTCATATCTCAATAAAATTAAGTGAGATTTTTGTACCTATTAAACATTAAAAGGCAAAAGATTAAAATTGTATCCAAATACCCTAGAATTAATAGAAAATAATTTTCGTGTTACCCTCTATTCCATATCTAAACGAGGAACATAGAAAATTTTCCGAGATTTTTCCCAACCGTAAGTCGAATGTCAGGTAATCTATGGGGAATCCTCGGCCTCATCTCGGCAAATACCATCTCACTACCAGCAATCCCATCGACGCTAAATGTAAATGTAAATGTATTTATTTTTGTAATAATTGTAATATAATATATACAGATAAAATTTTAGCACACCCCTGAAAGAATAGAATTCGTGCTCAGGGGCGGATTCCTGAATTTAAATTAAGAAGTATATAATACAATTTTTTATGTCTACTATACAATAAGAATATATAAATTTAAATTTACAATTTTTAATTATTTATAAAATCCAGACATAACGTTTTTACATTTAATACCAGAAATATTAGAATTGACAAGATTAGGATATTTAAGTATAAATTTGTTATTTATATATTCTTGGGCCTAAATTACTACTATGATTAAATACTAACACTGTTGCCTTTTTGGTTCAAACAATCTTAAAGAATTCATACCTTTTGTTCCATAACCATAAGAAAGCAATTCAAAATTATTTCGATTTTTATGTATGAATTTTATTAATACAATATAATAAATTTGTCTTACTTTAAGAACATTAAAGTCTGAAAACAACTTTGTAGATGGAAAATCAATAACTTATGAATACATATTTTAATTATTTTCTTCTGTAATAAATAAAGTGGATTAAAATTGGTTTTAAATAAGCGAACCCATCCTATAATTCCATACATAATTACCGATGGAAATAAAGTTAAGTATATTGTGCGTAATATATCTATTGACAAGTAATTCCTCAATAAAACAAAATAATATATTATTTTACATAATGTATTACAAAGGTAATTAATATGTTGGTTCTGTTTTATGTGATTGTCGAAAATTATGTCTAAATATTTAACTTTAGAGGAAACCATAGTAATCGGACTCCTTAACAATGACCTAGTAGTTGATAGAACGTCGTTAAATAACCAACTAGAGAAAAATAATGGAGAAAAGTATTGGAAGCCAAGACAGACATTATCAGTATATTCTCACTCAATTTTAACTGCTTATATTTTATAAATTCCATATAAAACATTTTTTTTTCTTTAAATTTTCGAAGCAGTGTGTTTTCTGTAACCGAGTACAGTAGAGGGGCAAGACCTGTCCTGTGACTTTATCATGTGTCGTGGCTATATAACCAATGGGTATGGAGGGGGAAGATAAGTTTTAGTCTGAGATGAACTTCCGTGTCAGTAGATTCGTATAATAATAACCATCCTGAAAGAAACTCTTTTTCTGATAGCTCATTCTTTCCCTTCTCGCACAGCTCACATGCTAGGTTTCGCCTCTTCACCTGTATCGGAGCAGCGGTGGAGGCCTATAAATATTGTCGCGTCGCGGTATATCGAACTTTAATTGGACGGAGTTACGCAATAATAGACCAACCGACAATTTAAAAAAAAAAAGAAAGAAAAAGAGAGATGGCAGGATAATTTAACTCGGAAAAAATCAAGAATCTATATCTGAATTTTGCTGCTATTTATAAGCAAAAATTCGTTTATTGCATAAAATTCATTTATTTAGTTTGTTTTGAAATATTAATTCAATTGCTGGTCTCTTATTAAAAATCGGTTAGCCTTCTTTGATATTGTTTTGCTATTTTTGTAATAGTATGAATGTTATAATACTTCTTGCATAAAATGTTTTATAAAAAAACAGATTTATTTCAATGGCCAATATCTCGAAACAGGTTTTTTGGCGCTTGGGCCACTATTGCTAATCACCGTCCAATTAACTTATAGATTACATTCTCAGGATTGTCTACGGAAGTGGGTTTCAACCCATAGGTCCCCAGAAGTATGTGAACGTAAATAATAGGCATACATATACAATAAAAGTGGCAAATAAGTTACATAATCTACTTTAAAAATTGCGAGGCTAGACAGAACACACTTATTAACTAAGGTATCTGCCACTCGTTAAGCAATTACAAAAATTGACAACTTGGTAACTCGACATGCCTTTTATTTTCTTACAGATATCACCGCAAGTTCTATCAAATAAAACTTTCCTTACAGAAAACTCACCTCCAAGACTTTTGATAACATGGCGATCCTTTCGCTTTCTTGCAAAGGTCATCGCCAGTTCGAAGAAATATAGCTGGCTTACAGAAAAGCCGCTTATAGCAAACCAATATAAAACAAAGGAGGAAAATCAGCATGTTATAGCTTTCATCTCAAATTCGATCAGAAACCTGGACCCGTCGACAAGAGTAGTAAATTACTGGCGTCTCTTGTTTATATTAGATATGCAGTGCGCCAGAAAAGTCTCTCCGCACTGGAGACAGCGGAGCGTATGCACTTGCAACTGCAATTATGTTGGTAGTATCAGCCGGGCCAGGTCATTGCCATATCCTTGAGTGGGAGTTGTTTAGCTAACGGTGTCAGTTCAAAGCAGACGGGATGTACTGCAGTCTAATTTTGAGTGAGTGGTGGCTAAAGACTACTTGTGACACTTTCTATTGAAGAAAGAGCGCTTTTGGTGGAATAAGTTTTTCGCGGAAAATGTGAAACAGAAATTTCGCATGTTTTCCTAATTTCAAATCATGATACTGTACAGTTTGATTCAGGGATTTTGGCCCCTGCAAAAAGTAAGTAGATAGACTAAGAAACTGCAAATAATGCCCATGGCTTGTCACTATATCTTTTCATTAATAATCTTCCTCTTATGTAATCGTGAAAACTTTGTAACTAACAGTTCATAGCATAAATACACGTCAAAAAATGACTTTCATACTCAATCGGCAAATCTATCGTGCTATCAAAAAGGAGTGCGTTATATGGCAGTAAAAATTTTTAATAGCCTCCCTATCGATATAAAAAATGAAACTCAAAACATAAGATTATTTAGGGCCAAATTAAAGAAGTACCTAATTTCTCACACCTTCTATTCTGTAGGTGAATTCATGACATTCAATAACGCTTCATGAAATTGATACTAAAACTTTGTGTTGTACTAGTAGACTATATTGTAAATCTCTTCTGTTTATATTTCATCTAGACAATGACTATAAATTAAGATTTTATAATAGTATTAAGTTTTTTGACTTGTTCCATATTCTAGCTGTGAAGCAATGTATGTATACCATGGAATGTTAATAAGTACAATACAGTACAATACAAGAGCGAGTTACTCATCATTGCTGGCGAGCTGGGTCACACAGGTCAGGCTGCGCAGTCATAACACATAACACTTCCTTCTTATGTCGCGGTACACTCCGCCTTAAAACACAATATTCTTCCACACTTCCCGTTATAGCCACTACGTCTGTTGTCCAAACAATGTCATGATGGCTTATATTTTCTTGACATAAGTGTCCCTCAGCTACGAGCATAGATATTATTTTCATTCTTCCTCTTCCCTCTTCCCCTCCTATGCACGTTTGCGATTAAATTTCTTTCTTATGACGCAACACAGCTCACTTACTAGCCAAACAACCCAAAACAAGGGCCAATAACGTTGAATCGAGCTGTACGTGATTAGATCAATAAATTCCGTGGAACTGAGTCGTTCTTGATGCACCAAGAAATGGCAGGCTTACAAAAGGCAAATGCCGGGTAATCTTTTGGCGAATCCTCGGACCTCATTGTAGAAAATTACTAAATTGTAAAACTAAAAATTGTAAAGTATTGTAAATATTTGTAAAAATTGTAATTGTAATATTGTAAATTTGTGACTTGTTCCACATCTTAAAGCTTCATTGTTCATGTAAGATCTATGGAATATAATGAATGAATGAATGAATGAATGAATGAATGAACGAATGAATGATGAAATCTCGGATATAATGCTGCGGAGTCCTACAAAATCAACTCGCAAATTAGCATAAGAGGCCGTAATATCTAAGTGGACAGCACATAAGGCTGTAAGAAACGAACTTCATTTGCACCCCAGTAAAACTACAGTTTTTTTGAATTAAAAGACAGTGATTACGAAAAGATTACCCATTGGGGTGCAGCAAAATCTGCAGTGTATGGTAATAATCCTAAAACAATGAATGAACTTAAGCCGAGTATAATTAATTATAGTCCCGTCGCTCTAATTTCCGGCAGCCAATCACGTTGCAGGTCGGCTACATTTAAACGTGTGCGTCTTGTGATTCGCTGAGGAAGACGTCATGCATTTTCTAAGGCTCGATAAATACTTAATATAATCGCCCGCCATTTTGGCTCTTTCGTTGCGTTCGCAGAAAGGACGTTATTTGCCGTTCAATTATTTGCTCAATTACAGTGCGTTTGATTTATTATCATAGGAGCTACGACATGATAATGTTTAACGGTGTGGCAAATAGATTCCTCGTATGGTAGCTCGGCAACGAAAGAACACAAATGGCGAACGATAATACCTACCTAGACTTTATGGAGCCTTCACTTCCTAAGACGTAAGCAAAGAGGAGGAGTCACGCCGGGAATAACAGCGTCGCGACTATATGTGCAGTCAATTACGCAAGAAAAATCAGTGAAAGTGTTTGCAAATTAGCGTAAAAGAGTCGAACTGTGCCTTCAAGAACGAGGAAAACACTTCCAACAAATTTTATGACTGTGGTGAGTACACAGTTTACGTATTGTTCCTAGCGTAAGTTCCAGTTACTGCCAACGTAACTGCAGTTGCTAGCGTATACATTCCGCCGTCTCTAGTGCGGAGAGACTTTCCTGGCGCACTGTATTTTCGTGAATGCTATTGCCGAACCGTTGATATAATTGATTTCGACTTTAATTTCAGAACTTAAGAACACCCTAACGCCGCCGCATGTAACTTCTGCGTAATTTAATGTCTTCTGCATCTGATGCTTAACTACTCTACAGGTTCGCTGGTAATTACTTGAAGACTGTTCTCAGCATTTAATTTGAACGAATTTCAGTACCGATACTAGTTCCACAAGTTTCAATACGATCGTTTTCGTACGTGTAATAACACGTCATGGTGTTTTAAGTTCTGAAATTGAAGTCCAAATCAATGGTGTCAGCGAGTCGACAGTTAATAAGTTTGTCTTCGTTCCAATAACGAACTCGTCCATTTGTAAGAACATTACATTTACCGTACTTGAATTAATAACAACACATTTGTAATCGTATAAAATCATTCGTAAAATACCGGAGCATGCATTAACTTTAACTTTACCTAAACAAGCTATGAGTACTTACTTTCAAATGGGTTTTAAAGAACCCGGAAGTTCATTGCAGCCCTCGTATAAGCCCGCCATCAGTCCCTATCCCGAGCAAGATTAATTCAGTCCCTAGCGTCATATCCCACCTCTTTCAAATCCGTTTTAATATTATCCTCCCATCTACGTCTCGGCCTCTCCAATGGTCTTTTTCCTTCTGGTCTTCCAACTAACACTCCATACGCATTTCTGAATTCACCTATATGTGCTGCATGCCCTGCCCATTCCAAACGTCTGGATTTAGTGTTCGTTATTACGTTAGATGAAAAATACAATGCATACAGTTCTCCATTCTCCTGTAATTACATTCCTCTTAGCCCCAAATATTTTCCTGAGCACCTTATTTTCGAAGATCCTTAACCTCTGTTCCTCTCTCAAAGCAAGAGTCCGGACTGAATGACAAAACTTCTCAACCGAATAATAACAGACATATCCCATATTTATTCTGCGTTTAATTTCCACTTGAGTGTAATTTGTATTTTTTACTGTTGCTCTAAGAAATGTTATGTTTTATTTAACGACGCTCGAAACTGCAGAGGTTATATCAGCGTCGCCGGATGTGCCGGAATTTTATCCCGCAGGAGTTCTTTTACATGCCAGTAAATCTACTGACATAAGTCTGTCGCATTTAAGCACACTTAAATGCCATCGACCTGGCCCGGGATCGAACCCGCAACCTTGGGCATAGAAGGCCAGCGCTATACCAACTCGCCAACCAGGTCGACTTGCTCTAAGATATTTGAATTTTTCCACCTTTTCAAAGCATGAATTTACAATTTTTATATTTATGCATTTCATACTATGTTCTGGACACGACGCATAATCATATACTTTGTTATTTCGGGATTTACGTCCAAACCTATCTCATTACTTGCTTCAAGTAAAATTCCAGTTTTTCTCTAATAATTTGTGGATTTTCTCCTAACATATTCATGTCATCTACCTCGTTCGGTTCCAAACCCTCTCTGTTTTCCTGTATTTTCCTTATGGCATATTCTAAATCTAAGTTAAAAAGTAAAGGTGAAAGTGCATCTCCTTGCATTAGGCTGCAGTGAATTAGAAAAGAAAAACTAGGAATAAACAATACAAATTTTGGCTGTCAGAAAATAAGAAAATTGAAGTGTTCAGAACCATAGTGGGCCAAGCGCCATTT
The DNA here is from genome assembly GCF_040183065.1 of Periplaneta americana. NCBI lineage: Eukaryota > Metazoa > Arthropoda > Insecta > Blattodea > Blattidae > Periplaneta > Periplaneta americana. The sequence continues at coordinate 146,317,810 of NC_091126.1, read as the reverse complement.
ACTGAAACCGTAGAAAACAATGGTTAAAATGAAGTTATTGCCATAATTCAATGGAAACATATAGCAAGTAATATCAAGTATACACATTCAAACTAAATGATATGTCAATCTTCATTAAACTATGGTATTCACTTAACTTTAACTCTTGCTTTCTCCGTTTTTAATAAATGGCGCTTGGCTCACTATGGCTCTGAACCCTTCAATTACCTTACGTTCGGTTTCACCGCTCTTAAATATCATAAATACCGTTAAAATTAGCGATGTTCTTGCACAAGTAGTAATATTATATACTTTATGAAATTCAGTGCTTTGAATTCTCAATTGTTAATTATTTTGTTCGAAAAAATACTTTTTTGTGTGAAGCTTGGCACTCCGAAATTCTCTGCCTTTCAAGAGGAAGATTCTCCATCTAATTTTGGAACTGCGCTCTGAGGAGTTTCAAATGTTGAACTGTAAAACCTCTCCATAGCAAATTTCTTAAGTTAGAAATTAAGATCACTTCTCAATTTTATCACGCTAAGGGAATTGTGTCTTTTAAGAATAGTTCTGTTTTTGGTCCCAGATATGAAAAATTAAACTATTTAGTGCTTTTACGAATGTAAGTCTATGTGAATTATTGGAGGAATATACTTCAGTTACATTGGGTGAAACTGCAAATGTACGTAGCGGAAGAGTGCTTTGAACTGCCCCAAAAATCAATCAAGTCATACGCATATCGTGAGTGAATGTGGAAAGTCTAAATCATGTCACTGAACTGAAAGAGCAATCGATCCAAGTTTCATCCGATTAAAAGAAAGTTTGCTTGGAATATCTCTCGAAAAAAACATAATTAAATTTATATTTCATAAATAATATGCAATAATTGTGAACTGAGTTCATTTTATGAAATGTCTTTATAATCTCGACAACTTGCTTGTTGCCTCTGATTGAGATTCTAGCTGATATGTACAGTCTTAGACAAAATAAAATTCCGGCTATTATACGGTAAGTTCCCTTCGGAAGACTTCGGTTAATTCCGTAAAAGCTTAGGTTTACACGTGAAGGAATTTCTTACGCACGACTCCACTCTGCTTTTCCTTTGTTTTGTTTGTTTGTTTGTTTTTCTGTCTGTTTAGAGGTCAAGTGTTATGAATAATCTATAACGAAGATATATTCAAGGAGTAAATTAGGTGCAAAATGAAAATCTTTTTGCTAGTCGTGTGAACCAGGCGCTGGCCGAAGTGGAATTAGAAAAAGTTCAAGCTACAGTAGATCGGTTATTTTTTATGTCTAAGGCTGTATATCTATTATCAGACACTACATCTCACTTGATATGTGTCAGAGGAAGAACAATTGTTTGTATGCATCGAGCTTCTGCAATGCCTAATGTAGTGTAAACCTTGTGTATTAAATAAATAAATAAATAAATAAATAAATAAATAAATAAATAAATCAGTACATGAATAAGTAAATAAATAAATTAATTAATTAATTAATTAATTAATTAATAAGTGAATAAATGAATAAATAAGTAAATAAATAAGTAAATAAATAAATTAGTAAATGAATCAATAAATAAGTAAATAAATAAATAAGTGAATAAATAAATAAATGAAAAGATAATTAAATAAGTGAATAAATAAATAAATGAATAAATAAATGAATAGATAAATAAATAAATAAATAAATAAATAAATAAATAAATAAATAAATAAATAAATAAATAAGTAAATAAATATATAAGTAAATAATAAATAAATAAGTAAATATGTAAGTAAATAAATAAATAAATTTGAAATTTTAACTATTCCTATGAAAACTTGAATCTGTGGAAAGATATTCATGAGAAATCAGTGACTGCAACTGAAAGCTCTTTCTCCCTGCGAGCCATAAAGAGCATATGGATCATCTTATCAAACTATGACGGAAATCTGACACTGCAAATTTACGAAAGTTAGTATAATTAATGTAAAATAAAAAATCAAAATATTTCCTTCATTAAAGACAAAATTAATTTAACATGCAGAGCAAGAAACGAACAGCTTCACAACAATTCAACAATGGTCTTAGCTTATCACATTATGTATATTAGGCGTAATAAGCCAATAATTAATTATGACATGAATATATGCGAATAATTGTTGTCAAAGTAAGTAATTTGATGTTTAAAAGTATGTTAAGTATATTACTGTAGTTTTTAATCAACGATAAAATGCGAAAATAAATTGAATCGGAAGTCTGTTTAGTGTAATATGTAGCTAATCGGCGATCTATGCAATGAAGGGGGAAAGTAAATGGCTGCCCTACCCCATTATCGCCTATGTAGTTGCCTCACAAGTGGTGCCTTGTTGGTATCACGTGTGAGGTTCATATCTGTCTTCGGACAGTTGACTAAACAACAACTTACTTGTCTGAAGATTCTTAACAATGTGAAATGAATATAAAATCAAAAATTTGACTTCGAGTGGACGATGACAAACGTGGTTTTATGTCAGGTCTATCGAGGTGGGATTATAATGGGTGTTACCACAAGATGTTATAATTTTTCGATTTATCAAAAAGAAGTGAAAATCTCATGGGATATTTCACAGACTATTTCGGTAGCACAATAATAAATAATAAATAGTTCACAAGAAGCTAATATCGTGTAGCACAGTGGTCGTCAGCACTCGCTGAAATGGGTTAAGGGTAAGCAGTGCATGGCGACATGCACCCACGTGCAGGAGGAAGCGTACCCGCCTGCAGCCACGAATACATGCTGGTGCTAAGAGACGTGCGGGTAAGAGAAGCTAGCCCGAGAGTGCAGTGTTCTGATGACTGCTGGTGTAGCACTATACATCGTATGATATTTCATTCGCGTTTGTAATAAAGTATGAAAATACTTTTTTATGAGTGTTACTTACTTAATTACTTACTTACTTTCTTACTTACTTACTTACTTAATGGCTTTTAAGGAACCCGGAGGTTCATTGCCGCCCTCACATAAGCCCGCCATTGGCCCCTATCTTGAGCAAGAATAATCCATTCCCTATCATCATATCCCACCTCCCTCAAATCCATTTTAATATTATCTCCCATTTACGTCTCAGCCTCCCTAAAGGTCTTTTTCCCTCCGGCCTCCCAACTAACGCTCTATATGCATTTCTGGATTCGCCCATACGTGCTACATGCCCTGCCCATCTCAAACTTCTGGATTTAATGTTCCTAATTATTTCAGGTGAAGAATACAATGCGTGCAGTTCTGTGTCGTGTAACTTTCTCTATTCTCCTGTATCTTCATCCCTCTTAGCCCCAAATATTTTCCTAAGCATCTTATTCTCAAACACCCTTAACCTATGTTCCTCTCTCAAAGTGAGAGTCGAAGTTTCACAACCATAAAGAACAACTGGTAGTATAACTGTTTTATAAATTCTAACTTTCAGAATTTTTGACAGCAGACTGGATGATAAAAGCTTCTCAACCGAATAATAACACACATTTCCCATATTTATTCTGTGTTTAATTTCCTCCCGAGTATCATTTATATTTGTTACTGTTGCTCCAAGTATTTGAACTTCTCCGCCTCTTCAAAAGATAAATTTCCAATTTTTATATTTGCATTTCGTATAATATTCTCGTCACGAGACATAATCATATACTTTGTCTTTTCGGGATTTACTTCTACACCTATCTCTTTACTTGCTTCCAGTAAAATTCCCGTGTATTCCCTAATAGTTTGTGGATTTTCTCCTGACATATTCACGTCATCCGCATAGAGAAGCAGCTGATGTAACCCGTTCAATTCCAAACCCCCTCTGTTATCCTGGACTTTCCTAATGGCATACTCTAGAGCAAAGTTATAAAGTAAAGGTGATAGTGCATCTCCTTGCTTTAGCCCACAGTGAAATGGAAACACATCTGAAAGAAACGGATCTATACGGACTCTGTTGTACGTTTCACTGAGACACATTTTAATTAATCGAACTAGTTTCTTGGGAATACCAAATTTAATAAGGATATCATATAAAACGCTACTTGAGCCATTAATTCAGCAGTTTTACTAATCTAACTAAGAATCAATACCAGAAACAACGGCATAATGAAAATGTTCGTTTAAAAACCACAGTGTTATTAAAACATGAGAAATTTAATTTAAATATTTAGTTAATTACTATGAAAGTGATATTCGTTGAAAGTAAACTTATTAGGTGTAGTTGATACTGAAGAAGTTGGTGTTGATTTATTGTTTCTGAGTTTATTGGTGATTATACCGTGTGTAACTCTTGCCCCTACTTTTTCGGAATGTAGGCAACATTGTATTTTATGGGTTGACATTGGAATTCCGGTGAGCTTCGTACAGATAAATCCTCCTGCACACAAACCAGATGCTTTACCCTACTCCAGCGGTGACTTTGATAAACAAGAAAACAGTTGTACGTGCGTAACTCCCTCCAGAAGTGATACGCACACAGTCTTAAGGAGCCAGATTCTTATTTACGGCACTACCTGTCAATGTGCAGAACTATATGAGCCGTTCAGAGCAGTAGTGTAAGTCTAAATTGGGTAATGAGGCTTAAAGTAAAAGTACGCCGCGGGCGTAATGTGAACTATCGCGCATTACGAACGCAGAAGCAGTACAAGTGGCGCTCCGAGCTGTAGGACTTCACTGGTTTCGGTCGAGTAATACATCGGTAAAGTAAACAGCTAACGTCACCAAACCTGTAGCTGTTTCTGGGCAATGCTTTGGTGTTCCAACTTCGTTCCGTAGTGATTAGTGATTGCGATATAGCTATTGATAATGGATAATCCTTAATAAACAAAACCGTCCAAAATAAAACTACAATAAACGGGAAAAGAATGATAAATTGGGTTGGAGTGAATCTAATATGCCTAGCTCATGTTCATCGCTGCCAGATCAACGTAGATCTGTGATATCAAAGCAAGCGCATTTTTCTAACCTTGACGTCGTGCGCGGACAGCAAGCGCTAAGTATGGAAAGAGGAAGGGTTGTGTATATGAATAAGCAACCTGTTGGATTAAGAAAACAGTGGTACACAAACTTCAAACGGAACGTGAAATTTTATGTCGTTAATTTTATATGGCTTCTTTCTGTTTAATATTATCTATATTGTCTGTAAAACAAAAGTACTAACACTGATTTCTTAATATTGCACTTGTGTTTTAAATGTTAATAACGTAATAGAGAGTTAAGGAGGAATATTCACTTAAATTCCATAGTAGTATAATTATACTATATTAATCACATCATTCATAAAGAAAGTGATATTCCACAGAAAGAGATTGAGTATGACATGATAAGTTGGAATTTATATTGATGGTATCTTTAGTCCTATAAAAGTAATCAATAAACTAATCAAAACAATATTACAGTACAAAGCAAAGTTACCTAGGTACTGTATCTGTTTTAAGTGTAACTAATATTACATAACAAAACTCTTATTGCATTATGCTTTTAAGGTGATATTTGTGAGCAACTTCCTATCATCAGAATATTAAATTATTTTCTCGAAATCTGCTGAAGTTATAGAGCTGACATTTTTACAACACATGGACACGTATCTTTTGCTTATGACGTAACAGTAGTTGCTTTGTTAATTCATTTCCTTACAAACAATTTCCATGCAAATATTTTCAAAATCTTCAATACACTATCTTCAGTAATACGTATATACGATATATTAGATTCACGAAAACATTCCGTAAGGCTACTAAATAAATAGGCCTGTACCTGAAAATTTCACTTTTATATACGAAAAGTTGAGAAAATATTTCTTTTGATTAAAAAAAATCAAACTTGTGAAAAATGAGCATTAAAATTAAAACTTACATTCTTATAAATGCACTTATACTTCTCAGGCAAATCTAAAAATTAATAACATGAATACAGTTTTAATAAGTTCTCTTCCCATTATCTATTGAATCAGTGCTGGCCATCCTGAATATAGCTCGATCAAGCGGCATATACTACCTCTTTCATCTCTCTTTCCTTTCCGCTGTAAAGCGCTCAGGCTCTCCTGAGCTCTAAAGCGCGCGCTTGCTCCTATGGGCATTAATTGACATGCCTGACGTAGAGTGACCGACTCGTTGAAAATTAAAAGCTTGTGTAAAAGAGTCGTAGTTTTCAACTATCTTGGGTTGAGTCCTGTCCATGTTTATTGTATGAAAAACAGACTATTATTTTGTATAAAAATCTTAGGAGTTCCTTTTTCGGACTTCTGTGCAGCGTTTCGCCCCTCAGTGTGTCAAATAATTCTGCTGCAATTGTTCTTTTACTGATTTTGGTCGCGAAAAGTTTATTTCAAATTAAGTGGGAGATGGATGAAAATATTAAGATCACTGATCTACAGGATCTCTTTTACATTAGTTGTAGGGACATATGAAATCATTATAGCGTGACTGGATTTCAAGAGACGCCCACTAATCTATGGCAATTGAAACTCTGATCATGCCTTTCGATGAACCCCGATCTGCTTATCTGTTTCATTGTCTTCTGGTAGTGAAGAGCTGATCTGGATGCGCCTTTTGCCAGCCGTTATCAGCGTCACGTTACGCACAGTCAAGTTCCCTGCAATCCTTATTCATAATTCCATTTTCCAGAGTGAACTCGCAGAGCAATAAGTGGGAGAGACGCCATTCTGATACAGAGTGAAACAAAAGCTCACAGCTCGACGTGAGCCGGACGGATGCTGTGCTGCAACTGTTTATCTACGCCGGGCGCCGAAGAGCGAGAGTGGCACAAGACACAGAAGATCGCGGTATGCAATTTGGCGTGTTTATCTAAACGTGACACACTTGGGAACATGATTTGTTTTTGATGTCCGCCAGTTTGCAGCAATTTTCTGCTAAACTGTTCGGTACGGATTTAGTATTATTTAGTATTTAGAAGGTGATTTGTCGGGAAAGATTCGTACGAAATTTAACCGCTTCACTGGCTTTATTTAGCCTACACATTTTGAGAGAAAATGTAACACAGAATGAATATGTTCTTAAAATTGACTCTAAAGATTAGTTTCCTATCATTCTTTTGAACGTACTGAGCTCGGGAAGTAATATCACAGTCTAGTATGTACAGTCACGAGGGTACTAGGAACAATAGACTGTGCAGGTTCTATTTCGGATTGTCTGTAATAAGGCGATAGTAGCGATCCTAGTGGTTAGCAACTATCTATGGACGCATATTTACTACGTATTCAGCTTCGTGACTGTATATACTAGACTCTGGTAATATGTTTTCTCGAAGTATCAAAAGTTATCGTGAACTTTACAGTTACTGGTAACTGTGCTTCGCTCTGTAGTAAACTGACTTTTAGCACTTCTTTGAAGAATTAACGATCTATTGCATCACTGCATTACTGTTTCCTAAAGTGTAATAACAATCGTAGACAAATACATTACAAGATTTCCAACCCAATGTACGCGATCGACAAACTATTGAAATTATAAGTGAATGTTATTGCCAGTGGTGGCAAAATTAAAACTACGAGAAGGTAAAAATTGGTAATATTGCCATACTAATAATATTACGATAGTTCTTTTTGATAATTTATTACAATTTTACTGAGCAAGAGGAATATCGGTTTTTTGCTTCAACTTATTAAGGGAATGTTCGTGAAGAAGTTTCTGTACAAAACCGGTCCTTCTCTCGCTCAGTAAAATTGTAATACATTCTCAAATATAACTATCATAATATTACTAGTATCACAATATTACCAACCTTTACCCTATACATAATATTATGCAGCCCGATAGGTATTGCACATATCTGTTATTATTATTATTATTATTATTATTATTATTATTATTATTATTAGGTTATTTTACGACGCTTTATCAACATCTACGGTTATTTAGCGTCTGAATGAGATGAAGGTGATAATGCCGGTGAAATGAATCCGGGGTCCAACACCGAACGTTACCCAGCATTTGCTCATATTGGGTTGAGGGAAAACCCCGGAAAAAACCTCAACCAGGTAACTTGCCCCGACCGGGAATCGAACCCGGGCCACCTGGTTTCGCGGCCAGACGCGCTGACCGTTACTCCACAGGTGTGGGCTATTATTATTATTATTATTATTATTATTATTATTATTATTATTACTATTGTTACTATTATTATTATTATTATTATTACTATTATTATTATTATTATTATTATTATTATTATTATTATTATTATTAGATAAATGAAATGTTTAATCACAATATGCATAGCACAATATGATTTTCAGTTTAACATGCGCCTATGAATGTAATGGTTGAAGATTACACTAAAAACTATTGACAACACATTCTCCTTGCTACCCGATCTATTCACATCAAAGGCCTGTGTATTTAATATATTAAAATATAAAAGGATTGCCAACATCTATTCACTGACATGCTAAACAACAGTGATTAATATGGTTACTTTTTCTCCAAATTAAAATTCTAAATCGGCTATTAAATAGATGATTTTATACTTTAATAATATTAATATCAATGTTATAAAACTGGCAAATGTTCTAAGTTATGGGTATTCAAAATTTGTTTAAAATTTTCAGATTAACAGCACTGACAACCAGTTTTTCATCATTCCCATAGGAACACTGCTAGCAATACTCCAACGCCAATTGCGGCAAACTGACGAACTTCCGTTATAATATTATTGTATCATATGTGTTAACTCCATAAGGGTACAGTACATCAGTTATTCATAGATTTCAAAAAGGCTTATGACTCGGTTAAGAGGGAAGTATTATATGATATTCTTATTGAATTTGGTATTCCCAAGAAACTAGTTCGATTAATTAAAATGTGTCTCAGTGAAACATACAGCAGAGTCCGTATAGGTCAGTTTCTATCTGATGCTTTTCCAATTCTCTGCGGGCTAAAGCAGGGAGATGCACTATCACCTTTACTTTTTAACTTCGCTCTAGAATATGCCATTAGGAAAGTTCAGGATAACAGGCAGGGTTTGGAATTGAACGGGTTACATCAGCTTCTTGTCTATGCGGATGACGTGAATATGTTAGGAGAAAATACACAAACGATTAGCGAAAACACGGAAATTTTACTTGAAGCAAGTAGAGCGATCGGTTTGGAAGTAAATCCCGAAAAGACAAAGTATATGATTATGTCTCGTGACCAGAATATTGTACGAAATGGAAATATAAAAATTGGAGATTTATCCTTCGAAGAGGTGGAAAAATTCAAATATCTTGGAGCAACAGTAACAAATATAAATGACACTCGGGAGGAAATTAAACGCAGAATAAATATGGGAAATGCGTGTTATTATTCGGTTGAGAAGCTCTTATCATCCAGTCTGCTGTCCAAAAATCTGAAAGTTAGAATTTATAAAACAGTTATATTACCGGTTCTTCTGTATGGTTGTGAAACTTGGACTCTCACTCTGAGAGAGGAACATAGGTTCAGGGTGTTTGAGAATAAGGTGCTAAGGAAAATATTTGGGGCTAAGCGGGATGAAGTTACAGGAGAATGGAGAAAGTTACACAACACAGAACTGCACGCATTGTATTCTTCACCTGACATAATTAGGAACATTAAATCCAGACGTTTGAGATGGGCAGGGCATGTAGCACGTATGGGCGAATCCAGAAATGCATATAGAGTGTTAGTTGGGAGACCGGAGGGAAAAAGACCTTTAGGGAGGCCGAGACGTAGATGGGAGGATAATATTAAAATGGATTTGAGGGAGGTGGGGTATGATGATAGAGACTGGATTAATCTTGCACAGGATAGGGACCGCTGGCGGGCTTATTTGAGGGCGGCAATGAACCTTCGGGTTTCTTAAAAGCCATTTGTAAGTAAGTAAGTAAGTAAGTATGTGTTAACTCCCCTGATCAAAATAATTGCGTTTGTAAACACAATTTCAAATTATCATCTTCATCTTCGTATTCGTCAATTTTTGGTTCTGTGTTGTCAGACGAATATTTTGTTCTTTTGGGTGGTCTAGGCCCCACCAGTCCCAGGAATTTTTCGGGCTCCGAAAAGTCCAAATCATTAACAAGGATTAGTATAGAGTAGATTCTAAGGGTCGTATTCATAGACATTCTTAGTGCGGGCTGCCGGTGGATATCCAGCGAACTAACGTTTTTCGTATTCATAAACCAGTGTTAGCGATATGATATGATATATGATATGATATGATATGATATGATATGATATGATATGATATGATATGATATGATATGATATGATATGATATGATATGATATGATATGATATGATATATGAATCCTGTACAAGTAACCAGTCGATAGCCGGATTTAGTTTAGCAGCTCGTAGCGTGGGCTACTGAAATGTTTATAAATAGCACTCTAAATGTCTAAAAAATATGACTGCCACAGCTGAATCCGATTGCAGTTTCTGTAACCCTAGATCATATATACCCAGATAGGTCGGCCTTATAGGCTTTTAGGTTAACAACCTTTGTCAGGTTTACTACTCTGCCATCTAGTTGTTATATAAGGAGTCATGTCATAATTCCCATTTGAATTGCATTAGCGACTGTACTGCCATCTCGTGGCGGTCCTGGCTGTTGTTCTCTTCAAAGTGCTGCCGATTTTAACATAGCGATGAGTTATGTTACATATATGATCTAGGCTGTAACGAATGTTGCACCTAGACTTCAGTTCAGTAATATCTCGATAATTACGCCAAATACAAAAACATAATAGGCTTGTTTTTTTTTTTAATCATATCACTATTCAGATGGATGTATACGTGTCCATTATCGCAAGGTTCTTCAGTTAAAAAGCCTTGCACCTATCAGCCACTACTGGAAATTTCTGAAAACAAAAGTAACTAAGATATAAAGAAAAAATATCTAACAGAATATTACCAGAGAAATATATGGACGATGAGACACACTAAACTTTAAGCTATCTGAACTGTTATTCGTAGGCGGTAATAAATCTACATTTAATTTATTGGGTACTCTTGCAAGTTATCAGTGCAATCAATATGAGGGCATTTACGTAACTAACTGTTAACTGAGGTGTACCAGAAGACGGGTCGCAATACTAATTGTGCGAAAGTGACTAACACTCCGAGTTCAAATGACTGTGAATGTGCAAAGAAAAGACTTCGAGTAAAGTTTGTTTGGTTACAGCATGAAATGTACTCTGCTCTGTTACGTAAGAAAATTAATGAAATTGTATATCAAAACTAATATTGCACAAATGTTACGTGAACAATTTGCGATGTTGCTTGCTAAAGATGATTTACAGATCAAAGTTTTCTACCAATTAAAAGCATTAAAGTGAATCGGGGGGAGATGACTATAGGGGAAGATGCTTATTCCTTTGTAATTTCACATTCTTCCAAGAGAGAATGCCACGCGCATGTCTTAATGATCACTGAGACAGTTGAATGTCTGTAGAGTGGAAGCTAACTCATTTTTCCACGTGTTCTTATTGTGAGGAGAAGAAAAGCAAGAAAACAACTCATTTTTCTGCTATAAAATAATTGCAAAGGTATCTTAAAATTTTAATACATCCTTGAATTCGTAATAACTGTCAAACTTTTGTAATGGATATGTAGTAAAGGTTCTAAAGTTTGTATTGTTAACAACCAACGACCTTGTTCCGCCATCTTAAGTTGCGTCACAGCACCTAGCATCTTACCCCGATATTGGGGAAGATGATCACTTTTTTTCGGGGTAAGATGACAACTTGTTGTAAGAGTTTTATTTTTTATTTTATTGCATGGAATGTGTAAACATTAAGTAAGAGTCTCTGATAGAAGTCAGTGGATTGAGGACAGTCTTCAACTTGCGATGGAACATGTTATAGCAGAGGGTATGAACTGTTTTAGAGCATCGCAAGCATACGGGATTCCTTACCGTACCCTTAAACGCCGCCTAAAAAGACTGATGACAAAAAATGTACTGGATTGAATTTTGTGCAAGAAGTGATTTCACGAGTCTTGCACACGGCAATAAAATATGTGCAATGACTGTATTGCTAAGTAGAGATAAACGAGTGGAAAAATGTTCACGAGCTTTAGATTAAGTCAATTTTGTTATATACATGTATCAAACCAAGTTCACGTAAAATACATATATCAGTAAATGTGTTAATTGCATTTGCCATCTTACCCGACTATCGGGGAAAGATGCCTACAGTGCAGGCAAGAAGAAAACCTGTATCTATAAACAAGGTAATTAATGTTTTCTGTTTTGTACCAAAAATATTGTTTCAAAATACCCTCCAGACTTTGATATTTCAATATGAAATTCAAAACTAAATGAACAGTATCTTAAATTTTCAATCAAAGAAAAAGTCAGGCATCTTCCCCCGATCCACTCTACAATAAAACATGAAAAAGATTTTCATAGATTTATCAATATTGAAAAATAATAGTCAAGGACTGTTCCATATTGCCAAATACTCGACAAGTTTTTTAAAATATGAGCTTCAAGTTCATTGTAAAATATGTAGTCCTACTTAACAAATATTAAAATATAAATATGTAAATCCTTTAGAGATTAACTATATTATGCAAACAATATTTCCGTTATTTAACTGTACGGTACATTAAATTTTAAAATATTACGTTTGCATATCGGTTTAAAACAAAATATTTACGATTAGCATTCTCCTAGGTACATTTAATTAATTCATTCATTCATTCACAGTGTTCTGCTCAAGGGTAGGTCTTTAACTGTAAACCCAGCATTCTCCAATCTTTCCTACTTTCCTCCTTCTTCATGGTCCCCACATACGAATCATATATTAATGCTGTCTCTCATCTGATATCTACTTCTGCCCAAAAGTTTCTTCCGTTCTCTATTCCTTCTAGTGCAGTCTTCAATAGGCAGTTTCTTTTAGCCAGTGACCCAGCCAAATTCTTTTTCTCTCTCTGTCAGTTTGAGCACTGTTCTTTCTTCATTCACTCTTTCTAACACAGCCTAATTTTTTATCCTGTTTGTCCATTTCACACGCTCCATTCTTATCCATAACCACATTTCAAATGCTTCTAGTCTTTTCGCTTCACTTCGTCGTAATGTCCATGTTTCTGGCCCATATAATTCCACACTCCACTCAAAGCATTTCACTAGTCTCTTCCTTAGTTCTTTTTTCAGATTTCCTTGGAAGATACTTTTCTTCTATTAAAAGCTTTCACTGTCATTGCTATTCTCTTTTTGACTTCCTGGGAGGAGCTTATGTTACTACTGTGTGATAGTAAACCTAAAATATCTGACGCTCTACACTTGCTCTACTGTCGCATTTCGTATTTGCACGTTTACCTTCTTCATTTTTCTTTCGATAATCATGATCTTCGCTTTGTTTGGATTTATCTTCATACCATGCTATTCACACCTGTCTTTACTCGCAGTAACACATTCCTTGCAGGGGCATGTAAAGTGAATCTAGAAATGCATATAGAGTGTTAGTTGGGAGACTTGAGGAAAAAGAACTTTTGGGGGGGCCGAGACGGACATGGAAGGATAATATTAAAATGGATTTAAGGAAGGTGGGATATGATGCTAGAGGACTGGGTTAATCTTGCTGAGGATAGGGAGCGATGGCAGGCTTATTTGGGGGCAACAATGAACCTTCGGGTTGTTTATAAGCCATTTTTAAGTATGTAAGCATATTCCTTAGTATTATCTCCTCTTCTGCTAGCAAGGTTATATCATCAGGAAATCTGCATTTTTTCTTCTTTCTCTTATTGTCATCCCTCCTATGTTCTGAAAATAGTTCTTATTCCAAGTAGATTTTGAACAGAGTGAGTGATAAAGGGCATCCTTGTCGTACTCCTCTCTATTTTCGATTTTCCTGTGACATTTCTTCCCATAGAAATGTTGCAGGATCTTTGACTTTGACTCGCTTGATAAAAATATTACTGAATAGCTTCCTTTCTCTCAATTCACATCCTTTTTTATTGGTTCCCCACAAATTTTTTACTTTAAAATGTTCTTTATTGAAAAATACATATATTATTACTAAAAATCGAGATAGACTACCTGTCTTGAAATTTTCTGATAATCATTATATTTCTTCATTCTATAATGGTATTTCGCAGAATCCATGGCGTACAGGTATGGGTTTTAATTAACTCACAATTTCTCTCGGCCTGAACGCCACGTTTTGTGGCTCTTGGCGTCATAGTATTCGTTAGAGTATGTTTTTATTTAAATTCAAGTCAATAAAAGACTTTTATGCTCGACTATGCCGAAATGTAGTAATTATACACCTGGTAGTAGCCCTTTAATGCACCTCATTAAAGTACACCTATTCATTATAGTTCAGTTCTTCAGCTAATGAAAAATCACCATTGTAGCATTAAAAACCGCAAGTATCGATTATTCTCGAATATGCAATCGAAAGACAACTAGCGAAACGTCACGGAGGCTGAAAATCCAATACTGTTGCAGAAGGTTATGTTCTGTTACTATAATAATTAGCGTTCATTGTAAATAATATTCAAATAAATTCAATTTGTCATCTCGTTTTTCAATTCTAAATCAATTTCCAGGTTATATCAAGATTAATGTTCATGTTATTCTCTAGATTATATCAAGGACAATGACATTCGTTCCTCGGAAAAAAATCAATACTTTCGCGTCTGCGCACATCTCACAATTTAGAAGGTCAGTTCCGCTCCTCACTTAGATAACCATAACATGAATACTTATGAATAATTTCAAGTTAGAAATATAGTTGAGCATAAAAAGTCGTATGAAACTTGCTTATAATGGTAATTAAGACGCCCGTATAAAAATTATGAAACTCGCTTCCGCTCGTTTCATAAACAGACATACTCGCGTCTTAATTACTACCATTATAGGCTCGTTGCATAATGTACTATTAAGCTACTATAAGTGATTTGAGAACAAAACATTGAAAGTATTAGGAAGTCTTGAAAAGTCTTGTGAAGCTTTGAATTTGTTGAAAAGTTGATAGTATACATGCAGCTTAAATAATTCGAACGAGAGAAACAACGGGACACACTCGGTATTTAAAGCGTTAGAAATAGATAAAATCTTTGTTTCGCAACCTCCTTGCACTTCTTGCATAGAAATATTAGTATACTACATGTTAATAATAATAATAATAATAATAATAATAATAATAATAATAATAATAATAAATATATTTATTTATACTGGCAGAGTTAAGTGCATAGGGTCTTCTCTTACGTTCTACCAGGTCACAAAGTATACAAGCAGTGAAAATTAAACAAAAAAATTTAAGAACTGAATACTAACATATTACAAAAAAGGATAATAGCATAACAAAATCGACACTAAACAACATGCAAATAATGCCATAATAGAAAAAAGAAAGTAAAATACAGATCTAAAGATTGGAATATAATAAAAGGAACTCAGTTAGTGCAAATAGTTTATAGGGAATACGTAAGGAAGAATATAACATATGGGATGTAATAAAATAATAATAAAAAAGAAGAAATAATACGAAAATTGAATAAAATCCACAATAAAAAGGGTATGATAATGAATTCATCTGGTGATCAAGAGAACAAAAGAGGGGAAAGGAAGGAAAAGAAATATATATATATATATATATATATATATATATATATATATATATTACAAAACTATCGCACAGGAGAGGGCTTTTAGTTGAAAGAATCTGAATTGAAAAAGTGCAGTTTTAGTTTATTTTGCAAACTAGATAATGTCCAACCGTGTCTGATATGTTGTGGTAGAGAGTTCCAGAGATGAGCTGCAGAGACGGTGAAAGATGAAGAGTAGAAGGATGTTCTGTGTTTAGGAATGGAGAATTAGTTACTTACTTACTGGCTTTTCAGGAACCCGGAGGTTCATTGCCGCCCTCACATAAGCCCGCCATCGGTCTCTATCCTGTGCAAGATTAATCCAGTCTCTATCAACATATCCCACCTCCCTCAAATCCATTTTAATATTATCTTCCCATCTACGTCTCGGCCTCCCCAAAGGTCTTTTTCCCTCCGGCCTGCCAACTAACACTCTATATGCATTTCTGGATTCGCTCATACGTGCTACATGCCCTGCCCATCTCAAACGTCGGGATTTAGTGTTCCCAATTATGTCAGGTGAAGAATACAATGCGTGCAGTTCTGCGTTGTGTAACTTGCTCCATTCTCCTGTAACTTCATCCCTCTTAGCCCCAAATATTTTCCTAAGCACCTTATTCTCAAACACCCTTAACCTATGTTCCTCTCTCAAAGTGAGAGTCCAAGTTTCACTACTGTTAGTTAAAATATAAAGTTTCGATGTATTAGAATACTTGAAAAAATAATGCTTATAACACTTTGTTAAAGGTTTTTTTTTTACTTATGATTCTTATTTAGTTTATTTTCATTTGAAAAGTTTTCATTTTTTACAAACAATCAAACGTTCAACATTTACAAATCGCAATTTTATATCCACTTTTTCTCTCCTTGCAATCTATCCCACAGGAATGTAAACTACTCACATTGAAGAATTCATATTATTGAAAGAAAAATCTCAATGTAGGTATCTGTGATACAACAACTTTTATATCTATCGAAGCTTCAGGCTGTTTCGTTAGTTCAAAAGATGCAACAAGCAAAAGTAACAGAATTTGTAGATTTTTTCTAAAATAATCACAAAGACATTTTTCTCTGCGTTGCGTTTCACGTTGTAGTCCAGTTTTGCAGTCATCTGGCTACTCTGTACGTGCGGTGGCTTTCGAGTTTACTTTATTATTTAATGATACACTAGAGATTCGATTACTGTTGTTAAATCATTCCATAAAACTGCGAAACGACGATAACCGAATCATTTAAACTCATATTGCAGTTACATTTCATTCCGAAAGTAAAACAGCCTCGTACTGTACAGGGTGATTCAGAATAGTAGTAAATATTTTAAGGCGTGGTAGTAAGGCCATTCTGAATAAGAAGTTAATATAAACATAGATCCATTTTTCAAAGGGTATGAAGATATAACTTTTTGAATACTACGCATACCAATCTTATATATTAATAGTATGAAGGAATGAAAAATAACTACATACTCTCAGCCAGCTACGAAGGAATGATACGTGTCTTTCTTCTGACACTGAAGTCAGCCTGTTCATAAAGGAACAACAGTTCATAGTTACCTTGTCTACAGGGATAGGCCTAGGCATGTTCTTCCAGCCCCGTAAATTTTAACCATCAAGCGACACATCATTTATATCTCACACTTCCCGACCGAAGGATCGGCCACGGTGATCAGGTGAATTGACCATCAAGGTCTCCATATCTTATTCTTGTCGAATTTTTTTCTGTGGGATGACGGGGAAGTCTACAAAAGCAAATAAAACAAGGGACGAACTGGTTGCACGCATTATGAATAGTTCTGTCCACATAAAAGAACAAGACGAACTCAGGAGAGCAACACTCACTACTGTTGTCAAAAGAGCGGAAAAGTGTGTTGAACTTGTGAAATGTATTGATAGTATGTAAATAAACAATAAATGTAATCATTAAGTTATTCGTCTTTTCTTCTTGCCAATTTTACCAATTTCTTATGCGTAGCGTTCAAAAATCTGTATGTCCACCCATTGAAAATTGGATACCTACAAATATGAACTTTTTGTTACCAAAATTTGTCCATGCCACCATCTGAAGTTTTTGCTATTCCACCTGAACTACACTGTGTAAATATTTTCCTTTTTATGTTATAAATGTGAATAAAATTATGTTTTACAAGAAATAACGTTATATTTCTTATAGGGCTTTAAGAGAGATCTTCTAATTTACTTGTTGGATTTTTAACAGCTGTAAGACGAATGTTAGGTGATCTCACTGCGAATTCTCAGACTAACTCGCAAACCATCATCTCACTTTGATCAAGTACACCTACGCAAGGTGACTTCGTAGTTCATAGAGAAAAGCTTAATAAGAGCTCTTAAATTCAGTAAACATTAATCTCGTGTTTTAACGTAAATCTCCATTTTCAGTGTGATTTATTCATGAACCTTCATTACTTTAACAATTGCACGTACGCCTACTGATAATTTTTCCAAATTATCATATTTATTTTTATTGGTGATAGTACTGATAATTGTAGTTATGCATTCATTCATAGTTTTCTGCCCAAGTGTAGGACCTTCACTACAAACCTAGCATTTTCACGTATTTTCCGTATTCCTCTTAGGCTCCCCAATTTTATACCTTCTTTAAAGTCCCAATAATAATACGAGGATTGTTCAAATTTGGACTTCATTTTTTACTTGGATTGAAATAACGATTAACCATAATAATAATGAAATAATAATAATAATATATTATTATTATTATTATTATTATTATTATTACCTATGCTAGGCTACTATGTAAACGTTTATATTTCCATTACTCCTCACTTTCCTTTGTCAGCAAATAGCAGGAGAAAATAATGAATTGATTTTCTCTCATTTTGTTAAAAAGTGATGAAATTTAAATATCAAAATAATTTTATTTTATAAATGATAGTTCTAAGTAATAAACTAAGATTAACTAGTAACATATTTAAGTTTCAGTAGTAGTCTTTGACTAACAGTAAGTATTTATTATTATTATTATTATTATTATTATTATTATTATTATTATTATTACTATTAAAATTTGTGGAAGCCTACTTTTTGTATTAATTGTAGACCTGATTGAGTGGAAGAGATGGCCTTAACTCTGCCAGATAAAATTGATTAAAACAAAACAAACCAAAACAAATGAAAGCAAGGCAAAAGGCAAAAGCAAAAAGCAAAGCACGAAGCAAAGAAAATTTTTCTAAAATTTGGTTTTTTAATTGTAGGCAAGCGTCTTAAAATGACATTATAATAGCTCAGCGTGCAAAAAGTACTTTTAACACTAGTGCAAGAAGTATTTTTAGTACAAACTTCAAAGTGTCTGCGCCTGTTGTCAATTGTTTCCCACCAGATGTCACACAACAGCAATTGTGGCCGATCAATAAAGCGGTTCGAACAATGCAAGGCCTAGTTATGAAAATGACTGTCTTTAGTTAAGGAACGTACACAAATTAAATGCTGAACTTGTCTGGGAAGTATTGTTATATTCTTCTTTTCTCCCGGGGTAATTCCCGTCCTATTATCACCTGTTCGGGCAGCTGTAGGATACTTAGGTTATAAAATATTTACAACGAAAGTCCTGATAATGAAATAGGAGTGTAAATTACTGCACAAACAAAGAAATATACCAGGTGTTTCAGACCACCCGTATCAGCCTTTTTTCTCGAAAACTATGATACTGGTTGTTCATAAAAAATTTTGATAACCGAAACCTATGTAAAGAATCGATTGGTGGCAGTACCATTTCCCGTAACAAACCGGAAGTAGGGGTACCTGTGCCCAACTTCTACATTTCAAATGAGAACATGGTTCACTGAAGGTGCCATTGGAAACTACTTTTAAAAAGAAACAACTTTTACTGAAACTTTTTTTCTAACTTTTGTTATTTACTCACAAAGCAACAAAAATGGTATTTTCTGAGAAATGTATGTTGTTTATGTACGTACTCCCTTCATAGTAAGTGTTCAAAATGTCCGCCACCCTGTGCTAAACAATGTTCTGATCTCCTCCTAACATCCGTGATTGCACGGAGACCTTCAGGACAGCTGAGAGACATAAAGGCTTCTCTAATTCTTTGTTTCATATCTTCTCTTGTTATTGGATACACCTAGTAGAACATGTCTTTAATTCTGGCAGAAGTGTATGCTTAAGCTGGGGAACTACTTTTAAAAATAATCAGACTTTCATTTTTATGTAGCTTAATTTTTACAAATAATCATCCAAACAAATGAAACCCGTAAGTATTTAACTTAACATCCCTTTATTACAGTGATGACTAACTCGTGCTCTTTGTGCAAGAAGACTGTTCGCTGCACAAGTGCAACATGGTGTGCAGTATGCAAGTGCAGATAGTCCCACTCAAACTGCTAACATCAGTAGATCTTTGGTACTCAAGTTTACACCCTCACAGCGTGGTTGTTACTCGTTTGTTACTAGCCGCGCTAATCAGTATAGGTCAGGATATTGTCTATACATATTTACGAAGTCGGACAATAAAATGAGACTGATTTTGTTACACTTGATGAGGCAACCTTGCAGCCTCCTACCAGAAATATGTTTGAACTTGGTCCTCTCTTCACCCGAATACCTACTGGCACCACTCTGCAAGCCGTAAGTGTGGAGTAACGATTGATTAGTGGAGTTATGTGTTTGCTCCTTGTCAATGCAATGAAATAGCATAATATCGCGCTTGTGTGAAACTCTGTGAAAATGGAAAGACAACGTATATAAAGCTTCAGCAGGCTTTTCGAAATGAAGTGATGTCAAGAGATTTCCGATGGAATAAAATATTTGCCGAGAGCAGAAGCAACATTGAAGATAAACACCAACATCTTCACGGATAGATGATAATATTTCCAGGATACGTGCAGTTGTACGAACTGTTAGGCGATTAACAGCCAAAATGATAGTTCAAGAATTGAACATGAATAGGAAAACTGTTCGCCCCATTCTGCTGTAAGTGAAGGTCTGAGGATGAGAAAAATTTGTGCAAAAATCGTTCCAGAAAATGCCTCCGGGCAACAGCGAGATGAACGAAAAAATGTGATTGCTGATCTGTTTCAACAGTGCCGCAGTCTCCATATTCACCCAGCCTTGCTCCATGCGACTTCTTATTTCCAAAAGGGAAATCAGTTGTGAAAGGAGGCCACTTTCAAACAACAGAAGACGTCCAAAAGATCATAACCGAGGCATTAAACCGGCATTAAACAGTGTCTCAAAAGATGAGTGGCAGCAATGTTGGAATATGTAAGTGTGTGCAGTCTCAAGGGGACTACTTTGAAGATTATCACAATGTAGTTGGTTAAAAATTTAAGTAAAAGTGTTCTCTTAAACCAGTCTCTATACTTTATTGTCCGACCTCGTATATTCCTTCTCCCGCGTGTTGCTGCGACAAGGACGAAACTCAAGTTGCCTGCTCAAAATGTTTTGGCTACATGGGTGCGAGCAATAACACATGGACTTCTTCGTCTCTTATCGCAAAAGTCATTATAGCTTCAATGATTAGATTATAATAATTTATTGCACACGGCTTGCTTTCAAAGGCAACGTTGCTCTTTCTTGTTCGCGAGTGCACACACTGCCTGCTGATCCGGAGCTGTGCTCAGGTGTGGGTTCGATTTCCGCTTGAGCTGATTGTCAGGTAGCGTTTTTCTGAGGTTTTCCCAAACTATAAGTTGAATGCCACATGATTCCTGGAGAATCTTCGACCTCATCTCACCATAATAAATCATCTCGCTATCACCAGTACCGCTAAATAACCTAGTAATTGATATAGCGTCGTTAAATAACTGATTTAAAACTTTTTCACACTCGTAGAACTTTCTTCTGGAGCCATTTTACGTAAAATAAAGACATCACTTTATCGGTAAACAGTTAACGAACTTCACTGATAGCTACGACTTAACTCTTCAGTAATCAATTGTGAAGATTGTGGATCCCCGAAGTCCACGTCTAGCTGCGTGACTAACAACATTACGAAACACTTGGGCGCGTGACTGAACGCTCGAGATTGTACGAGATAATGGAATTTAATGGTATTAAATAGCGAGCGGAGAATAATAGAAATTATGGCAGTCAAAGACTGTAATAGAAGCTCCATTTCAATATATTTATTGTCCTGTGTTTTACAAATCCCAATACCAGATGGAATACAAATACTTACACATGCAATTTAAAGAACCTTAGTTTCCCATCGCGATGGAGGAATTGTAGAGATGTACCTAGGATAACAGGAAAAAGGAACAGTAAAAAGAGCATTATGTGGGAAAGTGATTTGCCACCTATTTGTATTTGAAATCTGTATATTACTCTCAACGAAACATAAAACATGCAGTATGCCTAGATTTTATAATTATCATTTCAACATTAATTTTCCTTCGTTTCATTCTATAAATATATTAATGATCAAGTAATTGTTGATTTTTTCCGAAAGCATTGGTCGAATCATTATGTTTCGAAATGCGCAAATTTCGAAATAGTCGAGTAAAAGTTAAAATCATCATCGATGACATTTACGAATGATCTCGAAGAGTAAGATCACAGCTTTGTAGATGGAGAAAATATTGCTGCAGATTTTATTACGCAGTCAATCAATTCCTCTGGAATAAGTTGAGACGCTCCAGATGGTCCTCGTAGAAGTCCTGCCTAATAATCATTCCAACGAAAACTAGGAAGTTGTAGAAAAGCAAGGATCCTCACTGTAAATCATAAGAATATTCACCTTTTCTATTGCTGCGACGTTATCCTGCATTGAATTCGCCTCTGGAATAATATAAAACATTTGAATAAAACGCTTCTAATATGTTCACGTCACAATGACAGATAAAAATGCGAAACTCTTGCGCTAATTTATGATACGACAATCTAATGCTTGGTTCATGCTTTATTCAGCGCAAAACACTCGAATTATTCTGTGAAGTATTGTGCCCATAACAAAACTGTTGTATTTTGTTTTATTGAACAAGTAAGAAATGTTGAAATAAAATTATCAGAAATTCTGTAAACGTAAATGGAAATACAATTTTGTTTAACTACGTTTTAAACTACAGATGTTACTCAGCGTGGGCGAGAATTTGCGGTTTTACTTCCTTTCGAGAGAACGCCATGCCAACGATTTGATCATCCTTTAAAATAAATCGTTCTCGGTCATATTTCCAGAATCGTGGACAGTTGAACTGCAGCAACGTTCCGGAACTCTGGATGCAATATGAAAATTTGGAACATGTATATTCAGAATTTGAGGAGATGGATTCCAGATGCAGTGTGCTTGTGAAGTTGAATTGTGTGATGTTCTTTGTGTAGTGATTGGTAATTAACCCTGCTAATGTATTGCGATTGGTTGAGATGAAGTTACGACGAACTCTTCTTCGTGAAGATGGTATTGTTGTAAAAGATTAATCACTCGCATTTTTTCTGGTTTCTCTTGTCGTGCAAAGTATGATCACAGGTTAGAAACGGATACTGTCGTAACACTAACACATAATTATGACGTTAGTGATGATAATGACGAACACCTCACTGCAAACGTTAGTGCCACGGCAAGTTCGAGAAGAGGCGATTGAAGCTGTGAAAATGAATTCCAACCTTCTCCTGACAAGAAGTTCAAAGTCGAAAGTGTTATCACAGTGCTTGATGACAACACACTAGATAACATATACGATGATTATTACGTCAGATGTTTCTTTATGTTAAAAGCTTCTGAAAATATACATCAAACTGAAGTCTAAAAGCAATATTGAAAGCGTATTGGACTGTATGGCAAAGAAAAGAGAAGGCGATACAGGTTTCAAAGGAAATCATACACTGCAGTTCAATATCATCAAGCAGTGCACAATGGCCAAGTTCGATGAAGCGCGAGAATGCGGTTCTTCCGTTAATTACTGGCATTTACAACATTGAACGTTGGACGTAACCAGGAATATTGGGTGTCCAAAGTTTACAGCGTCACTGGGATTTAATACTAATTTCAAACGGGAGTGTAGGATAACATCACGCCGTATATCTATGCCCCAAGCACGAAAGGATAAGGACGAAGAAGAAAAGATGATTCAAAGAGTTCAAACATTTGTTGCTGACGTCACTGAGCATATCACGACAGAGATCATCCAAATGGGTTCTGCATGGAACTATTATCAGAGTCCGAAAGAACATAATCCATGAAATGGGAGAGAAACACTGACTCGACGTTGCAATCAATTAACAGCGCAACATACAGCTACATGATCGATGTTGCTATATCAATGGATGAATAATTGGCAGACAAACTCTATATATGCTTCCAAGATCCAAACGGAAAGTTTGGACCCGATATATCAAGTGTGAGCGGGAAAATGACGAAAGAACATCAGAAGACGTTTCTCTGTCAGTTTTGAATCCACATTTGTCGACAAAGTCACTCGTACTTTGTGACTCCTGATCTGGACATAAGGATGAACGGGGATGACTCGATTGCCTGACACTTATTCAATCGATGTTTTGACAGATCGACATCGATTATCCGATAGTACGAAAGCCGTACGGCGGTTTTGCCCGACACTCATTCACTCGCCGTATACAGTTTTATGTAGTGTGCTGCTGTGTTTTTGATTTCGCCTGCTGGATGTTTATACATACATAAATGTTCTGCCCATGGACAGGTCTTTCACTGCAAACCCAGCATTCTCCAATCTTTCCTATTTTCTGCTTTCCTCTTAGTCTCCGCATATTATCCACATATCTTAATGTCGTCAATCATCTGATATCTTCTTCTGCCCCGAACTCTTCTCCAGTTCACCATTCCTTCCAGTGCATCCTTCTGTAGGCAGTTTCTTTTCAGCTAGTGACTCAACCAATTCCTTTTTCTATTTCTGATCAGTTTCAGCATCATTCATTCTTCACCCACTCTCTCCAGCACAACTTTATTGGGCGTTTTTTGTTGAATTTGTTGTACTCCAAATAGTCAAGATATCTTCTACTGTTGCATTCTGCTATTTAGATCCATCTAACCGAGGACATCCCAAGCTTGTTGTAGACGAATACTTGTTGACGAAAAATAAAAATCGCGGTGATGTATATTATTATTGTTGCAAAAAAAAAAAAAAGGAAAAGTTTCAACTGCAATGGATAAGCATCCACTATTCTCGCTGATGGTAAACATAAGCTGAGACTCGAATCCCTGGTTGTTAAATCGCATGTTGGCGTATACACAATGGTAAATGAAATTAGAAAAGATCAAATTCAGGTGAAAAGGAGAACCGAAAACATGACCTGCGGAATGCCTGCTACGCCACCGAAAAAGCAATAAGTTGTGTCGATCGGAAAAGAGGATTCTTAACATCTACAGTGACAGAAGCAATAGAACTATATTGGATTTCTTGCGAGGAATGCCTCACAGCATTCAACTGTACTTTTACATTCTTTCTGTGGATTTTTAGTTGTAAATTTGTTTTAACATTTCGGTTTTCAAGTTTTGATAATGTGTAGTGTAATAATAGTAGTAGTCATATTTATTTTAATAATGAATGTAGTTACATTACACGACGCACCTGAAGTTCATTATTGTTTGGTTTAAGGTGTTGTCGGGAAATTCTGTTGTCGAGCAATTGTGATGTCTAGCAATTAGTGTCTAGTAAACAAGTTGTCAAGCAAAGTTGTGTCGGGCAATGGAACCAGACCCGGATGAACAAATACTACTGGAAACTTTTGGAAGAAAATATGTAGATTTAAAAATTATCCCATCTAAAACTATGAAATATACACAACTTCTGCACGTGCATTACTTCAAGCAATATAAAATACATGCCAAGAGAATAACAGACTTTATTTTAAACTACATTCCAATAACATGCAGCCAAAATTGCATGAAGATTCTTTATCATGAAATTGCATTCTGTCATTTACAATCAATTATCTGCGTCAGTATAAAGACACATGCTTCCTTACACATAGCTGAACGTTAGCTACGACATTGGTGAACCTGTGGATAACTTCAAAAGTGTCATCGGCGTTCAGCACTGATATTACAGAATGTGCAATTATGGCATGTGACCAACTTGCTTTTGTTCACTGTGCGTTGTGTAGTCATTCGTATTGCTTTGAGCATTGTATTGAATGTCCTCACTTGCATATTTTATAGTCAAGATATCTGCTTGCTTTTTTGTTCTACAGTGTCTTCTGCGATAGTATCTAGTGAACGTTTGCGGAGTTTATAAGAAAAATGACACTCACAGCACATTCGGAGATATGTAATGATCCTATAACTAAAATTTCGTACTGATATATTTGTTCGAAGTCAAATTGTTTCCTTGTAAGCCAAGACTTAGGATAACCTGGCAAATAAACTTACACTGGTAGGCCTATATATGGGCTTTCAAAGCATAAATTGAAACGTGAATAAAACAATTTAAAATATTTTTAGAACGATTAAATTTTATGTCCTGAATCACCTCTTTCACATTTCCGCATAAGCCATAGTTTCTTAACACTGAACTCGGAGAGGGAAAATATGTAGCTTCTTTCACTATTTTTGCCTGCCATAATGTTTATCCCCACATTTAAGTTTCGAAATAAACGCAGTGATCTAGTTTGAGACGTGCACATCCCTTGTTGTTTGCCTGCTAACACCTCTTCTTTCTGGTATACTATGAGTTTGATTCATGAAATACCTACAAAAAGCATTAATTCTCTTCGTCAAACTTGGGTGGTCGGTAAGAATGTTTTGACGCAGACAGCAATAACTAAGTCTTTTCAGACACTGTTTTTTTAACTGTAGATTTATTTTTAAAATATGTCACGTCATCATTTGTCAATTTACTGGCATTACAACTATCTGTTTATTTATGAGAACAGGTTATGATAGGTCTCCCTTTCGCACCTGAAACTGAACTATTTCACGCATACTCAACGGCGATTTGTACACCAGTCAAACTCATTTCTTATTCTCTTACGTCCTATTCGAGAATGTAAAACAGCATCACTGTATTCTTCATTATTAATTTAATTCATATTTTAGGCTATCATGTACGTCCTAACCAACAGTGAAAGTGGCAATTAGTTTTGTATAGTCCATACTATGTGTAGCGCATGCATGCCGACTGAAGACAGTTTGGAATAAATTTGATATTTCACACTGCATGTAATGAATGATTTGTAGCATTATAGAATATATCTTTATGTCCCTTTGATTGAAAGTGAAACAATAATTCTGAAGCTACCTTAGGACACTTTGGAATCCACCTTTTCATTTCTGAACTGAATTTTTATGCTTCAGTGTGCACTTTCGCAAGTTCGCGCATTTCGACGAATTAGAGTGAGAGATGTTTATTCCTTTACAGTGCCATTTGTGTTCTTTTGTGATCATACTTTCATTTCTTTAGTCGGGGTCATTTAACATTTTACGTATCTATACCTACATATTATTTAAAAATTATAAATTGATGCGCAGTGTCCCCAGAAACAGGGAAGTTTGGTGAGGAATTCTGAGGAACGTCGTGACACGACCTGGTTTGTTGAACAGGCTGTGATGGTGGCACACTTATTAAGAATTCGTATTTTAATTCAGATATTGCCTTCATGATGCTTATATTATGATTTTGGGGTTATCACTCTCAATCCGTAGCGTTTAATATTACAAACCACACCAAGCTTCGACCGCATTCTACCCTTGGAAAAGACCCAGTGCTTAATTTGAAAGTAGGTTGCTAAATGGACTCCAGGGTCGTTCTGGAAATTTTGGCAACGGGAGATATCCTGCTATAATCGGAGGTTTAACTTGGCACTTGTCACATAATTTTTGTAACTTTCGTAATTTATGACACTTTATATTTGATTCGTTCTTTGGCATTCTTCATTAATTTTCTTGCCATTTATAAATAAATATTTAATAAAGTGAAATTTGAAAGACGAGTATCAAATTAAAACGTGCTTTAGGAAATACAGTCAAAATTGCTCAGTGGTTTGGGATTTTTATCTTATTACAAATGCGATGATATTGTTTTGAAGCTGTCATCGGCTTTTTCACAGAGAGGTAAGGGTAAACGTAGAATCTATATTTTGGATATGTTATCAAGAATTATTATTATTATTCGTGACTTGTGCAGCGCCTGGTAACAAATTTGACAGATGGACCCCTCCTTTCCTTGACGTATCTGACTAATTACAATGATATCGAGCTTCGAAACATTGGAGGTGTATGCTGTTATGACACGGTGCTAAACCCAAAATTGGTTTTGATGAAATAAGTTCTTTCTGAAAAAATTGACTATCAATACACTCTAGTCTCGGCTTTTAATCTTATGCGTCTGCAGAATCTCATTTTATCAAAATATCTCTAAAGCAAGTATACGGAACATATGACATCGATATGTTGAAGAGACAGCTAATGAAATTAAGGTATTTGAGTGACTGTGTGAGTGTGCGGTTGGGTGGGTGGTTATCCAAGTGTATTTAATTGTATTTTGTTCGTGTCAGTTGCCATTAACAGCCAATAAACTTGAATTGCACGATGATAACACGATATTGATGTCGTTCCTTTTTTCCTCATCCATCATCCCACATTTCGCTAATTCGTGTATTGAAAAACAATTTGGGACTCTCTTAATTTCAAATTCATTGACCAGTATTATTAATTATGCATAGAGTGTAACGTTGAAAATTGTCACTCTGGGGCTTTACGAAGTAAAATAACAAATGCATCCCAAAATCTGAAATTTCATTTCTGGGAATGAAATATTTAATACATAGTCTCCATTCTCTTTGTACTGAAAGTGTCTTCTCCGCAAAGTGGTATAAAGAAAAATACTTTGCTTATAGCCGAAACTTGTCATAGAAAGTGCTCACATTTTCCTAGTACGAGGCTGTCAGGATGAAATCTCTTCTATTTGTGTCGAATAATAAGGAAGCTCCCAAGCAACTGGAGAAATGAGAACATTTAGCTAGCTTAAAATTCTTCAAGAAGGTCGGAATCTGACGTCGAAATAATTTGCTTTCTGCTCTTTAGACGAAGCAGAAAATGCACTTTGAAATAAGGAATAAGCAATGGAACTCACGCTTTAACACTGTAAACACCAACATGAAATAAAAATGTTTACACCCGATGGCAATAATTTGTTACTTGAAGTTGTAGATCATGTGCTGCAAATTAATGCATTATGCGAAATTTAAACATATAACCAATTACGATAATTATGCTACAATTACATAACTGATACTTGAAACCTTTATTGGCATATATGATAAACAGGCTTCGCATTTTCGTCACGCCGAATTTATCGAGGAATATAGCCTTGCACACTGACGTTAAAAGATATCTGACTCTACTAATCGATAATTTGTTGCTGTAAGTGTGGATTCTTTAGTTATTACTTCTGTGAATAGATGGCGAAGATAATAGTCACTATTGCCAATCGTAGATAAATATACCCGTGTTATAGAATTCAATTTTTCATCCCACTCTACTGATTGTAAAACAACACTGAGTTTGGGTGGAAACCGCTGATATTGTGTATTAGAAGAATAATTTATGCTTAATCTACATAATCATTTTCCTTGATATTTTTTAAACGGCTCCCAATAATGGTGCCACCTATTGAGAACTAGCGGAATTCTTTCAAAGTTTGTTAGTTTTTCATATCTTTGGTTCTGACTTATCCCATGGCTGGAAAGTTCGCTTACACGATCATAAAATCGTAGGTCGGATACCTTTGAATGTCAGTGTGCGTAGGAAGTTCAAATGTCTGGCGCTCACTGCATAAGTGGCGATACAATAGGCCTACGGTGAATATAAAATATAATGGAGCATATCATGACAACACTGTAACTTAATTTTAATGTTTTGCACAATCGAAACGATTTGAACAAATATGTTTACCTCGCATTGATTACAATCGAATTTCAAAATTAATAATCTGATAATAAATATACAATAGAAGTTTTATATATGAATACAAACAATAAGTTACACCTATTTATTGAAATAACTACTATTACAATGACAAAAAAATATATACATTCTAAGAATGTACTACCATTCCTTACACAAAATAATCATTTCCAAATTCCGAAATAAACAACTGCAGTGTAGATAATGATGGGGGAATTTATCTCTTGATGCACCTCCTCTGTGACTGAATGGGATCACAATAAACTCATCGACATACAAACATACCTAAGAACATGCACTTCTATTGTACATATCACAAGTCAGAACTTATAGACGTCTTGTGACCTGCTTGCGCCTTTGACTGACGTCATTAATGCAATTATTACATTAGATATTTCTGCAATTGGAACTTGAAAAAAAATTGAATATATGTAAGGGAATTTATTATGAAGGTGATTATAGTCCTTTTTGTTAAGAAAATACAACAGAGTACTTCATTATCAATCCATAAACTGTCACTTATTTCTATTTAATAATTTTTATGAATAACAACATGTGCTCAGTTGTATTTTATGAAAGGGTCCATACTTTTGAGGACGATAAATTAAGAGAGGTAAACACGCAAATAAATTGTCGTGACATTGTAATTTGATGTGATTCATGCGGTAGTCCTCTTTGCCGTTGGCAGACCGTTTATTAAATTTGAGCCAAGAACATAAAAGCCATTTATTCTTTGATATCTACCAAAACACGCAGCAGATTCAAAAGAGCATTTTGCTAAACTGTATATTCGTTGGAATTTTATTTAGAATTTTTTGCATTACATTATGTAAACAATCCATTCTAGATGATAGTCTAATGGCCAGTTTGTCCAAGTAATGTTTAATTTTGCTTAACGAATGTTAAATTAACAGTCTGTTTATTTTTAACGCTTTGTTAATGTATTTTCCATTTGTTCATAATTTTGTTTGAGATAACCAACACTTAACTATAACGTCTGTTAGCACTATTTTAACTACTCAACAGCAGTTGGTAATGATTCTACACATGTAAGACAATTTTTATTGGCTAAAATTAATCTTTAAATTCTATATTATAGAGTGAGTCATGAAACTTGCATAAAATGACAACCTGTTATAGTAGGCCACGCTCCATAAACAAACAGTTGACAAATGAAAGTTGTAGGTGACGTGCTGAATAATAATTACAAAGTAAGGTTATATTTCCTCATTGCTGTTATGGATACGAAATACGAAAGAAATAAAATAACACTGATGTATTTAAACAGTCCAAAGTATTTTTTAAATGTTATATTGCCAGTCATATGCTAAACATTCCCTACAGAGAGACACAAAATATTAATTTCGCAACTTCTGTTCGAACAGCTGTGGAGACATCGGCCATATTTAACTAACTGTTAAACGAGTTAACTGCCCGAAATCCTACATTTAAAATTAACAAACTGTTAACAATCTGTTCAACCAAACTGGTGTTGAAAACATACAATTAACAAACTGTTTAGAGTTTAACAGTCGTTAAATTTTCTAACAATACTTGGAAAAACCGGCCATAACTCTTCTTCGTGAAGCTCTGTTACTAATTTTTATGTTTAAAAGAAGGTTAAAGGCTGAAACGAACAATAATGACATTTTCACTTTTAATATAATTAAATTTGCCGTTCTTCTAAATCAGAATATCTATAAAATATTAAAGTTATTATTTACGCCCTTTGAATGACCTATTTTGAAGCCTGTTAGACTACATAGCAACAATAATAAAATATCTCCTTATCGCTTTTTTCTCAAAAAACAAAGTTTTGAAATTTTCAATGTTCCTTTTCTCTGAAACTACAGGTCGAATTTGATTCAGATTTTTACACACATTTATTTTATTGCTTTACACCAGGGGACGATCAATCATATCGATGTCTTAAGACTCATTCATGTTGCACGCTAAAAATTTTGAAAGCGTAATTCCTTTCGATTGAAAGTTTTAATATTAAAAACATTTCAATATGATGGTAATTAATTAATAGGTATATGAGATTTTCTATTCCTCAGATTTTAACACATGGCTCCGAACATGTGTGAAGAAATATTCACACTTCTCGAGATAATAGTTTTTTGAGAAAAGGTAAGCTACATGAAAACAAATGTTCGATTAACGAAAACATGATTTCAAAGGACTTATCAATATAACTAAAGAGTTAGGGGTTAGGTACAGCTTACAGCAGTAAAACGTTTGGAAATATTCAACATTTTTTTCCTCCATTACTGTATCTTGTACAATAATGAAAATTGGTATGTGTAAAACACTGTCCTGCTATATGAAAAAAATATATATATTTTTACAATTTAAAAAATTATTTTTATTTTATTTTTTCAAAATTCAAAATGGTGGCAGTTCTCTTTGCAGCGATGAAGCGTTTCCCTCATAACTCATAAACTTTTCAACTTTTTCATGTTCTCTCTCTTTTATTTTATTGCTGAAACTTATGTTTAAAATATCATGCTATTTCAACTACATTCCTTAATAAATAATATATTTTGTATTTTGTGTTAGAAGAAAATAGCCAATTGATATTTGACCTTTTTTAAAATGAATTTATACTTTATCAGACAATCTATCAAAGGTAGAGAAGTGATCTTGCATGATATCAGAAGGACGGTGCTTTATACATACTAATTTTCATTATTGCACGCGATAGAGAAATGGAGAAAAAATGTTGAGTAAGTTGTAAGCTGTACCTAACCCCTTAAATCAATCAGTATGAAATTCGTGTGGCATACGCAAGACATGTACTGATTTTTGGAAAATTTGATCCTTTTTGGTATGTTTTCAGAAAACCATTCACTCCAATAACACGTACCTGCCATATAAGTTACTGCTCAAGATTGCTTTGGTGTGGAGAGAGTGTAAAGTGAATAATTGTCACGAAAACCTGGAATCACTTTGTTCACTTTCAGAAGAAGATATTTATTTGTATTTTCACCGAATAAGAAGCATTCCAGTTTCTATTATATAATTTTACGAAGAATTTTCTGTTGGAGGTATATATCGAGACAGTTAGGACATTATCTAAACCTGGAGCTAGCATTGCGTTTAATCAAAAATTTCTGTCCGTCTGGCAATATTAATATAATACGTCCTTACGAAACCATTAGTAACAATAATAGCACGTACCTCACACAAATTACTTGAGGTTATTTTGGTGTGGAGGTGTAATCTGAATAAATTCCACGGAAACCTGGAATCACTTTGTTCACTTTCAGAATGGGATATTGATTTCTATTTTCGCCGAACAAGAAGCAGTTCAGATTCTGTTACATAATTTTACCAGGAAGGACTTGCCAGCTGGTTACGATATATTTAGAAGCATTTGGTTATGAATATTATCGGGGTTTCGAAATGTGTCAGTTGCCGTCTGTAGTGCCAAATGTAGTTATTCTGTGAACTGTGCATTAGAATGAGTTTTTATTTATAAATGTGTAGCAGTTCTCTTTCCTCTGCACAGTTTCTAATTCTTAAACAATTTGGGATTTGGGACAAAGCTTACATTTGTTTTAACTGGATTGGCGGCTGTATTTACGCCATCTGAAATACGCGGAATAATAGAACTGCATTGTCCCAAACATTTACGAACTTTTTTTCCCCAGATAATCTTATTAGTGACATAGCCTACATATCCAATAATGACAATTATTTCGCCCAGGTGGGTTATTATTATTCTTATCGTTATTTTTATTATTAATTTATTATCAATATTAATCCTTTTATAAGCTATAAAAGTTCTTGGTTTTTGAGTTTACAGTATAATACCACTGTACACTTGGTCAAAATGAAAGTGGCCGGTCTCTTGAGCAGCAAAAATCTTCTAAGTCCCTTCGGGTGAACGCGCAGTTCACTACCGTAAACTTCCGTGCGACGCTTTAGTTAACTCCATAATACAAGGCGCAGATTTGGCCTACCTTCGCAGCATGCTTCGAATCTCCGTAGTGAATTTTTTGTTTTCTCCTTTCTTTTATTTTTTACAACTCCTTTTAGTGTAATATAATCAAATAATTTTGCTTATGTTAATTCATATTACTTACTTACTGGCTTTTAAGGAACCCAGAGGTTCATTGCCGCCCTCACATAACCCCGCCATTGGTCCCTATCATGAGCAAGATTAATCCATTCTTTATCATCATACCCCACCTCCCTCAAATCCATTTTAATATTATCTTCCCATCTACGTCTCAGCCTCCCCAAAGGTCTTTTTCCCTCCGGCCTCCCAACCAACACTCTACTGTATATATGCATTTCTGGATTCGCCCATACGTGCTATACCTTATTTTATTTCAAGGAGTGCAGTTCGGTGGCTCCTTTGAACACCGAACTGTACTCCTTGAAATAAAATAAGGTATACATGCCCTGCCCATCTCAAACGTCTGGATTTAATGTTCCTAATTATGTCAGATGAAGAATACAATGCGTGCAGTTCTGTGTTGTGTAACTTTCTCCATTCTCTTGTAACTTCATCCCTCTTAGCCCCAAATATTTTCCTAAGCACCTTATTCTCAAACACCCTTAACCTATGTTCCTCTCTCAAAGTGAGAGTCCAAGTTTCACAACCATAAAGAACAACCGGTAATATAACTGTTTTATAAATTCTAACTTTCACATTTTTTGACAGCAGACTGGATGATAAAAGCTTCTCAACCGAATAATAACAAGCATTTCCCATATGTTAATTCATGTTACTTACAGATAATTACAAAATTGGTGAAAATTTGTAGTTTTAATTCAAGGAAATCAGGATACATTTTGTCATAAGAATTGTGGTTTTTCTTCTTGTTTACAATTACTACGTTTAGGCCCTGTTGATCACGGATTTAGATTAGTATAAAATCATATTCCCTGTAGCTCAACTTGCAAATTAATTATTACCAATTATTTAACCGTCAACATATTTACTGAATGTTCCTTGGGCAATAAAGTGCTAAGCAGCAGGGATTAATAAAATAATTAACACTGCATTTTAATATGAAAGCCCCTAATTGAAGGGCTCAGAGCCAAAGGCGACTAACCAACAATTACAAAATGAGTAAATAAAAGTTGATATTAAGAGGATCCTGACAAAAATGATTGGTTTCACAATTTATTTTAATTGGTCTACATTGAATAAATACAAAAATATCATGAATCTATAAAAACGATGTATAGTTTTGAAAAAAGGCTTAATACTGAACAATACAAAATTGTGGGTTGGTCGCCTTTGCCTCTGAGCCCTTCAATTGTCGTCTTTAGTGTTACTTCCATCTAGCGTCAAAAGTTTTCATTAACACGAAAAGAAAATAATAAAGCGAAAAGTATTCTAAGGATAAATGAAATGACGAAAACCTGTTATATTTTCACTGATGCATTTAAAAGCCAACAAAAATGTTCAGTAACTGCACGACGATTTGAATTTATAACCTCACGAACTCTTAGCTATCGCTCTACAAACTACTCTAAGAGTTTTACTGCAGTCAGAATGGCATTGTAACGAGAAATGGTCATACTCCATTTGAGAACCTGTTATGCAGTATATAGTGTTTGTATTATAATATTCAATGTTTAAACACTCTGTTTTAAATCTCGTATATGAATTATTTTCTCGGAAGATTTTAGTGGTTAATAGTTGTGTTCCCCATTATAACTACTACAGGGACATCATTTTATTTTTGCTAACATTTCTAATATTAACCTGGCTATACCTTTGTATCAACGCCGTTTGCTACCCCCTTCCACGACTGGAGTTCGATGATACTGACGTAATATACAAACAAATCACTTTACTAGGTATAGGAGGGAAGAAAAGTAGTTCATCCATTTACGTAAACTAGGAAATATCGCGATTTTGAGTTTGATAATTTTCATTAGGTTTTTGTTTAATCAAAATACAGTATAGTATTAACAATGAGTGATTTTACTCATGAACTAAGCTGTCCATGTGGACGTATTCATTATGCAGTGTATATTATACTGTCTACAGCACAATAGCGTACAATATAGAGAATAAAGTTAAATTGAAAAATAATCATAATATGGATATTTAAACATATTTTTGAAAATGGTGGCCGTTCATTTCGATACAGGCTTCAGTTCTAATGTGCATATCATCACACTATAGACACTTGTACCTAATCCCAATTACTAGTTTCGTCCTTCGTAACTAGTAACTCATGTTGAAATAATTCTGTACCTGCTCTATAAAAGAGTACCTTACGTGCTGTAAATTCGATTTTTACTTCTGCCCGATCCGAAAAGATAAAATTACTCAGACATACTATCTACTGTCCGTCCAAGTGGTTATGTCGTAGGGTCGTAGAAAGGGAGGAAATCTCGTGACAGTTAATTACTTTTATTTAAGTTGTTTTAAACAGTTGTATAATATTACGTAGACGTCCAATTCCTAACAGAAATTAATGTTCTCACAAAAAAGCTAAGACGACAACCCAGCCACTAGCTGGCGAATAAAAGCAGGTGGGGGAAACCGGGATACGATGTAGGCAAATGGACGACAGTACCTGTGCGAAAATGATTCAATATTGAAAGCTCTTTCGTCACTGGAAAACGCGAACATATTTTTGGAACGTATTGTTTACTATGACCGTAAGACTACTATAACTGAATATGCGTTCTTGGATCTGTGTGCAGGACGGTTGAACTACATTAGTAGAATGGGTAGGAGTGAAGTACATTAAAAAACTCGAGTACAATAAAAATTGAAGTAAAAATAAAATGATGTCCCTGTATAAGAATATACGCAATCTTTTGAAAAAGCCCGACTGTCCCGAGCGCTAACGGAAATACCCGATTCGAACTTAGTCTCAGACGCCAGCCAGTTTCATTTTCACCAAGTGTACTCTCTCTACGGGTTCTTAGTACAGGGACTCATTTTATTTTTACTAACATTTTTAATATTAACCTGGCTATACCTTTAAAGAACCGGAAACACCGTTCGCTACCTCCTTCCACGACTGGAGTTCGATGATACCGGCGTAAAACACAAACAAATCACTTTACTAGGTATAGGAGGGAAGAAAAGTAGTTCATCCATTTACGTAAACTAGGAAATATCGCGATTTTGAGTTCGATAATTTTCATTAGGTTTTTGTTTAATCAAAATACAGTACTGTATTAAGAATAAGTGTTTTTACTCACGAACTGAGCTATACATGCGAACGTATTAATTATGCAGTGTATATTATACTGTCTACAGCACATTAGCGTACAATATAGAGAATGAAGTTAAATTGAAAAATAATCATAATATGGATATTTAAACACATTTTTGAAAATAGTGGCCGTTCATTTCGATACAGGCTTCAGTTCTTTTGTGCATAATATCGCACTATAGACTATTGCATCTAATTCCAATTGCCAGTTTCGTCCTTCGTACTAGTAACTCATGTTGAAATAATTCTGTACCTACTCTATAAAAGAGTACCTTATGTACTGTAAATTCCATCTTCACTTCTGAACCGACCGGCACAGATAAAATTACTCAGACATGCTATCTACTGTCCGTCCAAGTGGTTATGCTGCAGGATCGTAGAAAGGGGGAACTCACGTGACAGTTAATTACTTAAGGAGGCCCTTTTATTTAAGTTATTTTAAACAGTTGTATAATATTACGTAAACGTCCAATTCCTAACAGAAATTAATGTTTTCAGAAAAGAGCTAAGACATCCCTGCTTTTACAGAGGGGCGTGCAGAAGCAGGTGGGGGAAATCGGGATGCGACGTAGGCAAACGGACTGTACCTGTGCGAAAATATGATTCAATATTGAAAGTTCTTTCGTCACTGGAAAACGCGAACATATTTCTGGAACGTACTATACTCAATAACTCAGTGCTGTTTACTATATGCGGCCTTGATTCTGTCTGGAGAACAGTTGAAACTTCATTAGTAGGAGGGGTGGGAGTGAAGTACATTCAAAAACTCAGGTACAATAAAAATTGAAGTAAAAATAAAATGATGTCCCTGTATACAAATTACACACAGAGGCACTTACAGCCCTAAAGTGAAGTTTTCTTATGTTGGATGTGGTACATGTGTGTGTTAAGGTTTATGGAGTCATAGATCATAATGCGAAGTGATTGTAATGGTCATCGGTCTGAAAGGTGAACTGGATATGTTTATTTGCGCTGTCCGCATCATAATGTTTGAAGTTTTATCTACCTTTATATACTCGTATTCATTAAATGTCGTTATTCACTAACCCATCACATCCGATCTTCTTAATAACTTGATTACATTACTTCACAAGATGTATGACTGGGAGACGTAATCGTATGAAGTAGTTTTGGGCATAATTCGACGTAACTAGAGAAATGCGTTAAAATATTCCGGTAGGAGAATTGATGGAGAAAAATTATATAAAAATCCCAAAATTTCACTATCTGCCAAGGGTATTTTGGGACGAGGTATACACAAGCAATTGTAAAGTGAATAGTTTCATGCGTGTTTAACGGTTATGCATTCATGACTATTGTGTCAACATTGCTGAAAGAGGAATGAGTATTGTTTCGAAAGAGGAACACAAATCCACTGTCTCTGAGACGTGTTGGATGTTCGAGCATACGCACGGAAAATCAAGGTATGTTCACTCCAAGATTGTATGTGCTGGACGGAAATAATAACAGGTTTATCAATTTAGAGTAAAGACTGGACCACAATAAACCGCGAAACGGAAGCGACAACGAGAACGGAACAGAAATATTGTCAAAATAAATGTATTTAAATGTGAGCATTCACAATTAATTTTCAGGTTCCCGTTCCCGGGCTTCGGCAAGCTTCTCGTTATTTGCGAATGCTCACATTTAAATACATTTATTTCAACAATATTTCTATTCATGTTCTCTTTGTCGTTCCCGTTCCCGGTTTATTGTGGACCAGCCTTAACTGTCATAGTTCTGCGTATAGACTATAAGTATCTTTATTATAATATCATGATAATGAAACTATTAAATCAGTTTGAGTAAACGTGAAATATATTTTCATTTTTTTTTCGTTAACTTCATTTTATTATTTACATTCCCGCTGAGGGAATGCAGTTTATGAGCAACGCTTTCTCTATAACTTCCTGAGTCCTAAGAGTAGAGTGTAGTATACTATACTTTATATAGGATTATGATATAATATGTATGTGCAGAGACCCCGAAGTATAGTATAATAAACCTACATTTGTGCCCTAACTGTAACCTGCAGAATTTTTTCAGCATTTTCCTCATGTCAATGACTTTTTTTTTAAGTTTAGAATTATATTGAACTTTAAAAATAAAACAAATGCCTCAGGGCTCAGGAGGATAGGAAAGGAGATTGTTATTCCGATATAGAATTCGATAAATCGGATTCCTCTCAACCTTAAGTCTTCGGGCTACGTCTCTATATCAAAATTTCAGGAATATAATGTGACCTGATACTAAGCCACTTCTTTCATCCGACTCTATCGTTTGAATGTTTATATCCACATACGTTTGGTTGAGTTTCCATTTTCCTGCCACATATTATTCCAAGAGTCGATGTCTGCGTAGCTGCAACAGCATCTTGAATTGATTTATTCAATACCAATGCTTACGTAGATTATTTTTTATCATCATATTTTACGAGCCACGAGAAAAATATAACTCGAAGCCCTTGTACGTTCCTCTATGCGAATTTGAGGCACTGTTTCGTGTTTAATCAGTGCTCTTTCTTTACAATTGCTTCAGCGCTCCGCGTGAAGAAATGGACATTCTCACGATCTTCCTCTCTTTAATTTACACAGACCAATTTTCATACTTAGCCTTTCTGCTTAATCATTGACAACGGAAGTAGAACAATCTCTTTGAGATTCGCACAATGTCAAGAACTCCCGGAGAGAAATAACTTCGAAGATCAAGAATATTCTGCGGGGAGGAGATACCTGCAGTGTAGTTTTTACGTTTAACGATAATTCCTCTGGAGAGAATGTAGTGCTAAGCCTAGTTAATTTTATAATACGATGGCTTTTATAATTTAGTAGTGGTAGAGGTAGTGGTTGCAGTTGTAACAGATGTAATTGTAAATCTAGTAGTTGTAATTGTTTAGTTGTAGTTATTTTAGTTGCAGTAGTTATCTTACTTCTAGCACTTGAGATGTAGTTGTGTTTCTTGTAGTTATGGTTGTCCTTGTAGAACTGTAGTTGTACTTGTAGTTGCTGTAGATGTCGTTGTAGTCTTCTATTTGCAGTTGTAGTATTTTTGTACTTGTAGTAGTAGTAGTAGTAGTAGCAGTAGCAACAGCAGCAGCAGCAGCAGCAGCAGTAGTAGTTGTACTTTGTTGTTGGAATACTTAGTAGTAGTAGCAACAGTTGTAGTAGTTGTGTTTTGTTGTAGTAATATTTATTAGTAGTAGTAGTAGCAGCAGCAGCAGTTGTAGTAGTTGTACTTTGTTGTAGTAATACCTAGTAGTAGCAGTAGCAACAGCTTATTGTAGTAGTAGTAGTAGTTGTTGTTGTTGTATCTTGTAGTAGTAGTAGTAGTAGTAGTAGTAGTAGTACCTTGTTGTAGTAGTAATACTTAGTAGTATTAGCAGTAGCAGCAGCAGCAGAAGTTCCTTGCATGAATAATAGTTGCTTATATCAGTAGTAGCAATAGTAGTAGTTTATTCTGGTAACATCAGTAGTAGTTGTTCCTTGTAATAGTATTTGCTTGCTGTAATGGCAGTGGTAGTTGTTTGTAGCAACAGCAGTAGTAGCGACGGTGGTAGTGTTGGTAGTACTTGCCTATAGTTGTTTGGTTAATGACACTTGTTTGCTGTAGAGTTTATTCAGCATTGAAATTAAACTTGCGCGAGAAGTGGTTGGCAAATTTTGTCTGGAAATCTGTCAGGGACAGGATTTCTTTTACTTAGCGTAAATGTAATACACGGGCTTCCCAGTTTTAACTATCTCCCGAATAAAGCCATTCTGAGGATTTTATTGTCCTTGGTCTGATTTGAGCCCGCGAACCCCGAATCCGAAATCTAGAATGGCATCTGCTATTCCAAGAAGCACGACTCAGCTGAAACACCTTTATCAATTACTCTCCTTGTACTATTGATCGAAGAGTGCCTTTGGAACATGATAATGTATGATGTTCAATACTGTCGCTCTTCGTTTGTTAATATCTGAACAAAGCGACTGCAATTCCTGGGACGCGTTGCGTTCTTGAACTTACCTATCGATATATCGAGAACGCGTTTGATGAAAGCAGACAGATATTAAGATATCCATCGACTCTTAGGACAAAAATCCACATTTTTTCCTTCATGTCTTTCAGACTTTGGTAACATCACCCTTGGGTTTAAACTAAGCAATTTATATAATTCAAATATGGGTGCCAAAACAATTTATTTTTGGAAACAAATTAATTACATTTTGGACCGATATAACTCCATTAGAAATTGGCCCATAGTAAACCTTCTTTCGCGAGAATAATTTCCTACATATGGAGAATGTTGCACACCAAAATTATTTATCTTGAACGATTCAAAAGATATGCCACAATATATAAGCACTTTAGAAAATAATATATATACATATATATACATATACTTGTATATTTATGGAATAAAATAATTATAATAAATTGAAAATAATAATTCGGTTTACAACAGAGCCACATGTTTAAACTTCAATTTGGTACCTCCATTAAGTCTTTTGCCCAACTGGAAGTCTTCTTTTTGTCCGTCGTAATGATAATAAATGTTAGAAAATGTGAAATAGGATAAAACAGACACTCTTAAGATGGCGTATGGTGTAGAAAGTATAGTGCACTTACATTATAAATGCCCAACTAATTATGAAATTATTGAGATAATGGGTACAAGTTATATATTTTTGAAAACTATAAGAAATGAGCTTTCAGATGAAGAGAAAACATTACTTACAAAAGTTTGAAGAAATCTGACATTTCTAGAGCCGATGAATACTTTTATTGTATTCTCTGTGGTGTAATGCTGTCTTAGCTCTGTGAAGAGAACTTCTATTTTGATTTTCAGTGACCAATAGCATTTCATCATTCACGTCCCTCTTTCTTCAGTAATGAATTTAAGTTGTAGTTTTGAAAGTATCTAACAGAGAATATGATTGATTTGCCCTACATATGAAGCTATCGTCATCAGCCTGTCGCCGTAAACCGAAAGGAAAATATACTTTCAAATTCTTTCTGTCTGTATCTACCATTGTGATATTTCTACGAACTGATCACAAGCACACCTTTCAAGAAAAGCTGAGAAATAGAAGCGAGCGGTAACATTATGATCCACCTGCCGGAATAACCACTCGTTGCTCTCCACTCTATATCGAAAACTCCAATGACTGTACCATTTTGAAGGGATTTGTGGTAGATTATTGTGTGGTTTTCTTGATGTAGCAGCAATACATCGCAGCGATAGAGCTTTTCCAAGGGTCAGAAAGGGGTGACTATATTGCTTTGGGCCTCTTTAAAGAGCGC
Organism: Periplaneta americana; assembly: GCF_040183065.1. Lineage (NCBI taxonomy): Eukaryota > Metazoa > Arthropoda > Insecta > Blattodea > Blattidae > Periplaneta > Periplaneta americana. The sequence continues at coordinate 146,275,958 of NC_091126.1, read as the reverse complement.
TTCGTAATTGTACACGATCTCTGGTCTGCACTTGGCACAGAATTTGTTTTCAGAGGCAGTGAGAAAGGAATACTACCTCTTTCACTCAGGAGTCTACAAAGCCACCAAAGGTATTATGCAAGTTCCCTGTTGGTGGGATGGAATTTTTAATGAAATTAAGTACTTGAAACTAACAACAATCATAGAAATAATTACAGTATTGATGTATATAGGAGAGGAGAAATGGTTTTGCGTTCTATATAGATAAACATTAATATTCTGACTCAAGAGGCGGATTTTGTGAAAAAAGCAGTGAGAACAATAGGGCTGAAGTTGAATGATCAGCATGCAATAGCGGCTGACTATAGAAGGAAAAAGCAAAACAAGGTAGAATGAAAGAAACAAGTTTCTGGTATAATTAAACCTCACATTGTTGCGCGCTCAAAGGCAACGTTAGTGCTTGTGTTCCATATTGCACGTTATTTTTTAACATATAATGTTATTTTATAACATTTATGGTTAATTATTAATGATTACATATTAACAGTCTAATTATATTCTTTTTTTTCAAAATTAAAAGAAAACAATTTTTTGTCCAATTACATAATATAATAAATGCTGTAGAATCGTAAATTCAGGGAATGAGAACATCTGTACCATTCAGGAATCCACCCACTTAATTACGCGCCAAGTAAACGCTAGCTTAACACTTTTTCAATTACAGCAAATAGCTGAAAGGGTAGATAGATATACGAACGAAATGTACCCAGATGACACAAAATAAGTACTGCCATCTCGGATCACTAATCATAAATAAAGTACTGGATCACTATTGTGATCCACGCGACCACTGGAGGGTTAATAGCTGAAAAGTAAAAAACAAAGGAACCCATTGCATTCCCCATTCATCAAACATGGAAACTCCTACTTCTCAATGAGAATAGTGAATGCATAAACTTATTGAATACAGGGTTGTTTCCGATCTCTCGTAACGAATTTGAATGACCTCATGTGCGTCAGGAGTCATACGACAGCTGAACTGTGGCGCGAGAGACAGACTAGTAGTGAGTGATCTCATAGTCAGAGTGCACGGCGACTCACAGCAGAAATTACCAAGAAAATAGAGCCTTTTAGGACAGGTACATAATAACCCTTTCCGATGCCAAGTACAGTTAAGTGAAAATAAAAGAAGCCTGCAATAAACGAGGTTTCGTTATTTCCAAGAAATGCATCTTCTGTGTACTTGATAAGATTGGTAAAGCTCGAATGGAATTAATTTGTGTCATCTTTTGGAGTGCAGCGACTTTTGACGGGGTTTGGATTTGCTCGCCTTTTCCACTCTGGAATTAATCCCATCCGAGCTTTGCCAGTCTTATTAGGTACACACAAGATGCTTTTCTTGTAAATAACGAAACCAAGTTTTTGCAGGCGCCTGTGATTTTCACGTAATGTAGACTACTTGGCATCGGAAAGAGTTTTAATGTACCCCTTCCAAAAAGGCTTGATTTTCTTGGGCATTGCTACTGTGATACACCGTGCACTCTGATTATGAAATCACTCACTACTGGTCTGTCACCTCTCGCCGCAATTCAGCAGTCGGTGTGGTTCCTGACGCACATGACGTCATTCAAGTCGTTAGCAGAGATCGGAAACAACCCTGTAGCTCTATTCAATACTGGTGGACATGAAGAGGTTCCTTATTTTTCCTTTTACCGTTGATATATCATTCTTCGCCTACGCAAATTGTTTATTTCTTTGACTCGTAGTTTCTGTATGTTTTCTTCTCATCAATTTTGGACATTTTTCGGAGTGTGTGACATACTTCATAACGCAATATTCTTTGTGGGAATAGGTTGCATCTCTAAGCTTCCTCTCACTGTAATCTGCACTATGCTGTTTATGTACCGCTTCAGCCTGTGACCGAAACTTTGGTTTTGGAAATACCGCTTCGTGTCAACACATACAGTATGTACGTTGCCTACAATTCCAAATGTCGGTAATATCGTATAGAAGGTAATGTCTGCCCGTAATACTTACCCGTAGGGAAGTGCGACTGCGACACAAACTGTTCCGCTAAATGTAGTTATATTTCTTCATTTGATACACTACCCAAGGCATCCATAAGAATTGCTCTTCTCGTGGTGCCGAATGAGAAGTGACTTTCAACTCGGGTATGAGCCTAGTAACTTATCCTTTAATTACAATGAGCTTTCCCTGGGGATTAAGATGTCGGAAACAGGCTGCATTTCTGAAGGGAACGACTTCGCAAGTCAACAAACATACTCCAAAATCCTTCCGTGCACAAACGGCTGATTGGTTTTATGTTTACACCGAAAAATGAGGCATGCATTGATACGTGTTGCGCAATGACGGATGACGTGACATAATAGTCAATTATTTTAAGCTAACATCCTAACATAAAGCATTGAATGCATGCGAGACTTTTACAAGAATGTACGGGTACTTACATTATGAAACTTCCACGTCAGATAAGAGACTGTTTCTTACGGTTTGCCATTTGACCTAATGGCGATTGTTTAGGGGATGGTCTTCTTTCCAGGCGGCTCGTATTCAATCCCCGACCAGGTCGTGATGGAATTTGTGGTAAACAAAGCAGATCTTGCAGTGGGTTTTCCAAGGCTACTCCCGTTTCCCTCAATCATTGCATCAACAAATTCTCCACCTGCTCCTCATATCATCTATCATCTATGTAAAAATAGCCTGGGACGAAGTCTTGGGGATAGTACGGTTTTCCGTTGCTAATGTAGGAAGGGCTTGAAGGTCCGGGCCTCTGTGGCTTATCAGCAGGCTTCGAGACTCGGACCCAATAGAGCAGTTCAATGGGAAATCCGCATAACGGCATACTGAGTATAGTGGTGAAACGTACAGTGGATGAGGGTACTGTAGAATGAATGAATGCTAACAAATACGCAAAGCGGTTTGCGAAATTCAGGAAACTAGCACACACTCTTCCTCTACCTCCAGAGCCCATTGTTACTAGATGGGGAACATGGCTTAATGCAGCTATTTATTATGCCAAATACTCCCGTACAATTATGCAGATAATCAACACATTGAGTGACGACTGTTCTGCAATCATAATAATGAAAGCTCTGGATTTGAAGGTTCTGACGAATAATTTGGATTCCATACATACCCATTTTCAAACTGTGTCTGAAACTATTACACGGTTAGAAAAGTCATAGTCGGAAGCCCTCAAATTAGTTGAGGAAATGACACAGAGAATTAATGAGACACCAAGTACACCGGTTAATGAACGTGTAAAACAGAAGTAGGAATAAATTTTATGTAAAATAACGGATATGAAACATTGTGCAACATAAACAGAAAATTAGTGTACATAGAGTCACCCAAGAGTAAAGGACTGTCTCTTAGAGACTGCAATGATAGGTATTTTTCGTTTTGCTCCTATCACGTCATGAGACGTAGAGCGCAGCTTTTCATAGTACAAACTTTGTTTGGCAGATAATCGGAAAAGATTTACGTTTGAGGCACTGAGAATGTATCTTGTAGTACATTGCAATTCGGGACTGTAACTGCACTTCCTAAAGACGGCCAAAAGGATAAATGGAGAAATTAAAATTGCTACATGTTTATATCCACCATTAACACTGTGTATAATTAAACACAAATGCTTATAAAAGACGGAGAATAAATATTTTTCACGTTCTTTTGACATTGTCATTGTGTAATGTATATTTACTTTCAGAATGTACATATGTGTGTGTTTCCCCATACTACCTTACTCTACCCTAAACAGCAACGTTGTTACCTCAACAATCTCTACCTTTCACTACCTGCAGCGAGTCAACAACCTATAGTACATGCACAGTAAACTTATTGTATCGGGTCCCAAATCTCGAAGCCTACTTATCAGGATACTTGAATGCAGACGGGACCTGGCTCTATCAGTCTGAGGTAGGATGGGCCATCTGTCAGCATCGGATTCACGAATATCACTCAGACCACCTGTCGGACTTAGTCATCGCATATATAATAGGGCGCACAAAGGGAAAAAGCGTGTCGAAGAGTACGGACCCCTCCCGTGTTCAGCACTCGTAATGCCAACCAGCCAACATACGTCTCAGGACGTGTACAACACGCAATTTAACACAACACAGCACCGACATAGTATTATAATACAGCACTGAAACTGATTGACTGATCGCCATTTTTATCTCTTTATTCGGGTAAGGCTCGGTTTCTTCAACCTTTGTTAAATTATAACAGTGTGCTATTCCATTTTAACTGTAAACTTAACAGCTGAAGCATTTCTTCAACTACTGTTAGTACTAACAGGCTGTTAAAACCCATGTTAATGTAACTGCCCAATTTCATGCAGTTAAATCATTTAACTCTCTGTTAGCATAGAAGTATCCAATATGGCTGGTGAGTTAGATGCTGAACTTATATATCTGGATTATTTAGAAAATGACATCCATGAATACATAAACAAAGGGGATGATTTCTGTGATTTGATAGACCAGAAGTTCATACAAAGGTATAGGCTATTTTCTGCCAAGCCTCACTTTTCGCTTTCAACTTAGATCCATTTGTTTGTTTATTCTAATTAATTGGTTTATACTGCTAAATAATTTCCAGCAGAAGGTTTCTTTCGAACGAAGAGAAATTAGTCCCACGATTTCTTTTTGTTCCAGTGTTTTCTATTTCACAACAGCAATATCAATACGCCGCTCCACGCTATTGTGATACAGACGAGGAAAGAAGCAGAAATCAAACCTGAGAGAACAGAAAGACTTCTATCCTCTCTGAATCGAACAACGGAAACAAGCGAGAATCGCAATTGTCAGAGTTCAGAAAACAGAAGTGAGTCTATACTTTATTATAGGTTATGGTTAAACTCTAGTATCTCTGGTCCTAACAGAGAGTTAACAAACAGAATGTTCAAATGTGAAATGTAAAGTTGAAGAAACGCAATATTTTTAACAGCAATTCATATTTTTAACTTACAGTTAATTAACGCTATGTTAGGTGCATTTTAACAAAGGTTGAAGAAACCGGGCCTAAGTGTTTTGAGTGGTGACGCACTATTACCCAACCTCCCTGTTATGTTATCACTCCTCGTTGCAACGGTCTGCTATCGATCCCACCCACAAATCACATTTTTGTTATGACAGCCTTAATTATTTTTCCCACATTTTCATATATTGTATTTCCTTCTGATATTTATTGAAACAGCAAGTTCGCATTAACACTTCGAAAAATAGACAATAGGCGTGCTTATAGACAGGGACCTAATTAATGTCACATTCCTGGCGCCATAAATATGTTTTTTATCCTGCGGCAATAGGAAGGCATTCATACATGTGCATTTGTTTATATGCGGAGTCTTCTTCCATGGAATGAAGATTGGAAAATATTCTTAGGTCCTAATAATAATCACATTAGTCGATATAGTGTGCGTTGGAATAGCATTCCTGGTGCTGTTGTGTAACAACAGAAACAGCATTTCCTGTGACAGTACGTAGCATTGAATTTCACAATTAAAGTTCTTAGTGTAATATAGCAGATATACTGTATTACAGAAAGGTAAGCCAATACTATATTATGAAGTCTATTGTTACCATTTCCATTCTTTTCACAAGGATAGGACAGAAGGTCCTGGCACTGTGAAGAGAGAAGCATGTATCTGCAGAGCCCGATGTACAGTACAACTAGTTAGGATTTACGTAACATTAAAATCCTCATACTTGGGACACAGGGACAGCATAACGCTAGTGTTGAAGGCGAAGTAAAAAAGCTGTGAACAGTAATTTAATGTTTTATACGAGGTGTGTTTAGAAAGTAAGTACCGCTTGCGCAAATCTCAAGTGCCTCGTTGAGACTGCCTCTCATCGTAAACACAGCGACTTCTTTTACACATTGGTATGACATAGTCAGTATTTTGTGAAATTCGTTATATGGACACATCTTCTTATGTTAAACATGTTTAATGCAATTTGACGTGACGAACATTTGTGAAATATGGTCTGTATTTTTTTCTCGAATGTTACGAAAGTGTGATCAAGTGAAATTGAACATCTGAATTGACAAACATTCCAAGCCAAAAAAAAAAAAAGAAAAAAACATGATTTGATTTTTTACCTGACGTGTTTTGGATAGGATAACATTCTGCTAAAAGAGTATCCCAAGTTCGACTATAAATCTGTGTTTCTTATTTATGCAAAATTTATATCAATCAAGAAAACTTAGTGGGCTTGCAATATATTTGAGGACTGTTTGTTGTTTAGTCAACTGTCCGAAGACAGGTCTGAACGTCACAAGTGATGCATACAAACAATTGTTCTTCCTGTGACACGTATCGTCAAGTGTGATGTATTGCCTGATAATAGATGTACAAGGACTATTCTATGAAATTGTCAGAAATATTTTGGGTTATGATATGATAACCTACAAGATTCAGTGTAAAAAGAGCGCACCTGAGTTGAAATCTCGGCGATGGCAGTGTTATATTTATGGTGGTAAAAACCAATTTTGTGAGGATTTTTGCGAGATTTTCGCAAAATTTCCTCCCCATTTCACCAACACTGCCACAAACCCTCTTTCATTATTATCTCTATCTCGAAAAATAGGGCGTCTATAGTGTTTGCGTGATGCGGAATAGGCTGTCTGTCACAAAATGTTCTTCCTCGCGATTTATCCAAAAATTGATTGATGGCAGTGGTGGTTGGTTCTGGGCGACTGATAATTTTGTAAAAGAGGCACATCACCATCAAAGATATGGTATACGGATGTGAAGGCTGAAGAGGAATACGTAGTACGATGGATCTACTTCAGTTTGTGTCCTGTAGGCAGCAGAAAAAATATTAAAAAACAAAAAATGTTCAAAAGTGCACTATGCTAAAGGTACAACAGTCTCCCCTAAATAATAATAATAATAATAATAATAATAATAATAATAATAATAATAATGTTCCACCCAAACAACAAAAAGTGTGTATTTATATACACAAAAAATTGAGCTCGATAAAAAAATACGTGGGTACGAATTACTTATGATTTAAGCCATGAGTTTGGTTACTTTGAGTACAAGTTAGCTGCACATGGATCATACTACGTAGCTTGGAACGGAGAGCTCTGACTCGTCTGCCCGCTCCATTTCGTATATTTACATCTGTTTATTCGTATAGGTCTCTATAGGGACAGAACAATGGGAATACTACTCATGTATTAAATATAATGTCGCGTGGATTTAATAACAAACAAAATATTTGTTTTAAGCCATCTTATAGGCAAGAGAAGATTATTGTTACATTAAGTAAAATGTATCCAGATTCTAGATAGGCCTACTTTTTTATTCACAATATATTTTTCACCCAAAACGAAAAAACAAATGTCCATTATTTTTCTCCTATTTACAGAGTTTTGAATATTTAAATTGTACCTTTTAAAATAAATAGCTATATTTTATCAACGTGAAAATGAGTTTAGAAATAAATAATATGATAATTTATTGAAATGATTGAAATTTGATATTCACAATTAAAAATGAACTAATATAGAAATATATAAAAAAAATACTCCATGTTGAATCTTTCGTACACTACTTTTAACACTTAAATATAAATAATTGATTAAATGGCGATCTTACTAGTGTTAATTATGTAAGCCACACATGCTTACATAATTAACACGAGTAAGATCGCCATTTAATCAATTATTTAAAAAAATACATTTCAGCCCTGATGTTTCTACTTTCGTTCATTTAGAAATGTTTGTAGGTTGTATTTGTCTCCACGTAATACCGTCCATAATTTCAGATTACAGACATTTTATTATGAATAGGCATGGATGGGCAACTCGTGCTCCCAAAGTGCTAAAAAAACCTTGAAAGAGAGAAAGACAGACGGAGCTAGCCGCAGCAGTTACAAGTTGTTTGTAGTTTCGCTGCAAAAGCCACGGTGCGCTCTGGCGGCTCATGCAGGTGATCGTGATATCTATTCCATGATTTGAATTTCAGAATGACGGATGGTACAATAATTATAGTAATTTTAGACAGACTATACCTGAACACATAACAAAATCATATTATTTTCTAGCTTTGTAAATTAGTTTAGTACTGGAAAAACAAACGAATACAACCTTTTCAAGATACAACAAATATAGCTGCAACACTTAATTATTATTACACTATTTGTTAATATTTTTTATTATAAGTCTTATATGAAACGTAGAACCTATAATTTACAAGTCTTTATACACTATAGAGTATTCCTCTGTTCTCAGAAAGGTAATAGTCTGTATTCGCAGACAATAACAAATTCAAGGAAGTATTTTTTACATGTCACGGCAGATGAAATAAGTTTACTTCTGAGCTCTTTCTTTACTTTGAGAGCTTTTATACTTCTTTCTTGTATTAAACTCTGTCTCAAGCACATACAGTATATATGGAGGCAAAGAATATATTTGGAAATTCTGACTTAGGCAACATTACGAACAGTTCGATTCCTGATTTTGCTGGAATCTGAGTGTCGTGCTGTTCTGTAGATTTATTAATTCATACTATAAATTTTAAGGATTTTCTATCGACGTAAGGCAATAAGATTTCAGAAAAATTTCGATTCCTTGTCAATTGTCATGTTTCTCCAAACTTACCAGTGAATTCTGCTGTAGGTCTTGAAGTAGGGTCTTATATTTGATAAGAAGTTTTTCTTATCACTCTTCAAGATAGTTTATAATCAAAGAAAGTGAAGTTGTCTATGTTCTACATGATACTGCCACATTTCAAATTTATCCATAAATGTTCTTAGCTAGTCGATTATAATAATAATAATAATAATAATAATAATAATAATAATAATAATAATAATAATAATGTTTATTTTCGCTGGCAGAGTTAAGGCCATAAGGCCTTCTCTTCCACTCAACCAGCCTTAATCAATACAATACATAAATTTAAATTACAAATATTTTCATTACACTTAAAAGGTTCTCCAGCAATAATCTTCACTACACATTTATTTAAATTTAGATAAATCTATAAGGTAAAGTAGTAACTTAATTTATGAGCTAATTTAATTCAATGAATTATAATTAATTTAATATTTGAGATAGCTAGTAAAATGATGAAAATTAATTTAATATAAGCTTACTAGGACTATGTTACAGGGAGAATATATATATATATATATATATATATATATATATATATATATTTCTGTTTCTATAATGAGAATATTAATGTAATTGCCATTAGAGGTTTTGTAAATCTATTTAGAGAAATTAAAGATAATAATAATAAGAATGGACAGATGTTAGTTTCATTATAAGTAACAAATATTAATCGGCAATTCATCTGTTAAGTAAGAATTTATGTAATTTTGACCTAAATGAAGTATATGTAACTCGCACGCACAACTTGCTAATGATATTTGATATCAGTCTCACCTTGTTGAAAAAAAAATGTTATGTTTTATTTAACGACGCTCGCAACTGCAGAGGTTATATCAGCGTCGCCGGATGTGCCGGAATTTTGTCCCGCAGGAGTTCTTTTACATGCCAGTAAATCTACTGACATGAGCCTGTCGCATTTAAGCACACTTAAATGCCATCGACCTGGCCCGGGATCGAACCCGCAACCTTGGGCATAGAAGGCCAGCGCTATACCAACTCGCCAACCAGGTCGACACCTTGTTGATATCCCATGTTTACCTTTAGCTGTTCTAAAGCAGATGCAGACAGTATTTCTTCACTAAAACCTTCACTGTATATTTGTAACATAAAATGTCATGCGTAAGAAAACGTAATAGAATAAAAGCTTTACCTCTCTTCTTAATTAAAAAATTGTCTTTTTTACACGTAACTACAGGAAAATGATCTGGAAATTATATTGTTTTTCACTTACAACGTGCCGCCACTTACTGCAGACGCGATCGAACTTGTGCCTTCAAAGAACCGCACACAGACAGTACAGCTAGTACAGAGTCCGTTCTACCTGCACTGAGGTTGTGTTGACACTTCGAGAGCACGAGTTGCCCACCCATGTGAATAGGCCTCTTGCTTCACACCTGAACGTTGTAACTGGACACAGCCTATGTATGTACTTATCTGTAAATAAATAAATATATATACATATATATATAAGGAAATAAATGTTTGAAATCACAATAACACAATAAATCACAGTAACAATTATTTACACTGACTATTTGCTTTACGAGCCTCTACATATAAGAACTAATGACTGTAAACATTTTAAATGTTTCAAAAGAAAAATTTCTCCTTTCTAATAAAATACGTTTTCTTTTTCCTAACAAAGTGCACGCTATCAAATTCTTCTATTGGACCGCTCATTTCCAAACGTTTAGCTTTGTTTTATTTTTTTACACGGTTCACTGAACATCAGGCTTGTAGTGTGTACGCTGCGCTATATTCCATATACAGGGACATCATTTTATTTTTACTAACATTTTTAATATTAACCTGTCTATACCTTTAGAGAACCGGAAACACCGCTTGCTCCCCCCTCCAAGACTGGAGTTCGATGATACTGGCGTAAAACACAAATCACTCTACTAGGTATAGGAAGGAAGAAAAGTAGTTCATCCATTTACGTAAACTAGGAAATATCGCGATTTTGAGTTTGATAATTTTCATTAGGTTTTTCTTTAATCAAAGTACAGTACTGCATTAAGAATAAGTGTTTTTACTCACGAAGTGAGTTATCCATGCGAACATATTCATTATGCAGTGTATATTATACTGTCTACAGCACATTAGCGTACAATATAGAGAAAGAAGTTAAATTGAAAAATAATCACAATATGAATATTTAAACACAATTTTGAAAATGGTGGCCGTTCATTTCGATACAGGCTTCAGTTCTTTTGTGCATATTATCGCACTATAGACTATTGCATCCAATTCCAATTGCCACTTTCGTCCTTCGTACTAGTAACTCATGTTGAAATAATTCTGTACCTACTCTACGTACTGTAAATTCAATCTTCACTTCTGCCCGACCCGAAAATATAAAATTACTCAGACATGCTATCTACTGTCCGTCCAAGTGGTTATGCCGCAGGATTGTAGAAAGGGAGGAAATCACGTGACAGTTAATTACTTAACGAGGCCCTTTTATTTAAGTTGAATTAAACAGCTGTATAGTATTACGTAAACTTCCAATTCCTAAGAGAAATTAATGTTTTCAGAAAAGAGCTAAGGCAGCCCAGCTATTACAGAGGGGCGAGCAGAAGCAGGTGGGGGAAATCGGGATGCGACGTAGGCAAACGGACAGTACCTGTGCGAAAATATGATTCAATATTGAAAGCTCTTTCATCACTGGAAAACGCGAACATATTTCTGGAACGTACTATACTCAGTAACTCAGTACTGCTTACTATCTGCGGTCTTGGTTCTGTGTGGAGTTGGAACTTCCTTAGTAGAAGGGGTGGGAGTGAAGTACATTCAAAAACTCAGGTACAATAAAAATTGAAGTAGAAATAAAATGATGTCCCTGTATAACTACACTGTTGCGCGTTGCTCGGAGGTTTTAGGTAGCCAAAAGCAGGACTCTACGTATGATTTAAACAGTAAAATACTACAGTCTAGTATATACAGTCACGAAGCTCAATACGTAGTAAATATGTAACCATAGATAGTTGCTAACCATTAGGATCGCTACTATCGCCTCATCACAGACAATGGGAAATAGTACCTTCATAGTCTATTGTTCCTAGTACCCTCACAACTCAAGCTTCGTGACTATATATTAGACTGTGAAAATACGTTGAATTGTGAATTAAACTCTGAAATATGAATTGTGTAGCAAATTTAAACTAATATAATATAGAATATTAATATATTTCAAATAATGCTAGATAGTAGATAGGAATTAGAATGAGAGTAATTGTGTATATTTAGCGTTATCAGAATGAATGTATAAAAATCGAAACGATTATGCAAATTTGTAGGCCTACTATTATCATTATTATTATTATTATTATTATTATTATTATTATTATCGTTAATAATTTCTTTTCCGCAGCAGTTTTTCTTGATATGTCTTTTGTGTTGAATGTCCAGTTCTCACAACCATATTGTAAAATCGGAAGAGTCAATATGTTATACAAAATCATCTGGCTTTTAGCTATAGTTTTTTTTTCATTTAAACATATTGTTAATGACACCAGTAACCTTTATGAAATTGTTTCATTTATTATTAATATCAAATTGAGTTTCATATGAAACGATATTATCTAAATATTTAAACTGTTTTACCTGTTGCAAATCTAGTCTTTCAGGTGAAGCTCCCTGTAAAGCAGATTTGAATAATTTCAAGGGAAAAATTGTTCCGGGGCCGGGTATCGATCCCGGAACAATTTTTCCCTTGAAATTATTCATGTTTTACCTGTTGATAATTTGGTTATTTATAACAATTTTTGCTTCTTATCAGTAACTGACTTTTAATTGAAATTTTTTAAATTAATTTATTGATCGATCAGCGCATTACAGATCATTTCTAAATAAAATATAAATACAATACATGACACAGAATTGAGGGCATCCTATATTAGGCTCCTCATGAACAAAAAAAATGTTAATAAATAATTATATATAGGTTGGTGTGATTGGTGGTTGGTGTGGTAAATTTTGATTATAATATGAGGTCCATTGGAAGTCGGTTCTTGATTCTGGTGGGAAATATGGACTTTCTTCCGAGAGAGTAGTGGACGGCGCCTGGGACATTTTCTAGGTTGTTATAGAACTTCATAGCTTGTGAATGAATAAACTGTTTGATTGTGTCAATAGCAGTTCCTCTGTGTAGTTGGCTGATATGGACAAACCAAGGAGAATTGAGTGAAATTCGTAGGACCGTATTTTGAAATGACTGGGTGTGTTTAATTTCACTTATTGCAACTCCTCCCCAGACAGGACAGGCGTAAAGCGGTAGAGGTCGTAACATAGATGTATCAAGTAGCATGCAACTTTGTAGCTTTAGAGATGATTTCTTGTTGAGGAGCGGATGTAATTTAGCGAGTCTTTAGTAAGCCAATTTAAGTTTGTTGTTGATATGATGTTCCTATGATAGACGGCGATCTAAGTGCACTCGAAGGTATTCTACAGCTTCATTCTTTGGTTTCCACGGTATCACGTTGGTTGAAAGATTTATGCATGGAGGATTAGCAGGACGACACAAAGTAAATATAATTGTTTAGCATTTATTGTAGTTCAATGCGATGCGCTAATTTTCAAGTCAAGAGCAAATGATGTTTAAGGCTTCCTGAAGATGATTTGAGGCTATGTTAATATTGCGCTGGGTTGCATAAATAGTTGTATCGTTTCCATACATAGCAAGTTCTGCATTTGGTGTTGCAGGAATGTCCGAAGTATATATATTGAATAGTATCATACCTAGGGCATTGAGGATCGCCAGGAATAATGAGTCTAACAGAGGAGTGAGTACAATCCACTATGACTGAGAATGTGCGATTTGACAAGAAACTAGTCATTATGTTGCATAGGTAGTCTGGAACGCCGGACTTGTGTAATTTTCACCGAAGACCTTTATGCCAAACTCGATCAAATGCTTAAGTGAAGTCAAGAAATGCGACTGCTGTGTGTTCTTTCTTTTCAAAGCCCTGTGCAACTTGTTCAGTGATACGAAGCATTTGATGATTGGTAGAATGATTTCGACGAAACCAAACTGATATTGAAGTAGAATGGAAGCTTGAAGTAGAAACTTATCCAAACGTTTCAGCAAAACCATTTCATAGACTTTGGATATTGTTGACAAAAGACTTATGAGACAGTAACTTGTTGGATTTGAAGCAGGTTTTCCAGGTATATGAATTACAATAATAACTGTATGTTTCCAAGTATCAGGGAAATATTCCAGACGAAGTATAGCATTCGATAATGAAGCTAAGTTTGCTAGAGCTTTACGCGTCAGATACTTCAATACAAAGTTTGGGACGACATCGTATCCAGGACATTTCTTTGTTGGAAGTTTCTGAATTATTATTGAGAGGTTCTTATTTGGCGAGGTGAAGTTTACGGACAGTGGTGCTGAAGGATAATTTATTCCGAAAAAATTATATTTCTTCGTTGAATTCTTTATTCTTGATTGGATTCGATATGAAAGAGGCTTGAAAGTTGTCTGCGAAAATTTCACACTTTTCATTGTCACTTGCATATATACAATCGTCGTGTTGTAAAGGTGGGATTATACATGGCTTTTTCAAAACTGTTTCCAAAGGGAGGAATCTTCTGGAGATAAAGTGGATAGATGACGATAAGATATGAATCGTTATTCGTCCAACATTTTTTTTCTACGGTTATTTGATTTAGACGGTGATGATCCATGGTTCTCTATTTTTTTATGTCACAATCGACTGCTTTGATGTTTTTTCTTCATAAGCCGTTTTATTTTTGAGGAGAGAATTCCGTGATAAGATTTTCTATGTATTCGTCTTGACGAAACCGTTGCTGCTCCAATAGATGAAGTAATAGCATCAGTGGAAATACGAACTGCTGCATCAGGATCGGTGATTGTTTTCAAGTTATTAGTGGACTGCAAAACATCATCTAGTTTTTAGTTGAAAGTAGTTCCAGTTTATAGTACATTCGATAAGTCGATTGGAAGGAGGGCGAATCATAGGGTTGTCGTCAAATGAAATCAGAACAGGACAATGATCGGAGTCCAATTCATGTAAAACACGCATGTTTGAAGTGTTCTGAATATATTTGTGCAAAGCTATGTCTAACATATCAGGTAATATGTTAGGACGATAGAATGTGGGTTCAAATGGTGCATCGATATTAATAGAGTTTTCCTCTGCGATAGTTAGTAAACGTCTTCCGTTAGAAGTGGTTATACGACATCCCCATATTTGATGCCCACTATTTAAATATCCTAAAAGTATTGTTGGTGTAGTGTTATAAAGAAGATTAGCAACATCTTGAGAACTCAGACGTACTTTTGCTGGTTTATATGTTGAAATTATAGAAAACTGTGAAAAATTGTGAAGTTATCTTAATAGCACAGGCTTCAAAACAGTTCAGTTCTGCCAGAATTATTGAGTGATGCTGTATATCTTTCCTAATTATAAATGCCACACCACCAGAGGCTTCGGGAGCAATATGATCAGTTTTATAAGTATTGTAACCAGGAAATGTAAACTTCTCTAGATGAATAAGATGAGTCTCAGTAACACGCTACAGCTATGTTGTGTCGAGAGAGAAATTCTAAGAACGCGCCTCGCTTAGTTTTGATTCTATTTGCGTTCTAGTATAAAATAATCAGTTCAGAGAATGTTTTATTGGCATTAATGTTCATTACTGAGAAGCCCTGTGGCAAGTTGGAAGAGGAAAGTTTTAATCACTGGCAGGTATGGTTTCATTGAAATTATCACTAATTGAATTAAGTTTTCAATAACATCTGCAATTGCAACTGTTTTTGTTTTCTTTATAGATATTGCTAAATTGTTTTCTTGTATTATTTCTGTAAGTGCACATGTTGTTTTCTGTAAGTTGTATTCTGAATTGGATATTTCAATCACTGCTAGGTATGGTTTCAGAGAAGTTATCACTAATTCAATTAAGTTTCCAATAACATCTGTAATTGCAATTGTTTTTGTTCTCTGTATAGATATTGCTAAAATGTCTTCTTGTATTATTTTTGTAAATGCACATATTGGTTCCTGCAAGTTATATTCTGAATTATATATTTCAACCTGCTTATCTGCAAGTAGTAAAGTTGTGAGGTTTATTCGTGTGAAATTGGAATTCCAAATGAATTCAAATGAAATGAAATATTTAAAAACAGCAGGTCATAAATGGATCGACTACATAGCAAAAATATAAATTTTGGAACAATTGACAATGACATCAACTCTTAGAACAAATTTTGAATTATAAGTCAAATTGAATACATGTTATTATGATGCCCCGCAACAGATTTTCTAGATTATTAAAAAACTACACCTTGGGGTGCAAAAGAAAACCTGGAAGAAGACCACTCATGAGACTTGTCGATCTCAAACATGAGAACGGAACGAACCAATCTGTGGCCGATCTCCTTGGAGGCTCCGCAATGATGATGATGATGATGATGATGATGATTATTACTATTATTATTATTATTATTATTATTATTATTATTATTATTATTATTATTATTATTATTATTATTATTGGAACATAATTTGTAGTGAAATCGATGTAGTCTACGCGAAAACATGGTAAAGAATTTCTGCACTCAACAACAGCACACACTTTAATGTTGTCATAATTCTATAATTAATCAAGGTTATGCAAAAGTTTCTAAAGAAGCGATTTTGTTCATTATACAAGATGAAGTTCAATACTGTTACTTTAATTATGATCGAGTTACAATCTATTCATTTGTAATTGTTTGAATAGCAGAGCTAAACTTCAAAGCACATTAGTTACGTGATCATATCAGATTGCTTGTCACATTATGTTATAGCTGTCCATCTTGATCAGAAACATCTCACACAGTAATTGATTAGAAATTTCTTAATGACACTAAAAATATTACATTTCTGCTGGCTCTACAATAGAGTCTAAAAAGCAGTCGCGCACCAATGAAGTGAGACGGAGAGTTTATGAACGTAGAACAGTGGTCGGCAGGTTGTGCATTTGTGATGTCTGAGTAAGGTCAGGCCAGATGAGCACCTGAAGAGGAGTACAGAAATCGCGCAGCGGCGAGTCAGT
Source organism: Periplaneta americana (assembly GCF_040183065.1). Classification (NCBI taxonomy): domain Eukaryota; kingdom Metazoa; phylum Arthropoda; class Insecta; order Blattodea; family Blattidae; genus Periplaneta; species Periplaneta americana. The sequence goes on along the minus strand of NC_091126.1, from coordinate 146,259,260 downwards.
AGATCTAAATTTCTGTACACCAGAGGTAAACGGCAATATGTCAATTTTTTTTTTTTACGAAATTGAGGTGTTAGCATACTTTTATTTCATTTTTCGCGCTCTTTTCAGTAATGCAAAGCATTAACTTCTACGCGTCGTAATAATAAGCGATTTAGCCTGTTGGAAAGGGTACTATGTGCCGTATGGTGTCGAGGTAAAAAAACGCTTTCATTTAGCTCTCCTGTAAAATTCAATATTTGTGATGAAGTGCTCTTTACGTTCTTATACAGAGTTGTATAATAGGTAGTACTGGAAAATTGTTGAAGTTCTGATTCTATTTATACGTGGTAATTTGTCTAATATGAAGTGAATGTAAACCATTTGAGGTAGAAAGTATTAGTGACAGACCATTAACATATAAACATTGTTAACAGTGTGGGAAGATTTATTTATATTTTTGCAGTATGGGGGCAATGGCAAATTGTTTAATTTATTTTAAGGTACTCCAGCATGTAAAGAAGTTTAATTTTTGCATCATTATTCAGAATGTTATCGCGATGAATATGACAATTAATGTGAGCGAGATAATCGGCAATTGGAATACAACAATTGAAAGAAAAACTGTTAAGTGTTTCTTTGCATTGCAGTTCCTACAGTAATTCCATTTTGTGTCCATAGGAATTCCACTGTTAATATGTAATAATTTTGAAGAATTAAACTATCTCTTTTAATTTACCATGCTATCAGTACTATCTGAAATGTATGTACGTATGACATGCACGAAATCAGATGTAAAGGACGTTACCATGGATGAATGAATAATAGGATGCGAAACTGCGGTCAGCACCATCTGACGGAAAGGGGTTCAAATAAGATGACCAGCGCCCGACGTCGTGGGTGGTGAACATTAGAACTACGTGTTGGGTAGATTACCCAGAGTTCTCTAATCATCCATTCATTCGAGACGAACAGACGATGTTCGATAAGACAAGATGGCAGCCAGAAACTTGCTAATGAGTGGACACAAAGTGTGTGTATAAGCAGTGTATGTTAAGCAGTGATGCTTATGGACCTTGTAAAAATAGTGTTGTAGAATGTATTGTAAAGTAATAGTAATGTAATATATTGAACTATCTAAGTAGTTTTTGCAGACTTTTCCATTGCGCTGTACACTAAATACCCAAAGAATACAATCCCAATTATGTAACTTTTTGCTTTATTTTTTGTCTCTGTTTGGTTATATTTTAATTGGGTAGTGCAAAATAGATAGTCTCTTTTATCTTCCTGTTGGCTCCGGTAAGAATTTTCAGTGGAAGATGATGTGAAAAATAAAAATATAAACGTTTTATTTTAAATTGGGTTAGTTGAGAATATCGGTGAGGGTGTGAAGGAAGGAAGATTTCCTGCATAGTTTAACATTTTCGTCACCAGATGCGCTGCTAAATGCATAGAGTAATTCGTGTTTTCGCTACTTGATGCGCACCTAGATGTAATAAGTTCTCCACTGTCCAACAGATGGCAGCAAGATCAGTTTCTACATTAGCGCCTCTAGTATGTATTACGGGAAACTCAGTAAGTTTTGCATCCTATTATATATTTATCCATGACGTTACTGTATAATTCAGTTGAAGCTTATTGGCTACTCTTCGCCATTCAGAGCTCTGGATGTCGATGTTCTTAAAAGAGAGCGCGAATGCTCTGAGGAATGAAGTCGCAGATCACTGATCCTGCCGGTCACTGACGTTGAAGTACGTTTGTTAGCGAGGGCAGTTTTTAATTTGTTTCATTTGTTGAATTAATAAATTAAGGATTTTTTTACAAATAAGGAACCGGAAGTCTTCTAATGCAGCCTTAGGCTTATTGTGCTTACCACTTCTGCTGTAGCCTTGCTCTTGTACGAATACAGCACGCTGTACCGTGAAATTAATCCGAACTATGGTAATGATGACACTGGCATTTGAATTAATGATGTTGAATTGAGTCCGAGGTCCAACGCTGAAAGTTGCCCAGCAATTATGCTTTGTTTGGTTGAGGGAAAACCTCGGGGGGAAAAACTCAACCAGGTAACTTGTCCCAAACAGGATTTGAATTTTGGCACAGTCGTTTCACAGTCAGATATGCTAACCGTTACTCCACAGCGGTGGACATTAATTATTTACAGAATATGGAATATGGTTACGGAGTAAAGACGGGTACATAGTTTACAAAATATGCTGCAAACTGGAGTTATACACCATATAATGTCTATCGTCATTGTTCTGGCTGTGACGCGTCCTTTGCAAAGTCCCGGGTTCCAACGTATCTTCAGTTGAGTTTGGAGTTCGCTGGTGATGTAGGCCTACACGTATTTTGTGAGAAGATGACGGATTGTACTAGATGTGGACAAATTATTAGACTAAATTAATTATATGTGCAACGAAGCTGTATTTATCGGTAGAAATAATGATTAAAATGTATTTTGCGCAGATATAATGAACAGAAAATTGAGTCTTGAGGTTACTAAAATTTTCTGAACATTCTCTTATTCTTTATTAACACGTTGATTTTGTCAAGGATGCTGGAAACCAAAGTTTGACACTTTTTTTTTTAATATCAGCATCATTTAGCCAGATATCAGATAGTGCTTAAATGAGTCCATGTTTTGTTATAAAGCCTCTTTTTGATCACTTTCTTCCTCAGTATAGATCACATATTTTCAATTTTGTTCATGTCCGGCCTTCTTGCAGGCCATGGGAAAATATCTTCTGCAGTATATAATTAAAACATCAGTTAGTACCAACATAGTCAGAAAAAAGTATACTTAACCATTAGAAAAATATACCAGAAGATGTAAACAATCATATTTACAACAATAGAGTCTCTGTGAGCTATATTGATAGTTGATATGACGAATTACATTTTGTTTCCAAGAAAAAGTTTTAGTCTAATAATTTGTCCACATCTGTAGAAGAACGAATTTATCTGGAGGAGTATTGTGTAAAGAAAAAATAATTATAACAAATGCTTTCGTAGATTTACGCTCAAATTTCCCAATTCAACAATAATTCCTATACAGTCTTGCGTTTCGAAGTTAATGAAAAAGTGGCGTACAACAGATTCAGTTTGTGAGAAGCCTAGGGAGCGTAAACGACATGTTTTAAGTGCAGAAAAACTTCAAGATATTAAAGTGCGAATAGAATTAAATCCGAAGAAATCTCTGCGTTGCCTAATTAAAAAAAAAACATATCCTACGTGTCAGCTCACAAAGCAACTACTGTAAGTTAATTAAATTCCGACCATATAAAGTAAGGTTTGTGCAAGAGATAAAGCAAGCAGATTTTGCCTCATACGGTTCTGCAATTGTTTTTTTGTGGAAATGTTTACAATGGACACCTTGATCCACAGCTAATACAGTATTTATGACTGATGAGGCATGGTTTTATCTCAATGGTCATATGATACTGGAGTGATGAAAATCCGCATATTGTGCAGCTAGTCCTGTTGCACAGTGATAAAGTAGGGGTTTGGTGTGCGGGTAGCGCGAACAAATTAATCGGGTCAATATTTTATAACACAACAGCAAATACAGACGTGTATGTGAATACAATACTACCTCCACTTTTCAGCCAGCCTACAGACGAAAAACAATAGGATCATTTTCAATAGGACAGTGCTACCCCACATACTGCCGAACGTTCAAAAGAACTTTTCGAAGACCGGAAAATAAGTAGAGGTTTGTGGCCCCATACATCCCCTGATCTCAGACACTGTGATTTTTATCTTTGGAGAAATTTAAAACGTAAAGTGTATAAAAATAATCCTCATAGGGTAGATGAGGGTAATTTTAAACAAGGGGTAATTGTAAACAAGTGCTGTGAGAAATACAAAACTGTCAGTATAAAAATTTTAATTCGGAGTAATATTTAAATTAACATGTTGGCTAACCTACAAAGCAGTTTGGCGCCAAATATGAGTAACTGCTTAGTTGTGAACAAATGTTTTGTAAGAGTCTACAAAAAAAAGTTGAGAAAGAATTGTGCTTCACCTTCATTTTTGGCATTGTAAGTAAACGTACAGTGCTATTTTTTTTAGAATATGTTGTTTTTATGAGTAATGTATAGTAGTTATCATTTATTACAATGGTTTTGAGATCTCCCGTAACCTCAGTTCATTAAATTATGACGTGTTTATATTTGACCCATATTTTAATTGCTTGGGGGTAATTGTAAACAAGTTTTACTATGGTTATATTTCGTACTTTTCAGTAATCAAAATGCCAAGAAATTATATTAGAAAAAACTCCCACCCAACTACACTGTAGAGGATTTAGAGAGGGTTGTCACAGATGTGAAGAAAAAATAATTACAATTATCGTGAAGCTCAGGAGAGGTACTGAGTTCCTATAACGTCGTATATCATAGGTTAAAGGGACGAAATGTACCAGTGACCAAAATTGGAGTTGGAAGGAGTACAGCTCTTTCTTCTGAAACAGAACAAAAAATGTTCAGTGTGTGATAGCCCGTGCGAAAATTGGTGTTTACAATAACTCCCTCTCAAAGGGGTAAATGTAAACAGGTGGGGTAAAGTAAACTAGCAATTAAAAGATGAAGAAATGTCAACCTTATTATTTTAAACCCATTTCAGGGAAAAGAAAGATCTAAAAAATAACACTTGTTTCTTTGCCATGCTTACCGTTACAGGGGGTTGTGTAATGTTGAAATATATTTGAGATCAGTGAAAAGTGTTTACAATTACCCTGGTCTACCCTACTTTAGAACAACTAAAGGACACAATACGTCAGGAAGTAACAAAAATTACTCAAGCTGAACTGCAGGATATGTCACATAATTTAAAAGATGTAGGACGTGTCTCACTGCAAAGGCCATTTTCAGCATTATCTGAAGTAATTGGCAAGAACGCAATATTTCGTATTTGAAATCTAACGGCTGTAACGTCACACAGCACGCGGCCAGTTACGCTATTGTCACGCAATGAATGTGCGGCGCGCTGCCGCTAGGCTCAGCATTCCTCGTAAAATGAACTATGATCCGCCCCAAGAATCGGTAGAGTATAAAGACGAAATAAGACCTCTGCGCAAGTGGTATGTGGGAGGACTAGGACCAATGACCGCTCTGGGAGGAGGCATTAGTTGAACGGAGCTACCAATCGCTTGCAGGAAAGGGATATTTCTATCTGAACTTTCTACCACGAGCATATCGTCGTTGTTCCTGCAATAACTCCCATGTGACATATTTATCGATTTTCAGAGTTTTGCTCTATTAAATAACTTAAATAGTGATACAGCAAATAATTAAATCTCCTATATGTAATTGTATTTATTTCTTTCGAAAATGTAAGAATTCACAATCCCCTATGTACGGCTGCAATAGGATAAATAAATGTGTTTTTTCCTCCTACTGAAAAATTGTATATTTTGCACGACGATATTACTCCCTAGCGGCCTCGAGCTGATGCTGCCCGCAATACACTCTGGCACAGATGGACTCCGCCCCTATATGCGCCAAGTCACTCTACAGCAGTGATGTCAAAGCAAGCGCATTTTTCTGACTTTGAGGCCGTGCGCGGGCATCAAGCGCTAGGTATGGAAGGAGGAAGGATTGTGTATATAAATAAGTAGCCTGTTGGATTAAGAAAACAGTGGTGTACAAACTTCAAACAAAACGTGACATTTTATGTCGTTATTTTATATGGCTATTTGCTGTTTGACATTATCTATATTGTCCGTAAAACAAAGTACTAACACCAGTTCCTTAATATTGCAGTTAATAACATAATAAAGAGTTAAGAAGGAATATTCACATAAATTTCATAGTAGTAAAACTATACTATATTAAGTGAATGAAACATCATTTATAAAGAAAGTGATATCCCAAGAAAGAGATTAAGTACGACATAGTAAGTTGCAATTGATATTGATGGTATTTTTAGCCCTATAAAAGTAATCATTAAACTAATCAAAACAATATTATAGTACAAAGCAAAGTTACCTAGATAATGTGTTTCAACTGTAACTAATATTACATAACAAAAACCTCATCGCATTATGTTTTTAAGGTGATATTGGTGCGCAACTTCCTATCATCAGAATATTAAATTGTTTTCTCGAAATCTGCTGAATCTATAGATATGACGTTTTCACAACACATGGGAACATATCTTTCTTTATGATGTAACAGTAGTTCCTTTATTAATTAATTTTCTTACAAACATTTTCCAAGGGAATATTTTCCAAATTTTCATTGCGTATCTTCAGTAATAAATATTTACGATATATTAGATTTACGAAAACATTGTTTCAGTACCTGTAAGGCTACTAAATAAAAATACTTATCTGAAAATTTCACCTTTCTGTAAAAAGTTGAGAAAATACTGCTTTTGAATAAAAATGAAACTCGTGAAAAATGAGTATTAAAATTGAAACTTAAATTCTTTAATGCACTTATACTTCTCAGACAAATCTAAAAATTAACATGAATACAGTTTTAATAAGTTCTCGTCCCTTTATTCATTGAATCAGTGCTGGCCATCCCTGCATATAGCTCGACCAAGCGGTATATACTACCTCTCTCGTCTGTCTCTTTCCTTTCCGCTATAAAGCGCTCAGGCTCTCCTAAGGTCTAAAGCGCGCGCTTGCCCATATGGGCATCAGTTGACATGCCTGCTCTACAGAATCCTGGGACGGACCGTATCTGTACTTGTAGATCGCGACTTTTCAACCCCCACTCTCTAGTTCACCCGTGCCGATAGGTTGGGTTGACGTCTAGCATACGAGGTGAGTGAGCTAGGCATGTTTATGACGATCACTTAGAACGGCTAAAGGTATAAAATGCCGAATACTGATGTAAGTGGTCTCTGTGAAGTCTCGAAGCACCACTGGGACTTAGTGACCATCTCGTCCCGTCAATTATTGTACAGTACCCGGATTTATGGTGAGGATCGCGTAAGAGTAGTTCCTAAAAGGCTACTTTGGCTGTCTCTCCAGTTTTGCCAACAAATATCAGATATCACCAAAGAGAGTAAAGTCACAATGTCATGCTCAAATAATAATAATAATAATAATAATAATAATAATAATAATAATAATAATAGTAATAATAATAATAATAGTAATAATAATAATAATAATTCAATATTCGGTGATTTTAATGATTACTTAATTACTTACTTACTTACTGGCTTTTAAGGAACCCTGAGGTTCATTGCCGCCCTCACATAAGCCCGCCACTGGTCCCTATCCTGATCAAGATTAATCTATTCTCTATCATCATATCCCACCTCCCTCAAATTCATTTTAATGTTATCTTCCCATCTACGTCTCGGCCTCCCTAAAGGTCTTTTTCCCTTCGGCCTCCCAACTAACACTCTATATGCATTTCTGGATTCGCCCATAAGTGAATAATTAATTAATAACAATATTAATTCGGTGGATTTTAACTAAGTATTTCTTTATAATTTGCAATATACATTACTTGATAACTTAAAAAGCACGAGGAATATGACTGATGTTTGTAGCAAGTAATGTGCAGTTGACATCTGAGCTCCATACAGTGTAAAATCGTTATAAATGTTCGAAGGAAGAACAGCACGAGTGAACCGAGTTCGTTTTTCCAGCAAGCTCCTCAATTTTACTGATAAAAAATTCGTTTTGTTTTCATAAAATTACCTCCGAGATTTTGTTTGAAATTTTCTAATTGTTATCATTGAAATTATGCGTTATTTTGAAAAACTCTGTACGTAATAATAATGAATTATTATTATTATTATTATTATTATTATTATTATTATTATTAACAACAATGTATTGCATGGTTATTTATTTACATCTCATTTTTATGTTGGGAAGTGTTTTGTAAATAGTTCATTAATTTGTGAGAGTGTATTTTCCTCCCGGACCTCTTGCACATTATTTTAGTAATTAGCAGACTCGTACGATCTACTATCAAAATGTTTTTTTTTTCTTCTGACAACGTGAAATTCATTGCTTTGACTAAACATTTTACGAATCACGAGACCTAACCTAAAAATGTATTTTTGTTTGATCACGTGGAATGATTAGTACGAATTCCGAAAACAGAATAACACTTTCAAATGTATAACCTATTTAAAAGTTCTAATTATGTATTTTAAGTTAAAATGCATAGTACTGAGTCGCTACCATACTATTTCCTCTCTTTGGCATTTTAATGAAAATCTGTCCATTAACCACATGCATGTTTCATACCAAATACATTTATAAATTATATCTTAATTAATTACACTTCTCTCAATATACCAAGGGTAGTGTTGAATTGAAATCACAACGCAGCAAAACTGAATGAAGTACTGATATTATTATTCATACCGGTATTATTAATTAATTATTAATTACATTCAAATTTCATAAGGTTAGTTATACTTATATTTCTTCAGTTTCCTTTACTGCAAACCAAAATTATTGCCGCCAACATAATAATTAGAAAATAACTCCAGTTGTCGTATTTGTCAGTACTCGAAATTCGAAATAAAATCGGTAAAAGAAAATTCAACCTGATATCTAGAAAATCACTATAATCCACTAGCATATGTAGTAATAGGAAAATTATTAGTTTTCACCCTTATGGTATTAAGTAAGCTGATCCGGACTATACTGTTTGAGCGACGTGGAGAACATGGTGGTAACTCTGGTCTTTCTATAGCCTTAAAATCCACGGAGCTCGTGTCTTTTGCAGTTGGCAGCATTGATCTTCGGCTTGTTTGATTCGTTTTGGGATGACCTTTCCTCCTGTTATGCTCGTCTCCGTTTTTGCATTCTCTCAACGTTGCAATTTTTAGGTATTTTGAAATTTCACAATTTCTCACTACTACTATTTTAAAGTTGAGGGCCCAATTTATTCCAAGTAAATTTTTTCGCATTTATTTAGTCCGTCACGCTTCATCGATTAACACTTCAGACGTTTAGATTATTTCAGGTCTGACGGAATTTTTCGCAGAAAATTGCCGCCGTAACGTAGTTTTCGAAACATGCTTTGCCTACCCACGTCACCGGCTTTGAGAATCCGAGCAGTTTCGTGCAATGTTTACGGTTACGGATTTCCTTTGCCTACACGATGTTATAATTTTTATTTCGCTATGTATATTTATTCAAAAGTTATAAGCGATTCTAATGTAACACTTTTTCTTTGACGTCGTTATCGAGCGGTTCGCGACCTACCACACCGAGTATAAAGACGTAGTTCTACGTCAAAATTAAATTAACTTTTCCTTTCGTGAGAAAGGTTTTAAAGTGTGTGTTGAATTTCAATTTTTTGCTGCGGTAGACGGAAAGGTTTCACGGAATATGATAGCTAAAGCAATTAAAATTTATCAGCACATGCCAATTTACAAGAATATTATAACAAACTAATAATGACTCTGTACCAGCTCTATAATTAGTGTGTAGCTTACGTTTAAAACATTTCAACTCTGCAATAAAATACGAACTGCAGCTTCTTCATGAGTGATTCACTAATGTGCGTACGATATATGGATCCAGAAACTCCGTGCGGAGTTAGCTTTCGCATTAACTTTCACAATCTATAAAAAAAAAGTCAGGAAAATGACCATTTTAAACAATGAGATGGATTAAGACAAATCTTCCTTCAGTTGATTTTGATGTGAATATCTTCCTACGAAGTAGAATAGACCAATCCACCGTTATATAGCTTGTTAGGAAGCATGTAACTTTTCCCCTAAAAATATCACTTATATATATATATATATATATATATATATATATATATATATATATATATATACAGGGACATCATTTTATTTTTACTAACATTTTTAATATTAACCTGTCTATACCTTTAGAGAACCGGAAACACCGCTTGCTCCCCCCTCCAAGACTGGAGTTCGATGATACTGGCGTAAAACACAAATCACTCTACTAGGTATAGGAAGGAAGAAAAGTAGTTCATCCATTTACGTAAACTAGGAAATATCGTGATTTTGAGTTTGATAATTTTCATTAGGTTTTTCTTTAATCAAAGTACAGTACTGTATTAAGAATAAGTGTTTTTACTCACGAAGTGAGTTATCCATGCGAACGTAATCATTATGCAGTGTATATTATACTGTCTACAGCACATTAGCGTACAATATAGAGAAAGAAGTTAAATTGAAAAATAATCATAATATGAATATTTAAACACAATTTTGAAAATGGTGGCCGTTCATTTCGATACAGGCTTCAGTTCTTTTGTGCATATTATCGCACTATGGACTATTGCATCTAATTCCAATTGCCAGTTTCGTCCTTCGTACTAGTAACTCATGTTGAAATAATTCTGTACCTACTCTACGTACTGTAAATTCAATCTTCACTTCTGCCCGACCCGAAAATATAAAATTACTCAGACATGCTATCTACTGTCCGTCCAAGTGGTTATGCCGCAGGATTGTAGAAAGGGAGGAAATCACGTGACAGTTAATTACTTAACGAGGCCCTTTTATTTAAGTTAAATTAAACAGCTGTATAATATTACGTAAACTTCCAATTCCTAAGAGAAATTAATGGTTTCAGAAAAGAGCTAAGACAGCCCAGCTATTACAGAGGGGCGAGCAGAAGCAGGTGGAGGAAATCGGGATGCGACGTAGGCAAACGGACTGTACCTGTGCGAAAATATGATTCAATATTGAAAGCTCTTTCGTCACTGGAAAACGCGAACATATTTCTGGAACGTACTATACTCAGTAACTCAGTACTGCTTACTATCTGCGGTCTTGGTTCTGTGTGGAGTTGGAACTTCCTTAGTAGAAGGGGTGGGAATGAAGTACATTAAAAAACTCAGGTACAATAAAAATTGAAGTGAAAATAAAATGATGTCCCTGTATATATTTAACTTGCTTTTTCTACATAAAAAGTGGCTTGGACCACTGTTGCGCTGACCCCCTTAATTGTAGATCGTGAATATGAGACTAAATTATGAACTGGATTGGCCTATATTATACACAGAACATGCAGACATAGTAGAGTTTACATTCCTTCATTACAATGGGCTATAACCGCATTGTATGCTATTGTGTAAGCTGTGACATCAAACGTGTTACTGGGAAAGAGGTTTCAATTAAACACGTTGCTGAGAAATCAAATTTAATTAAATTCTATTTGTGTATTTCAATAGGACGAACAATAATCTCCCACCTGTAGAGGGTGATAGATTCCAGGGGAAACACGCCACGCTTTGCATATAAGGCTAATAATAAGCCATGAATTTCAACTGCCTTTTACATAGACTATTGTTAAAACACAAGTGAACACATTTGAATGCATATTACGATAGCATAAAAATATTTCGAATTTTTCGTCAGACTTGCACAGGTATATAAGGTGTAATTTCATAGAATTTCCAAGTCAAAATTTAGAAGCTGCGACCTAATATGTTTCTTCGAGGTGCGTTGAATGCACTAGAAGTCTTAGTTTTTCATTATTGCGTTCTCTCTATAAATATTCTTAAGATGTATGCGGCTCAATTTCTGAACTCGCTCTTAGTAAAGTACGAGAAGTAAATATGGTCAAATACCTTTAATAATAATACCGATCACTCATCTCAGTCACAAAATAGAAAGAAAATTCGAACTGGTCCTCCGCTAGATGGCAGCGTTGCTGCTGCATGACTTAGTACTCATAACATTCAAGTAGTAAATCTGTCATAATTAGATTCTCAAGCTTACGTACGTTTGTGATCTTAGTTTTGGATTCCTGAATTCTTCTGTTTTAAAGTGTGTACCACAAATGCTATGGTTTATTATACAGGGTCCGGCAAAAAGATCTGAAGTTTTTAGGTTGTCAGTAACTGTGGCTAAATCAGTCGCGCAGCGGTGGGAGGACAGGGAGTGAACGCCATTATTGATGCCATTTCAGTTGCAATGGATGCGTGGAACGCACCACATCGGGCGCTTGCCATGGAGAATGTTTTTCAAAACAAATGATTCAGTAGTTCTTACGCAGCATAGGTTCCGACAACATTTCAATGTCGACATGGGCGAGTTTCCAACCGTAATACAATTTTATTGTGGGTAAATAATTTCAGAACGACCTCTTCAGCATCAAAACGTAAGTCAACAGGAAGGCCAAGATACGCGATGCCACAAGACATGGTAGACAGGGCAGTGCTGAATTTCAGGGTAAGACTCCAGAAGTGCACAAGGAAAAAAATGAAAGTCATTTGGGGGTTGTTATTTTCAAAAACTAATTTTGTTCTTTTGCATCACTGAATGGCAATAATGCCGATTTTCGATAAAAGAATGAAAACCAACTTACATTAAACAATAACTGTATTGTCTCGTTAAAAAAAAAAGATATTTTTGCCGGACCCTGTGCATACAAATCATCAGATCCTACTTTCGAAATAACTTGCCTGAAACTGCTTTCATGGCTTTCAGAAGCCATTCTTGACACCTTCATAAATCATTTTGTTTCTTTCGAACCTTTTTGTTTCACTGATCGCCGAACTTTTTATACATTTTTTTGTTAAAATAGATTGTGTCTTGATATTCATTGATATAGTGAATCATCTCATCACCGAAATAAGCTCTTTTGTGGCATTGGTCTGATTTAAAATAATGAAGAATTTGAGTTTGTAAACACGCAAACTGAGACGCTTGTCAAGAATGTGAACTTATGAACAAGAAACTTGCAATTCCCTACTAGCCTAATTGATTTACATGATCTTCTAGCGAATTACTGACGCACCTGATCCACAGTCTGGTCCTGTAGGCCTACTTCTAGAATGCTTCTCTGTTTTTGAAATCAAGATTCCAGTCGCTCGTAGAGTCTATCCTACTAGTAAATGGATTTGCTTGTGGGAAGATCCGTACTTCATTCCTTTCGCGCACGCGGCTGAACACGTGCAAACCATAGCGTGCACTGCACTTTACGCTGCAGCATCCACATCTAGATTGACAAGAAAACAACTGACGCATAATCTGTCCTCATTCCGTTTCTGAACTTGGTAGGCAGGTGACGCAACACTGACCTTGCAATTGTAACAGAACAAATCTCCGAGAGATTTTCTGTCGTTTGCGGTTTACGTTACTAAATCATAATGTACAGTTGTCGTATTATACGCTCTCATTGTATGACTTTAGCCCGGTCACACTGTATTTTGTGCTGCCTGTTAACAGCACATGACATTTCATTCAGTTATGCAGTGGATTTGGAAAAAAATATACAAATTTTTCCATTCCTCGTGGACCTCATTCATTTGTTATAAAAAAACTTACACATTATTACGTAGGTTTTTAAAACTTTCGCAATGCAATAAAGGGAAAATATTCTCAACCTACCAGCACATGCAAGCATTGTTGACGTCTCTCTTGATTTTTCGCGAAATTTCATGATTAATTAATCAATTCTAAAGACTTTGCCTTGTCCCTTCAACCAAGTTTGTTTCCTCTGTTGTTCTTTTAAATTCCTCAGAGTTGGTGAACTTTATTCTACTAAGCATGTTTTCCTCTTTCTTTTTGCTAAATATTCCTTCCCCAATGTATTAAATAATATATGTTACGTCTGATTCATGACAAACTGTATCTTCATTTATCATCCCTTTCCATTTACCCTCTTTAGAACTTCAGTACTTGACACTTTATTTCTCTAGCCGATTTTTAACATTTCTCACCAGATCCATATTTTAGTGGCTTCCAACCAACCAACCAACCAACCAACCAACCAACCAACTGACCAACCAATCACGTGATATGACGCATAACTTAAGTTATGCATTTTTTTCCAAGTATCACACCAAAAAGAGGTGTTTGCCTTGTCGGGTTTACAGAACAAACATGAGGAGGCCAGCCTCCAATAATAGAAAATCATCACAATAAAAATATTATAAACACAACAGAAATGATTTGATTAATGGGCTGGTGAATTATGATCTTCTGAAAAGAAAATGTTTGGATTCACCTAGAATTTTCACAATTGAAACTTCAGCCTAATTGACATTTCAATATATAATTAATGATCGACAGAGTAGAGTAGTTTTATTGACCATGTTGCGTTGGCTTATTGAAAGGCTGAATTGTCGCCATGACTTCCTGTATTGAACATACTAATAACGATATTTGCTTACAAACCCCCTTGAGTTCTAGTAGAAAGTTTTGGATGTTAAAAGAACGTAATAATTTATGAAGTTCATGTAATTCTGTTTTAACGGTTGAGATGTTTGTCTAGATGAGTATTGATAGACGCTATTTTAGCCCAAGTTGAAGTTGAGACCGAAGGTGATGTGGCTTCTAAACACTTCTTCGCTAGGATTCTAATTCTTCATTTTTCACTTCAATAAACATTTATACAATTTTTTTAAGGGCTATATGAACTAAAATAACATTTTCTACGTATCAGTAGATGCATTTGAAGAGTTCACTGCAAGAATGATGGATGTCATTTGGAATACATTTTGCAGGAGAAGCAATTGAAAGTTTGAAATGCTTAGCGCTCAAAGCTTAACTGTGATTTTCCGATCATTACTGGACAATGACTATCAGTGTTAATGCCATATAACTCTGTATGTACATTCTATATGGCTTAAGCTATGCATTGACAGTCTTGCTTCATTTTCGACAAGAAAGTTACATCCATCGTTCTTGCAGTGGACTCTTCATTTAAAATTGTTATTTCGATTTTAAAACGAATTATGATTGGAAATCAATAAATCAAGAAGGTGGAATGTTCTCTATTTCACTTCTTATTTATAATTGAAATAAATATTTTAACAAGAGAATGAACACAAAGGTGCCATGGGAGCACTTACATTAATAGAAACCTCAAACTGGATATACTGCTATTTGCGGAAGGTGTAGTATTCCTTGTGGATTTGGATATTGGTTTACTGCGTTCTATGTACCAACTCCGACCTCTCTCCGAGAAATATAATATAGCAGTTCAACATCTAAATGATAAGTCATAAGTAGGCATCCGTTAGCAATAATATAAATACCAGTCGTAGGTAGCCTGTCTACCTTTAAACATTTAGACTATTAGGGCCTATATTGTCTATGAGAAATTACGAAATCATAACAGAAGAGTGGAAATTATCAACTTAGAAGTTTAAGTATGGAATCGAGTAAGTAATGGATACAGGTAACAACAGGGGTACGACAAGGATGTCTTTTTAACTTTTGTTTTGGCAAGGTCGTAAGAGACTTGCATAAAGAAATTGTAAAATTTGACTTTAGAGTAGCATTGTAAGTTTCATTTTATTTGCAGATGGTATGGCAGTTATAACAAAAACAGAATATGAACATTAAAAATCCATATGTATCATCATCAACTGCCTGTCAATTAATAGACCTAGTGGTCTGTTGCTGTCTCCCGCCATCTTCGGAATTGTCGACCAGTAGATTTTCTTCCTCTGGAGATGTACCGGAACATATGTTTTGGTATCCTGTAACATTGCATTCTATTTACCTATTGTAACTACTTTTGCCTGTAGTCATAGAGATATTCAGCTGTAGGAACTGTTTTGATTTCATTTACTATTGCTTCATTTCTTTTGTGATGTGAAAGGCTGTATCCAGCAGCGGTTGTTCTAAAAAATCTCATTTCAGCAGATGTTATTCGTCTTTGGTCTTGGATTCTTACGGTTCATGCTTACTACCATAACGGAGAGCGGGTCTTGCCAAAGCTTTATAAGCCTTCAATCTTGTGTGATGTTTTAGCTTCGTTGTTCTGAAACCTTGTTCTGAGGGATCTGTTATAATTTAGAGTTTTCAGTATTAAATTGCATTCTCCGAGATATGTTAAGGTATAACCTAAATATTTAAATGAGTTAACTTGTTCCAGTATTTATTTAATTGAGGCGTTGACAATGAAAAGGAGTTAAATGAAAAAAAACTAAATTTTACAGGAGAAGCAAAAAAAAAAAGATAGATAGAGAGTCATTTTAAAAAACTGCTAAAACCATGCTATTCAGTCTGCAATCATTTTATTTTCAAAAGAAACTATGCACTTCACTCTTTTTATACGCTATTGGCCTTTTCTCATAGATTCATTTCGATGCAAAAACGAATTTTTCGATTTTTTGTCACTTAAATCCTTTTCAGTATCAACGCCTCAATTGTTAACACAAATTTAGCTTCGGATGTGTAACTTTCCTTGAAAGGCCATGACTTTTGTTTTAGTTTTTGAGATTTCTATGTTAAAATTTTCTGCAATAGTATTAAGATAATGACTCGAGTATTGTAATTCATCTTCTGTTTTACTGAGAAGAACTAGGTATCTGCATACAAGAGGGTATCTATGGTAGTCTATTATTACTATGTAAATTCCCATGAACTTTTAGTCACCAACATCTAATGATGGCATCAATAAATTTTAGAACAACCGATAAATAGTTTAGAACAGAGCTGCGTTTCATCACCTCTCTCTTGTTTAACATTTTTATTGTGACCCTTATTTTTTAAAGATGTATAGAAAGTCATATAACAAGTTTGGAAGAATAAGAAGCACGTTTCAAGAATTTCCATGCGGGAATCGCATCCGTATAACATGGATCCGAGTTAGAGATGAACAAAACTAACTGCCGCTCTCGCTCGCGGTGTTAGTTGCATTTATCTTTCGAGTCTCGTCTCGTCATTCTCGTGCGCTTCTAGTCTCACTCATCATTCTCGAAATAGCATTTGGTCGGCGTGGAAATATTTCGTAACTTTGAATGACATACATCATTGAAATAACATTATAAATGTTTAAATGAGACAAAAAGACAAAGCAGAACAGTATCTTAGTTATCAAACTGTTCTGGTTCTCTTATATGATATTACTTATGGTTATATAAATAGAAAAAAATCAAATAAATTTGCATTTATAAGAGACATAAAACATAACGTTAATATCTTTTTACTTGAGATTGCACACTTGATCTCAAACATATGAAAAGAACATTCCTAGTCTTTTAATAAGGGCCTAGTAATTAAATAAAGGCTGGAGAACGGATTATTTTACACTGAAATATAGAGATGATGTTTCAAATAGGCTACTTGACTGTTTGTACATATTTATATAACAGTTTCCAAAATAGATAAAAGGTCAGTCAGGTATAAACAACTGTGGCGTTCAATCGAGGCTGCTTGACGTTCGGGACTTCGGGAGTGATCAATCTTGTCGTCTCGAAAGACTCACAAGCAGTCTTTACGTCAACGACGCGACATATAGAACATTGTCTTGCGGGTTTTCGGCTTTGCGGGCGCTGTTAGTCTTGCTTTCTCGGTCGTTGTTCATTTCTAATCCGAGTGTGCATGGAGCGTTACTTGCGAGATTTCTCCCCCTGATGTAGTAGCTATTAGGTTGCGTCATTTTCATCTTGACTCCTTCAAAATTTTCTTGTTTTCCTTCAAACGAAACGGTGAAAGTCGGAGTGAAAAAAGTGTCCAACAGGCTTGGAGTTCACATAGATTTTGATGTCAGCCCCTAGTTCCCCTGCAAGAACGCACATTTGCGTAGATTTTAATCGTTTCTCCTCCCATTTCCTCCTTCTTTCAAGCATTCATGGAGTATTCCATAGCTCCGCACGTGTACTGTATTGCTTTTATTTGTTATAACTCCAATACTTGTAGAAAATGTGATAAATCTCATCCCTGCAACCAGATGCCAAAGTTTTTACTATAAACCTTCAGTCTTCACTTTTTCACGGATTCGAGAACTTCAACGGAATGTCGATAACTCCCTTCGAACTGCTGCAATATGCAGGCGATATCGGTAAAGGGTGGAAGAAAGAAAGGGGTGAAGGAGATTTCGGCCACTATGGCGTCTTTATAGTAGGTTAAGTGTCAATTTCAACTTTCTTCATCATCATAAAGGTTTCAAAATGAGCACTAGAATATTGATATCTCGTTCCATAATCTGTACAATTGGAATCTAATGCATTGCGAATCGCATGAGTTTCATGTGGACCACCAAAATCAAGTTCTAACAGTGTGTGCAAAGTAATCTTTACGTAAAATAAAACAAAATGGTAGACATTTAAGAAAGCAGAGGAAGGAAAAAAGCTTCAATGTGAATTTCGAAGATGAATGTTTGTGTAAGCAGTTTAATGCAAGTTATAGCATTTTTCCGACTATAATTTCACTGACATGCTTAGTAATGTCTGCAAATATTTAATAAAATATTTTAAAGCCAACTTTATACAAAACGGATCGACAAATATTATACTCATATTAACATTGCGTAAAATTCCTTCTTATGCCACACGAATTCAGAGAGATGAAAATTAGTTCTTATTAGTTTTTACAGGCAAATTATTCGTACTGTTTCATCTGTCACTTAATTTTATGTATAAAACCAATTATTGTAAAGAAAGAATGTCATAATTCTGCCATGTTAAATAAAACCATTATTATTATTATTATTATTATTATTATTAATATTAGAGCTACCGGCGTAGTTCAGTCGGCTAAGACGCTTGGCTGCCGACAGGGAGTTGCGTTCAGGCGCGGGTTCGACTCCCGCTTGGGCTAATTACCTGGTTGGGTTTTTTCGAACTTTTCTCCAATCATAAGAAAAATGTCAGGTGATCTCTGACGAATCCTCGGCCTCATCTCGCTATCACCAATCCCATGGACGCTAAATATCCTCCTAGTTGATAGAGTGTGGGTAAGTTTATTATTATTATTATTATTATTATTATTATTATTATTATTATTATTATTATACGTAATAACATTTGATAGAAATTATATAGTATTATAATTTCCCATGAACGAATCGAATTTTCGGTTGCTGGACCAATGAAACTTAAAGATTAATTAAAAAATTAATGTATTATTTTAGTATATTTGTGTTAAGTATCGATAGTACAACTGGCTCTGTTCGATTACCACACTATATTTTGGTCAAAGAGTACAAGCTACAGCAATATTATTCTAATTATTCTGTGCTCTTTCCTTTGTTCTTCTGTGGTTACAAGGCAACCGTCATCATAAAATGACAGTCGATATGTACAGCTGATAGAGAGACGGCCATTTTTTCTCTATACACAACGCTTAAACAAACGGTTTCGTGTATATAACTGTTGCAAAGCAATTCCCATTGTATAGTTACAGACTGTTTATATATCCATCGCTTATACATGGTTTATTAGTACCGTAAAGTGGGGATATTTCGGACGCAGGGGTAACATCAGACGGTAATTCAATTTATCATATTTTATGTTGGTAACACCAGTTCTTAGCATCTTTTCCGCGCTTTTTAGTATGTTCGTATGTTTCTGCACATTTTTAAAGACCCATTGGTGAACTGGTGTTACCAACATAAAATATGATAAATTGAATTACCGTCCGATGTTACCCCATGCGTCCGAAATATCCCCACTATACGGTAACGTTTTCTGTCTCAACTCTGCACAAGTCTTGTATAAAAATTGTACACGGTTTATTAGTAAGACCGTATATATTTAACCTTAGTTTTCTTTTCTTTTCCTTTTTTTCCCTTCTTTTCTTTTCTTTTCTTTTCTTTTCTTTTCTTTTCTTATCTTATAAGTTAATATGAGTGAAGTCGAGTCTTACTATTAGGTAACAAAGTGACATTTAGTTTTAATTAATATATAAATCAAGTGATCAACATGTGTAGTTTTGTTTTAACCAGTTATGTTATGAGTGAAAATCTTGTTTCAAAGAGATTATCGAACAATGTTGTGGTTAAAAATGAAGTAGACATTTACAAAGTAAAGTTTAGTGCTATGTGGACAGACTTTTAACAAAGAAGTCAGGCACCCAAAACCAAAAGTTTTAGGTTAGTTTTTATCTCCTAATACAATTTTTAAAATATGTTCTTTTATCTCCCATTTGGTCCGAAGGTTAAAAGCTGTCACTGCTTCCGACTGACAGTCCAAAATAAAAAAAAAGAACATCATTTGTAGTACGTATGACAAAGAACTAAAGGCGTGTGTATCGAGCTATGTCCATGACAGGGATGTTTTGTTGTTGCAGTGCAACGCCGCCGTGGGCGTGAAGGCATTCTTCGACATGATGCACATCGGACCTCACAAGGTGATGCTGTTCGGGGCGGCCTGCACGCAGGTCACCGATCCCATCGCTAAAGCGTCCCGACGCTGGCACCTTACGCAGGTCAGTCCACCTCCTTTCTCTATCTTCTCTTACTTTCTTTCTTTCTTCTTTAACCTTTATTTACTTGTGTAATTTATTTTCTAATCCAATATTCCACGCTAACTTGCAAGCTATTTCCCTTACTTGCATTTAATTTATTTATGTGCCCATTCAAACGTAATCAAATCTAGTCTAATCTACAATAGGCCCTTATACTGGGTGTTCATTTCAAAACGTTTCATGACGTCACTCTTGTCAGTCAGCGATTTCAAGCGAGTTTCAGCTTTTAGTCAGAGAAGTTGCCTATTAATCAAGGCGTTCAATCTGAACTTGAGAACGTGTACGGTTTAACTTGAACGTCGTAGCAACAGATGGCGGCCTGTACGGTCTGTGTGCTACCATAACCTCTTTCGAACTGTCTTTTGCGCGGGCAAGTCGTGCGCAGGGTATTTGTTATCATTGGTTGCGTACGGCAACATTCCACAACATAACTCAAATGCTCCGTGTCCATGTTGACCGTCGAAGTTAAGGTCACCAAATACGTAAATAATCGTCTTAACCCTCTCGCCACATCCCGACAGTAAGAAGAAAAAACTCACCTCAGTACGTGTTTCCAAACAGTTCACATTCCTGCCACTACCGGCGTTACCGTACGTATCCGTACGTACTCTTCAGAATGAACGCCGTACTTGCTAGGCAACTTCTCTGGCTCATAGATAATACGCCTTTGCGGAAGTGTAGGAAGATTCAATTCTCTAGGCTCATCGGCTAGCCTCATGACGGCATACGGCGAGCCGTGACACACTTTGAACTGAAGACGCAGTATATTTATGTCTATATGTCTCTAACTTTCTACCTACCCATTCATCGAGTCTGGCGTAGCCACCATTGTAATTTTAAAATCTCGAACACTACTAACTAGATAGAATTACTGAAGTCAAGGAATGGAATTTTGAAAGATGCTTGTTTTCTATAACATCTCAAATTAAAATATTGACAGAAACTAAAGATGATAAATTTTACAGAATTACAGTATTTTTCTCCTTTCTTTTATTAAATAAAACAAAATATCTGCACGTTTCTCTTGCCAATAAAACACACAAATAAATATTACTTTTATAATTTGTACAAACCGCATACGTTATGTTGTAATATTGTCCATTTTTAAATTTGATATTATTATTATTATTATTATTATTATTATTATTATTATTATTATTATTATTATTACTTGTTCCTTGGAGAGTCAACAATCATGAAACTGTGAACAGCTCTGAGAATAGCTTACCTTTTACTGAACTTTAATTTTCATACCAATGCAGCGAAATAAGAACTCATAAGTAGATACAGAGAAATTATTATGACGTGAGGCGAGAAAACGGCGGGTGACTCGTGGCCCACTGCTAGCTTGTTTCCGGCGAGCGTGTATTCATTTCTCCGGCACTTCTACAATACATAACAGTACTAACAATAAATGTTCAATAATTTGGATTTACCATGCTCACAGTCATTGCAGAAAATGCCCCCCACCCATTTGCCGCCACACACAAGTGACATCTTCTGATAAACAAATGAACAACACTCTGAAGTTCCACATCATTGATATCCTCAATTTCTTCTCGTCTATAGTGTTTTAGTTCATGTATAGTTTGAGAAATTTTCCTTTAAACCCTACTTTTTAGTGTCCCCCATAAATAAAAATCACAGGGTGTTAGATCTGGGCTTCATGAAGAATCCGATCGAAGTCCTCAATTGTGTTGATGCTCCATTCACGGCCGAGACTTAACTCAGGAACGCACAGAAAATCCGTAAGAAGAAAACAAAAAAGGCCGTTAATATTCAAACCGGCCATTCGCACAGATTATTACCAAACGCTATTAAACCCAACTAATGCATTTAATCTCGATCCCGCAATACATATATGTATACAAGCAAGACCTAGTGGAAAAATAACACAACACTAAACGTGTCAGTCATTTAACACAAAGACGAAAGGGTAACCAGACACACGCCAGATCAAAGCCGTTATTTAGTATTGCACCAGAAGCGCCCTCTCGGAATAAAATGAAAGAAACAAGCAAGGAAAGGGCAATAAATAAAAAAATAAATAAAATGAAATAAATTTAACGAAATTAGAGTAAGGTAAAAGGACCGGAAAAGGAAACAGAATTTTGGCGTAACCATACGTTACACAACCTGTCAATTATTTGTCTACTTAGCTCCCTAGAAACAATTTATCTACCTACGTACCAATTACATATTGCCCTTTTCCTATTTAATTAGCTACCTAACAATTCTTTATGCACGTACAACTACCTGTTCCCATACTTCTCTATCCATATTTTAACTACAGAGCAATATATATATATATATATATATATATATATATATATATATATATATGCATCTGCATTGATAGTAATCCATCTAAGTGCCTGTCTGCTTTTCGAGCTATTGTATACTGGCGTTCAAAGATATCTGACCTACGATTTTATGATAGTGTAAGGCGGTGATGTCAAAGCAAGCGCATTTTTCTGACCTTGACGTCGTGCGCGGGCATCAAGCGCTAAGTATGGAAAAAGGAAGGGTTGTGTATATGAATAAGCAGCCTGTTGGATTAAGAAAACAGTGGTGCTCAAACTTCAAACGGAACGTGAAATTTTATGTCGTTATTTTTGTATGGCTTCTTTCTGTTTGATATTATCCACATTGTCTGTAAAACAAAAATTCTAATACCCTTTTCTTAATATTGCAGTTGTGTTTTAAATTTCAATAACATAATAAAGAATTAAGAAGGAATATTCACATAAATTGCATAGTAGTAAAACTATACTGTGCTAAATGGATGAAACACATCATTCATAAAGAAAGTGATATCCCAAAAAAAGAGATCGAGTATGAAATTATAAGTGGAATTGATATTGGTGGTATCTTTAGCCTTATAAAAGTAATCAATAAATTAATCAAAACAATATTACAGTATAAAGCAAAGTTGCCTAGGTGCTGTATATGTTTTAAGTATAACTATTACCCCATAACAAAACTCTTATCGCATTATGCTTTTATTGTGATATTGGTGAGCAACTTCCTATCATCAGAATATTAAATTATTTTCTCGAAATCTGCTGAAGCTATAGAGCTGACAGTTTTACACCACATGGGCACATATCTCTTGCTTATGATGCAACAGTAGTTGCTTTGTTAATTAATTTCCTTACAAACAATTTCCATGCGAATATTTTCATAATTTTCAATACACTATCTTCAGTAATACGTATTTACGGTATATTAGATTTACGAAAACATTCTTTAAGGCTATTAAATAGGTCTATATCTGAAAATTTCACTTTTTTATAAATAAAGTTGAGAAAATATTTCTTTTAAATAAAAAAATCAAACTTGTGAAAACTGAGCATTAAACTTAAAACTTACATTCTTATAAGGCACTTAAACTTCTCAGGTAAATCTAAAAATTGAAATGGATAGAGATTTAATAAATTCTCTTCCCTTTATCTATTGAGTCAGTGCTGAGCATACCTGAATATAGCTCGACCAAGCGGCATATACTACCTCTTTCGTTTGTCTCTTTCCTTTCCGCTGTAAAGCGCTCAGGCTCTTTTGAGCTCTAAAGTGCGCGCTTGCCCCTATGGGCATCAAATGACATGACTGGTGTAAGGGAACTTTCCAACCACGGGATAAGTCAGAACCAAAGATACAAAACATTGACAAACTTTGAAAGAGTACCGCTAGTTCTCAATAGGTGGCACCATTACTGGGACGGTTAAAAAGTCAGGGGAAAATGATTATTTAGACTATTACACTCTTACTACGTCATACTACTTTTGACCAATAAAACGGTACGAAAGGACGTATTTCAACCAATCATGGCTGCTTATCGCACAATTTTATCGCGTCCCTAGCATTTGTTTAATTTTATCGCGTCCCTAGCATTTGTTTAATTTTATCGCGTCCCTAGCATGTGTTTCTTTGTTTGCCAACATTTGAAACTGCGCTGGTCTAGACGTCAAAAATATATATAAAATTACACACCACTCCAGTCTATGCACAGCAGTTTCAAATATGACTCGCATTGGCATTCAAGAACAAGAATTAATAAAAATCACTGATCATACCTATGCATCTTCTGAAATCCGATTTACAAATAAATGAAGAGCACCATTTGGAAATCCTGAATAAGTTGAATACACCATGTAGGCCTAAATCAACGAGTTCCACTTCTATTATGCACACGTCCAATATAACATCAGTTGAACCACCAACCACATTCAAATTTGAAAATTGTACATTCAATAATTATTCCTTTTAAAATTATTGATTCGGAAATTCTGAATAAGGTGAATACACCATGTAGGCCTAAATCAACGAGTTCCACTTCTATTACGCACACGTCCAATATAACATCAATTGAACCACCAACCACATTCAAATTTGAAAATTGTACATTCAATAATTATTCCTTCTAAAATTATTCTTGTTTATTTTTTTATGTCATCGTCGTTAATTAAAACTTTTCTAACACTTGTTTATATTAGTTAGGTTATGTTATAGCTTCTGCTCTGAGAGGATAAATAGAACTTCTGTTATATGATATTATGGATAGTCACATATCAGAGATTGTTAGTATTAAGATTTATTGAATAGTAATCATTACAGTGTCTGTATAAAGACACTACTGCCATCTAGCATGCATCTAGCGTAATATTTGTAATGTTGAAATGGTACAATAATACATTTGAAGACAGTTGTATTTTCGTAAGTCAATTAATATTTTATTGTATTGGAGTACTTCGTTACTTCTAATCTTTATATATTTTCTTCTAATCGTGTAATAGTCAATTAAATCCCACTCGAGTTTTGATTTTCTCTAGATAAATCAAAACGTCTAGTGAGATTACTGTTGATAAAGCGTAAATTATTCTCATAATTGACAATGTCAGCGTTTTCTAGCTAAACCCAGTGTTGTTTAACACCCAGTAGAGTGGGATGAAAAATTTAATTCTTTAACACGTGTATATTTTTTATCTGCGGTTGGCAACAGTGACTATTGTTTTCGCCATCTGTTCATAGAAATAGTAACTAAAGAAGCCACATTTACACCAACAAATTGTCGATCACTATGGATTAATAGGGTTAGATATCTTTGAACGTCAGTGTACACTGATCTTCAAAGTTATCCGACCTAGGATTTTATGATCGTGTAAGCGAACTTTCCAACCACGGGATAAATCAGAACCAAAGATATGAAAAATTGACAAATTTTGAAAAAGAGTTCCGCTAGTTCTCAATAGGTGGCACCATTATTGCGAGCCGTTAAAAATTGTCAGGGAAAATGATTATGTAGATTAAGCATAAATATCCTTCTAATAGGCAATATCAGTGGTTTCCAGCCAAACTCAATGTTGTTTTACAGTCAGCAGAGTGGGATAAAAAATGAATTCTTTAACACAGGTATATTTATCTACGGTTGAGAACAGTGACTACTATCTTCGCCATCTATTCATAGAAGTAATAACAAAAAATTCACACTTACACCAACAAATTATCGATCACTGTCGATTAGTAGGGTCTGATATCTTTGAAAGTCAGTGCACCTGTTTATACAGAGTGAATCACAAGGATTTACCGTCACCTACGGAGCTTATTTCGGAAGACATTCTGAGCAAAAAAGGTATATAAACATATGTCGAAATCAATATTTTCAGAGTTATATTTATTTTAAGTTGTTTGTAAAATACCTTTATTCTTTAGTTTTAAGAGTAAAAGAATATTGCAGAAAATGGATGAACTATTCAGAAGTATAATTTCTTTAATTGGCTAGTGTTCTGAAACTAAGAATGTGTTATTAATTCCATAGTCGCTTCGTACAGAATTCTTTTTCGATTTCTAAGTATAAAATTGCATTTTTCTTACGCATTTATCACAATAATTGTTACAAATCACGCCACTCATGTAAATTCTTCAAGACTGTACATTAGGATGCGTTATTAAATTGTAAAGAATCAAGTTTCTAAAGTTGTGTGATTTTCAACAGTTTTTATAATAAGTGCGTAAGAATAATGTATTTTTAGTTTAAAAATTTAAAAATAAAATCTGTACAAAGTAGATAGATGGATGGATGGATGGATGGATGGATGGATGGATGGATGGATGGATGGATGGATGGATGGACGGATGGATAGATAGATTTATCGAGTAATATTACACATACAAATTTTATATTATCATAATTTTGTCTAAAATCCAATGCACGGGTCTTCTGACCGTACGTGCTTTGTACCCGAAACAAGTCTTCCTTTGTAGGTTCCTCCCACACATATGATTACATCCAACTACTCTCTAAAAGAACACACATATTAAAATGGAAATGGCACAATAAAACACATATAATTTATCCTAACCTAAAAGACCTAAAAGTGTAAGTTGGGTGGATAATAATATCCCTTCCTCAGTTCGCGTCGCAAACTTCGACAGCTGCAGCTCTAATCTTTCTCGCCTTCAAGAGGAACAATCCAGTCTTTTGTTCCCATTCTCTATTCCCCATGAGGTCAAGACATGCAAGCGAACTCCTACTCTGACTTAGCATCGAGGGTGGTAGATATTTTCTCCAATTCGACACACAGTAATAAAATATGTACAAAATATTTAACGATACATTTTTAGCTTCTGACCACTAGTAAATTAAATAAAATATACTTCTGAATAGTTCATTCTCTATTTGTAATATTTGTTTACTCTTAAAACTAAAGAAAAAAGGTATTTCACTAATAACTTCAAATTAGTGTAACTCTGAAAATATTGAAATAATTAGGACACATGTTTATTGACACTTTTTGCTCAGAATGTCTTCGGAAATAAGCTTAGTAAGTGGCGGTAAATCCTCGTGAATCACTCTGTATAACCTTACCTCTTTTTAAGTAGAAGTAAAGGAACATCAACATCGCTTAGGTCCGAGCGTGAAGTTATGTGTCGTATGGAAATAGTTGGATATAACATTGATCTGTCTGAAAACTGAGAATGGAATTAATAGTAATATGCGTTACAGGAGCGGTATGTTGAAATTTTCATGTTCGAGGAAAAGTTTGAAAAAGCGAAACGTAGTTGAGCTTTTTTAATTTCCGAGAATTGAAAGAAAACATACCGCTCGTGTATCGTACATTATTTTGTGCGAAGATCTTTTATTACTTACCTGAAAGAGGAATTTATAATTCGTTGCAATGAAATCGCCATCTTGGTTTCTGTTCAATGACGGCAAATTTGCAAAACAAATATATCTAACTTCAACATTGTTGCTCTAAAATATTTTCTGTGTTTACTATACTCCAGCAGGCCGTGATATGCGTCTGTCTTTTTTTCCCCCCAGTCTATGATGAGTCTGGAATCTTGTTGACTTTTTCACGGCTTCCTTAATGAAACAATAATTAACAGTGCAATTAAGGTGAAATTGCAGTGGTAAGTTTCCAATTTATAATTATTACTATATTGAACGTCTCTAAAAATAATATGTTAAAAGCCTAAAGCAGTAAAATCAATATTTCACTTAAGCGGTAAGAAGAGGGTAATTGTTATGTGTGTTAGGTTGGGAAAAATGAATGTGGAATTTTAGACTTTCCGCGGATTGGTTTTGTGCGGAAACCAAGCAAATGCGCACGATCTCGCACAAAAGAATATTGCATTTGCTGCTTCTTAGTATATACACATGCTTATAAGGAAATTTGATGCTTCTCCGTATCGTGTGGCATGTTTTTCGTAGAATTTTATATGCGAACAGATTCTTTTCCATTACGGAAGTGACTTCAGGAAAGATTTAAAGCTTATGAATCCGGCACGTGACCAAGAATACTCATTTAGAAAAGAAGACGACGCACGACGATAGGAAATGAAAGTCGTACATGGAGCCGGGGCTCTCCCCCCGTTCCTTATCAGTGTAATGAACTACGACTTGCAGGAAACTCGACGAAAATGAAAATCGGGCTTGGACAGGAGATCGCCGAGCTCCAGGCCGCGAGGGAGCAGCCTTCGTGGCCTTTGATTTCCCTCCACACGCTTGCCAACGGAATTAAATCTTGCCAAGTCGCAGGAAATTGCATTTCTGCTTCTTCATCTTATTAGACATCCAATGAAGTAAATTGTGCCGTTGTTGCGATATTGACCGCCAGATGTCATCTTGTAATGTTACAATGTCGCGAGTCTTTCTGTATGCGAAATAGAGATCTTTTCTCACTTGTTCTTTCTGATATAGGAATTGTCGCAGCGATCTAGTAAACGACTAGTCTCCTATGTTTAAACTAACGGAATGTGTCTTTTGGTATTTTACAAATATATTTTCGAGAGATTATTTGCAGAGAACCGTACTTAAGGGGTTAGGTACAGCTTACAGCAGTAAAACTTTTGGAAATATTAAACTTTGTTTTTCCTCCATTACTGTATCCTGTACAATAATGAAAATTGGTATGTCTAAGGCACTGTCCTTCTTCTATATGAAAATAGTACATTATGCAACGAGTCTATAATGGTAGTAATTAAGAAGCGAGTATGTTTATGAAACGAGCGCAAGCGAGTTTCATCATTTTCATACGAGCCTCTTAATTACCATCATAGTCAAGTTTCATAAGGCTTTTTATGCTCGACCATATTTCTAACTTGAAATTATTCATAAGTATTCATGTTATTCTTATCTGACTGAGGAGTGGAACTGACCTTGTGCAATACCCCAATCTATTTGGCTTCTCGATTTCAAAATTTATCTGCATATCATCAGCTAAGTACAAGATCTCATCATAACAATTTACTCATTATACCCTACCACAAGACATCTTTATATTCTTCATTTTATACAGTTTCAGTTGCTAGAAATTGGAACTCGCTTCCGAGTGATGTAAGGGGTTGTTGGACAATAACTTCATTTAGGTCAAAATTACATAAATTCTTACTTAACAGATTAATTGCTGATTAATATTTGTTACCTATAATGAAACTAACATCTGCCCATTCTTATTATTATAATTAATTTCTCTAAATAGATTTACAAAACCTCTGATGGCAATTACATTAATATTCTCATTATAGAAATATATTTTAGATTTATATACATATATTTTTTTCTCCCTGTAACATAGTCCTAGTAAGCTTATATTAAATTAATTTTCATCATTTTACTAGCTAACTCAAATCTTAAATTAATTATAATTGATTGAATTAAATTAGCTCATAAATTAAGTTACTACCTTACCTTATAGGTTTATCTAAATTTAAATAAATATGTAGTCTACTAGTCTTTAAAACTTTAAAACTTAACTGAAGAATACACCTGGAGAACTTTTTAAGTGTAGTGTAAATATTTGTAATTTAAATATGTATTGTATTGATTAAGGATGGTTGAGTGGAAGAGAAGGCCTTATGGCCTTAAATCTGCCAGCGAAAATAAAACATTATTATTATTATTATTATTATTATTATTATTATTATTATTATTATTATTATTATTATACCTCGTAAATTGTGAGATGTGCGCAGACGCGAAAGTATTGATTTTTTTCCGAGAAACAAATGTCGACATTGACCTTGATATAATCTAGAGAGTAAAATAAACATTAATCTTGATATAACCTTGAAATTGAAATAGATATTGAAAAACGAGATGACAAATTCAATTTATTTGAATATTATTTACAATTAACACTAATTATTATAGTAACAGAACTAGTTGTCTTTCGATTGCATATCCGAGAATAATCGATACTTGCGCTTTCATATTGCTACAATGGTATTTTCTGATTGGTGGAACACCTGAACTTAAATGAATAGGTGTACTTTAATGAGGTCCATTAAAGGGCTGCTACCAAGTATATAATTACTACATTTCGACATGGTCGAGCATAAACATAATTTTACGATTAAAAATATATTTATATTTTTTTTACAAAATTAAAAATGGTCGCGGTTCACTGTGCAGCGATGAAGCGTTTTCCTCATAACTAGACAGTGGATGCGGGATGACTTATCGTTGAATGTAAGTGCACACTTACTATATGTTACATTGTTTTCATTCAGACCATTGGCTCAACAGGTTTTAAACGTAAACAGACGACGTCAACATGCTACTCTATCTCCGTACAGTCAGAATGAAAAGAAAAATAACGTCCTGTAGTACATACCTTGCAAGTTCAGTCCTCGTCATCATTGATGCAATTACCAGCGTTGCAGTAAACGACGATATATTCTCGTAAGTTGTCGAAGCTGAATCGTCTTCGCCTATCGCTTAAACAGTTTTTGTATCGAGAGAATGTCTGAAGAAAAACTCTAAAACTCAATTTCTTTAGAGGAATATTTGCATTGAGCATCATGTTGCACGTGTCGTTTAGACCCGCACAACTAAATGATGATGATGATTATGATGATGATGATGGTTCCTTAGATTTCATTTCAACGTATTTCCTGTGCTATGTACTGTTGCAATGTTTCTCTATAGCCTGAGTTCTGGTTTTTATTTCAATTTTACATACATTATACATGATATTGTCTTCGTTAATACATAAAATGTCACTCTCATACTTCTTAATTGCATTTCGTATCTCTGAGCGAATTTAACGTTTTGACTTCGACATTATGAATGGATCAGCACAACATATTCAACTCGTACTAAATACTTGAGCAGGATAACACAACTGCACACATTGCGTTGCAATGTTACTATTAGCGGACCGGGGTTCCTTCGTTCTGTACGCTGCTATACACGCCAGGTACACAAAAGACGGACGACGCGGCACGTACCATATACTCCGATACGAAACAACTTCACTTTTCCGTAAGTCATCCCGCATACACTGTCTGCACATAACTAAAAAAAATTGTTAACTTTTTCATGTTCTGTCTCTTTTGTTTTATTGCTGAAACTCAC
The DNA here is from genome assembly GCF_040183065.1 of Periplaneta americana. Lineage (NCBI taxonomy): Eukaryota > Metazoa > Arthropoda > Insecta > Blattodea > Blattidae > Periplaneta > Periplaneta americana. The sequence continues at coordinate 146,228,302 of NC_091126.1, read as the reverse complement.
GTTTACAATATCATGCTCTTTCAAGAACATTCCTTAATAAATAAAATATATTTTTTTTTAATTTTGTTTTATAAGAAAATACTGATATTTGACAATTTTTAAAATGAATTTGTTTTTTATTAGACAATCTATCAAAGGTAGAGAAGTGATCTTGCATCATATTATAGATATGACATGCATAAATACACACAAAAAATCCCTTTAATATTGGAATGGATTATTTATTTAGCAGCTTGTAAACACATTTTCAAGATATTATATGTTTGCGTAAAGTGATAGTGAGAGGGCCATATATACAATTGGAAGGGGACTGATGCACCAAAATTTAAGAGGTGATTCTACATGTTTTTTTACTTCGTTATTTAACAACGTTGTATCAACTGCAAGATTATTTAGCGTCGATGTAATTGGTGATACCGAGATGGTATTTGGCGAGATAAAGCCGAGAATTCGCCATAGATTACCTGACATTTGCCTTACGGTTGGGGAAAACCTCGGAAAAATCCCATCTAGGTAATCAACCTAAGCGAGAGTCTAAACCGCACCTGAGCGCAACTCCAGATTGGCAGCTAAGCACTTTAGTCGACTAAGCTACGCCGGTGTCTTTCTACATTAAATATAACTGAACTTTTATTATACTTTTCCTTCGACAAAGCACCGTTAAGCAGGGGAAAAAATGTCTTTGTCCAATGTTAGCACCGCTATATTGCGGTAACGGCCCAAGCGAAATGGCAGGTAGGTAAAAATAATCTGAACGCACAATAAACGCGCATTTCCGTTCTAACATGAAACCACAATTCAAAGTCATACAATATAGTATGCACTCTATGTTGGGTCTTTGACAGTTGTCAACCCACTTCAGGTATGTGGACATAAAGGGAAGAATTGAACTGTGACTGTATATCGTTCCTGGATAGCTCAGTAGTAGAGCGTTGGCTTGCTCGCTTAGTCGAAAGTCCCAGGTTCGATACCCGGTCCCGTAACACTTTTTTCCCTTTAATATTGATCAAATCAGCTTCACAGGAAGCTGGAAGCCAGATTCGCATAACCTAAATAGTTCGTGTCAAGAGTTATTTTTTGCAAATTGAACTGTTTAGTCATGAATTTAAATTGAATAATTTCGAAAATCGTTAAAATAAATCTTGCAACGTAGCGCAGGTCACGTGAGTAGGCCTACATCAGAGGGGAGGGTAAGGTACAGGATGGGGAAATTACGTAATCTGATCTTCCCTTGTTTTGTTAACATTTACGTTGATTTAAGAGTTTTCATTCTAAAATTACTTGTAAATAATACCGTATTCTTTAATTATTTATTTTCAGGAGTGTTTATTTAATGTAAGACAAATCATGTCAGTAAAAATTATTACAATTTATTTCTGATATCAGAAGATGCGTATTCCCGTTTAAAATTGAGAAGAATAAGGGTAAGTACACGTTGGAGCAACGATAAACGATAAAAGGAACGATCTAGCGACACTTTGGTATTATCAAAGAATCAAGTGTTCATATCGGAGCAATGAGGACGCGGGAAGCGAACATTTTGATTTATAAGTAGAAGATATTCTATGCATGCACTTAATGACAGAAGATATATAGGAAATATCAGCTGCTAAGTTCAAGGTTAATATAACTTAAATACGTATAAAATTAAACCCGTTTCTCATTCCAAAGATAGTATAAATTCGTTGTGTTGTGATTGGTTCTTGTGATCACATAACATATGACCAATAAATACACAACTGATCAATTTGCCAATATCTACAAAAATTAATTTAATATGCCGAAATAATAATAATAAATCGATTAATATTCGGATATATTGATAACCACCGCTTATTATACAGATTAATATTATCTTAATCAGAGATCATATAAACGACAAGAGCGAAGAAAATGGAACTTTTCTTTTTCGTCGCTTTTATCGTGTATCTTAGCTTTTATTGTTACTCCAATATGCACACCTCAATGACAATGCATGCTTCAATTCTCTCTGATATAGCATCGCTGCTTCTTTTATCGTTTATCGTTGCTCCAACGTGTACTTACCCTTAGCCACAAGAGCATTACATCATTCATTTTCTACCTTAGGGTACGTACACGTTGGAGCAACGATAAACGATAAAAGAAGCAGCGATCCTATATCAGAGAGAATTGAAGCATGCATTGTCATTGAGGTGTGCATACTGGAGTAATGATAAAAGCGAAGATACACGATAAAAGCAACGAAAAAGAAAAATTCCATTTTCTTCGCTCTTGTCGTTCACATGATCTCTGATTAAAATAATATTAATCTGTATACTCACCGGTGGTTATCAATATACCCTAGTATTAAACGATTAATTATTTTTTCGAAATATTAAATTAATTATCTTGGATATTGACACATTGATCAGTTGTGTATTTATTCGAGATACGTTATGTGATCACAAGAACCAACCACATTACAATGAATTTATACTAGCTTTGGGATGAGAAATGGGTTCAATTTTGTACGTATATAACTTATATTAACCTTGAACCTAGCAGCTGATATTTTGTATATATCTTCTTTCATTAGGTGGATGTATAGAATTTCTACTGATAAATCAAAATGTCGCTTCCCGCGTCCTCGTTGCTCCGATATGAACACTTGATTCTTTGATAATACCAAAGCGTCGCTAGGTCGTTCCTTTTATCGCTTATCGTTGCTCCAACGTGTACGTGACCTAAGAAACAAATGCTAAGAGTTGCTTCTGTTTACTTCCGCTACCGATCTACATCGTCTTGAACTACTAACTCGGGTCTAACACAGTGCAGGCCATACTTGCTAGAGTTATTGCAGTATCCGTGAATTTGCCAAATGTTTTATACAAACACAACTATTTCCTGTGAAACGGTGAATGTTAGAAAAAAACTCGGATAAATCATATAACAGCGAACGACAGTAGGGGAAGTTATCCCCACCCTCGCCGCTCGGCACCTCGCTCGCCTGCTCTCTCCACTGTCTCTCTCTACTATCTGCCCCGCTTCGGTGGATCACTGCCTACCGCCTCGCACGTATTTCATATTTTACAACACAAAACAAAACAATACAACAAAATTAATGTGCATTAGACAACAACCACATACGTACTAAAACATATCCACCGACACACATTGCATTTCTGCAATACGTTATGGCAGTTCCCTTGAACATAAATAGATTCATTTTCCCTTCTACCACCAACTCGTCTCGATAGCCGAGAGGTCTAAAGCGTGACCAAAAAGCGTGCGTGCGTTTCGTTAGGAAGATCAACAGATCGAATACTACCCTCCGCAAAGTCATAAGAAAAAAAAGAGAGAGAGAGAGAGAGACATGAAGCAAGGAAGAGAAAAGGAGAAGTTCGAGAGGGAAACAGGACGAAGTTCCTTTTTTGCTTCGTAGATGCCTCATTCACTCTTTTTGTTCCACTTTCCTCCACTAGATGTCACCCCACCCTAAACCCTATTTTCACTCTTTCCCAATAGAGTGTGTGGTGAGCTTGTAGGGGAAAAGTGGAAAGGGGTCGTGGACGGAGCTTAGCGTTCGCTGTCTTACGATTTGCCCAAAAACTCGTTTAAATTTTTCAAATCTCTACTCATGATCTATTACCAGTTTCATTTTGGTGCAGTTGTTACTTTCCATCCTGTATATATAGAGTGGAAGTGAAATAACCCTAAAGATTCTGAGAGTAAATAGCTCATGTTGCATGTAACAAAGAAGTGTTATGTCGTAGTAAAGGAAATATTCATAATTTTCTCAAAAAAGTTCTTTTTTTTCTTATTCGGTAGATATTGCGATTGGATCATGATTTTTGTCCATATCGATAGGAAATATAATAAAGAATTATTTATTCCTCCGGCGTATTTCAATAACATGGAGTTTTCGTGTCAGTTTCATTTAAAAAACCACAAATTTCAAGCCACTGAACGATGCAACCAGATTGCAACATTGCCAAAGAGGGAGGTGGGATTAGTTTAACTAGGGAGACACCTGAGTTTGTTGATCTCTTACACCTGCATTACGAGAAGAGAGAAGGGATGTTAGCGGCGATGTTGCCAGGCTCCTGACAATTCCAACTTAATTTTCTAATTAACTCTGCATTTAATGACAAAACGTAAAATAGGTTTTCTATTTTATATATATATAATATGGGCTATTTGATATGAAATCGATCAGTAAAAAACCTCGCACTTTTTATACCCTAATTTTTTCCTAGTTATACAGTACAAGGTGGTGAGGAGAGTGCATTTGCAAAAATATACTATCGAAAGTCAAACGGTTTTCGTATTGTTGAGCGATAAATTTAGCGTATTTTAGAAAGAAAAGCCTCTTTCAGCGTTCAGAACTCTGGAGGGATTCGGCATTGTTTGCTTAGTGTCACGGCAATAAGTTTCGAGGGTAATAAATAAATTATTTTCATACGCCTGGACTTGAACGGCGCAGTACTGCTCGCACTGGCCGAGAGATGAAGATAAGCGAGTGTTGGGCGTCATTTTACTCCTGTGTTTATGAAAACCTGTGATAAAACTAGCCCAGCTATGCGCTACTAGACGAAACATCACGTGTTTGTCTCCTGGCCTTGCTTCCCTCGGCTAGATTCCTCCTCACAGTCAGCTGGTTAGCTCACGCGCATACTATTTATTTTCTTTATTTGATATTTTCAATACTTTCTTATCAACGGTGCACCAGTAAAAAATATGTGTTTATTTGTACTTTCAATGCGGAATCTAACCATATATTTTTAAAATATTTTTTCGTGGGCAAAGGCGTCTTAATGAAGAAAAATATAAATTTCTCCATTTCCATAAAAAGTAAGAGAAACTGTTTACATGTCAATATAAAGTTTAACTTTTCAGCATCAAAATAAACCATGATTTTGATCATTGGGTGAGAGGGTTTCGGAGCCACAACAGTTTGAAGTTGCTAATAAAATTTTATGAAAATACGATAAATTTAAATATTTTGTCTATAAATAGAAATTTCAATGCCCATACAAATACAAGATTTAGGTTAATTTTAATCATCCTTCGTTAGTTTCCAATATATACAGGGTGTTTGAAAAAGAATCCAGGTCCTCATTGTGACGTCCATTCATGGCAATGCATTTCTCTGCCCTACAATACAACAGACTAGGAGATAACCATACCGTAGTTGACACCCTTGGCATGGAATACTGATACGTCGCAAGGAATACTGAAAACAAAAGTCTGGTTGCGGATATGAGCGGGGTTCAGCAGAGATAGTGTTGTGAATTTTCGTAATCAGCATGTGTGGGCTGATGAAAATCCCCATGCAGTTGAAGAAACAAGGCATTAGCACTGATTCCCAATCAACTTATGGGCAGACGTCCTTGGTGATAGATTAATAGGATAATACGTGCTACCACAGAGATTGGGATGGTTATTATGACATTTCTTATTAATATATCAAAACAAATTTCAAAGAGTGCGTGATTTCTTACGCCAAGGGGCAAAGGACTGTATTGCCATGAATGGACGTCACATTGAGCACCTCCTATGAACAAGTGTTCAGATCTTAGTAAGTATGTGTTGTAGGACTCATGTTTATTGGACATTATTTTCTTGTTTTGATACTTACTAGTATCTCCTAAAATATTGGATACTTTTTAAACACTCTGTATAAGTAGTAATTTACAAAAAAAATTAAGAATATATATTTCATACTCTAGGACAGAAAAATAGACCTATGTGTTTAGTAAGTAAAAAATAATAAACACAAATTTGAAAGAATTAATTTATATTTCATACAATTAAAAATAAATGTGTAAGACAAGGAAACATTTTGTCTTCCTTCCTGTTTATTATCCCCATGGACGGTGATGAAATATTGTAGGAGATTCACAAAACGATTATCCTTGGATACTGGAAAATATCATAACTGGCTTCCGCAAATCTGGGGCGATTACATAAAAAATCTACATCACAACATTTAATTTGTGGTAAGAGGAGATGAGTGCATGATCATAAATGAGGAGACGAAAATCATGGTTATCGCAAGAAGTCCGGTTAGTCATAAGTAGAGCCCGGATATTAGACAAAATACCTTTTATAAACTCAGTGTATGTATGAAAGACATATTAGAGATAAAGACGTTTCCACACATTTGGGGACGATAGGCCCAATTTTTATTTTGCTTTTTTTTGCCTATTTTAGCTCCCGTTGCCTATTTTAAGATTAAATGTCTTTTTTAGTCTCTTTACGTCGTTGTTGTACAGTTTCTATATTTTTAAAACCGCACGTAAATTATATAAAAAATAAAAAAGAACGGTTGTACAAATTAAAAAATATATATTCACCTCACACAAATATTTTCTGAGAATCTTATTCTTCAGCAATACATATGTTTCCAAGAAGTCGTAAGCTTTTCTCCTCTATCGACTCCATCTTTTATGTCACTTAACAAAGATGTTTGAGCAGTATAATCCCCAGTGCTCAGGTCAGTTCGGGGTTTACTAGCGAAAGAAAGGGGATGAGGGAAGTATTAAAAGCAAGTCTCCAGGTCCCCTTACTGTTGTCGCTTGCACGCACAATTCACGCGTACTTTGAAGTCTCTAATCCTTTCTCACATCTCTCTTTTTCAGACAATACACAGTCGGTCTTTCCCGATCTCTGAAAGAAAGTAGAGACAGTCCTTCTGAAATAAGTTGTTTTAAGTTTGCTCCAATCACTTCAGTAGAAGCAGAAAGATCTTTTTCCACCATGAAAACCGTTCTTTCTGACAGGCGGCTCACTATGACAGTTGACAACTTAAAAAGCATCTTGTTGTGACATGTAACCAAGGAAAGTGAGTTACCGTATGAGATAGTTTGTTAAGTATTTGTCTATTTTCTGTCTCTTTCCATGAATAATAAATGCCAATTTTTACTATTTTAGTGCCTATATACTATTCCATACAGCTCGACTGTGAAGAACCTTGGCATTTATATGGATTGTCACCTGGAATGGAAGGAACAAGTGAATCACACTTCCAAAAAAAATATTTTCTATTATTCACTCATTAAAGCGACTGAAGCACTTTCTTCCTGATAAATTAAAATTAATCCTTGTACAAACACTCGTGATGCCACACATCGACTACTGCGATATTATATTAAGTAACCTAAATGCAAATTTGAGCAGCAGGCTACAACGTGTGCGTAATGCGTGCATCCGTTATATTTGTAATATTCGTAAGTATGATCATATTTCCCCGTCTTTCCAAACTCTGTCTTGGCTAAGGCTAAGCGATCGACGAGCCCTGCATTCTCTTGTTCTCTTATTTCAAATTCTGCGCACAGCTACCCCAATCTATTTGGCTTCTCGTTTTCAAAATTTATCCGCATATCATCAGCTAAGTACAAGATCTCATCATAACAATTTACTCATTATACCCTACCACAAGACATCTTTAAATTCTTCATCTTATACAGTTTCAGTTGCTATAAATTGGAACTCGCTACCGAGTGATGTAAGGGGTTGTTGGGCAATAATTTCATTTAGGCCCAAATTACATAAATTCTTACTTAACAAATTAATTGCTGATTAATATTTATTACATATAATGAAACCAACATCTGTCCATTCTTATTATTAGGCCTATCATTAATTTCTCTAAATAGATTTACAAAACCTCTAATGGCAATTACATTAATATTCTCATTATAGAAATATATTTTGGATGTATATATATATATTTTTTTTTCTCCCTGTAACATAGTTCTAGTAAGCTTATATTAAATTAATTTTCATCATTTTACTAGCTATCTCAAATCTCAAATTAATTATAATTGATTGAATTAAATTAGCTCATAAATTAAGTTACTACTTTACCTTATAGGTTTATCTAAATTTAAATAAATATGTAGTCTACTAGTCGTTAAAACTTAACTGAAGAATATTGCTGGAGAACCTTTTAAGTGTAGTGTAAATATTCGTAATTTAAATATGTATTGTATTGATTAAGGCTGGTTGAGTGGAAGAGAAGGCCTTATGGCCTTAATTCTGCCAGCGAAAATAAAACATTATTAACATTATTATTATTATTATTATTATTATTATTATTATTATTATTATTATTATACCGGACTATTTAACCAAAATAAATGCCTAAACATCCAGGCTTTAGTCATAACATCTGATTGAGATGACAACAGCTTGAACAGGCCACACACTTTAAGTGCCTTGGTGCAGTCAATAGCCACGATGGAAAACACAGCCATGAAATAAACTACAGAGTGGGAACAGCTGGACGGTAGAGCCAAGCTATAAAAAGTGGGTTTTACCGGGAAAAAATAAATTAGCAAGAAGACAAAGTTGGGAGTCTACCGCACGGTGTACATACCCACCTTGATATATAGGCCTACTTCAGTCATGGACACTCAAAACACAACACAGTAGTAGACTCCAAGAAGCGGAGATGAATAGAAAACAAACCACGGCGTGATAGAATACTCAATCAGACCATCAGGTGACCTTGGATATGAAAGCTCTATTCACAAGGGTGGAGGAGATGTAACTCCGTTGGTTTGGCCATAAGGCGAGATTGCCAGAACATCTGTACCTACGTTTGACGTGTTAAGTGCTCAGTGAAGGGGAAACGACAGCGAGACCGTTCCCGCATCAAGTGGGGGCAATTTGAAAGAAGCGCTGACTTAACGAAGGATTGAATGGAGGGAAACCTGGGCGAAAGCTGTTGACAGAAAGAAAGGCGAGCTCTCCGCCAAACCTCTACAGCGAAAGGTACAGGTCTCGGAAAACAAGAAGAATTATTATAAATTAATATTCTTTTTCTTAGTTAGGATATTGAATAATCAATGTGCAAAATTGCATTATATTAGGAAAACTGTAGTGAAAATTTAAATGCGCCATTACATGTTATGAAATATCTCGCCTTAATTGGAAATGCATGTAAATAATTATTGGTCGAAAAACTACATGGTTCATCAATTGAGTGGTTCAGTGACAGAGTTGCCTAACCCACAAATTTTAAGCCTCTTATTTCTGCAAAGAATGACTGTAAATTATCATTTATACGTGTGCTAAAGTAGTTGCACTAGATAAATATTAGATTATAGTAGCCCACTAACATATAGTCTAACATATAACAAGAAAATTAGAAATATGTTAATGTCTTCAATTTTATTAAATACATTTATAGCCCATGTGTATCAATTAATCAGCTTATATTATATTATATTTGTATTCTATAATTTCGGAATACATATTTTTCATATATTGTCCTACTTTATTCACGTAATATATTTTTCTTCTCTATGTTCATATTATATTATACGTGTATCCGGGCTGGTGTTACAAACTTTCAGGGATGATGACGAAGGGCATATGTATCAATTTGAGATAAGGAACCCTGGTCGGAAATGACTGAGTCGAAATTTATAAGCAAAAATAGTTGTGTGGAAATGGACTTGTAATTTCGCACCATGTGCGCTCCTTCTCTTCACCTGTAGAACAGCTGTGGAAAAGATGGTATGGGCCGGATGTCTCTTACGTGGGTACTTGTCCCGATACAATCTGTGAGCTTGTCTACTGTTCCCATTGGCTCATCCGTATTTGAAAATCAGGTCTGCATATTCCGCTCTCGTGTACTCCTCCATTTCACTAGGACTGATCAACTGGACACTGCAACTTGTACACATACACTGCTGTCTACAGACGTGCATATCAGGACCGACCATGTCCGTTACACATACGCTATCTGCATTGCTTTAGTGTAGTTTCCTGTCCCCACCCCTCAGACAGCGCGCTGAATGGAATACTGTAAGTAGACAACGTAAACAACGTCAGATGAATACAGTATTGTAAGATGTACAGATAAATACACGTAAATAAGGTGTACAGAGGAATAAAATTATTTCATCCCCACACGACTATTCTTACTTGTAACTTTCGACTCAGTCATTTCCGGACCAGGGTTCCTTATCTCAAATTGATACATGTGCCCTTCCCCATCATCCCTGAAAGTTTGTAACACTAGCCCGGGAACACTCTGTATAATTTCATTGTTGCTGTAATTTTAATTTTAGTTCCTATTTTATTTCTTTTTATTTTCTATATTTTTCTTATATTAATAATATAATTATATTAAATAATTTCATTGTAGCTGTAATTTTAATTTTAGTTCATATTTTATTTTATTTTCGATATTTCTCATATATTAATAATATATCTGAACTGCGACCGAACACGAGCGCTGCTCATTCGGTCACCAAATTTTGTTAATATTATTGTATACTTTTTTATATCGATTGTATTATTTTATTTATATTTCTATTGTAATTATATTATGTAGTCTGATATATTATTCTGTATTATATGTTCTGTTCTATATTATTATGTAAATGTATATATATAAATTATGATAAATAAATAAATAAATAAATAAATAAGTAGGTAGATAAATAAATAGTAAGGAGAAATAATTTCCAATTGAGAATATATAATTTAAGAAAAGACGTCTAAGTTCAGACTTCAATAACTTTTTTCAGCGTAATTGTGGTTTAGACAACTCTGGTACTGAGCCACTCAATTATGTTATGGAAATAATTATATTGATTCTTACAATCTCCGTATAGGTACCGGGAATACAGATAAAGCGGACCTATTATAGAAAGGATTCTGTTTCCAATATGAGTAAGTTTTTACCCCATTTCTGGTTTATTTTAGGGATTTGGTATGCAAAATTTAAAGAATAATTTTTTTGTAGACTAAACTTTAATACCGAAAATATAGTTCCATATTGGAGTAGACATAGTAAAGGAAGAAAAAACAATTTCTTATTGACTCGTGAACCTAGAATATATATTTGTTAATATACGTTTGTCCATATTTTTAACAATATGCCTAATCGCAAGTATGTTCCAGAAAAGTTAATGAAATTTAAAAAACAATAAATATTGTTATAGGGGCGAGAGACATTTAATTGCACAAATATAGGTAGGCATCGTTTAATTCTAAGGTTACGTCACCTTTAACATCTTTGGTCAACCTACCACTCTGCAAAACCTTCAAATCTGAGAGTTTCATCTTTCGGTTTTTCCCCATTAAAATTGTTCTATGTTCCTTCAGTAGAACGGTGATACACGAAGTGAGGTAAGTGGCCTACCGGCTTAGAGCTCATATAGTTTCTTACCCGCAGCCCGAAATCCGCTAGCCAAGGACGCGCATTTGTTTTCTCCTCTATTTCAAGATCGATCCACATTATGTGTCACGTCAACGTTGTCATTGACTGGCACTGTCGCGTTCAATGGCAACGTAATTCAAATTTAAGGGAAAGTGAACGTCAGTTTGCTGGCTCCATCAAAAGGGTAACAAAGTTTGCTCTCAAACGATGCCGAAATTTAGCAAGCAAAATCTTGCCGGATGAAGAAAAGTCCGAAAAAAAAGGAAACCGAAAAGACTATACATGAAACAATTGCTTGGAAAGAGGAAGAATATGTATGAATATCATGCAAAATACAGACAGTTGGAAGATATTGACAGTAGCTCCAATAAATACATATTTTAGTTTGTCAGTATATAAACTTTATGTTTTATTTCAAAAAATAAAAATGCTCATAGAAAAAGAAAACACGATACTTATGGAGGCAATTCCAGCCAAAGAAAAGCTAATGGTTTGTTGAAGATAAGTTTTTCTTAATTGTAGAAAAGCACCGAAATAGAAGAGCAATGCTGACAGTTAAAACTAATAGTTTCATTTCAATTTTCTTTCCTCAGTCCTTGTGTAGAAGTAACTCTCACAAGAAAATCTACAGGAGAAAATTGTTCACATAAAAGAATTCAAGGTTAAGAAAAAAGCATTGGTTTTATGGGCCTTGCCTAGTACACTGTTGCCGCAAAATGCGGGTTAAAAAAAGAATGAAATATAGTAGCTCTGACACCACTGTCTTTCTAACAGAGTTCTGGTAAGTTTGTCGCACAATAACGTCGAGTCAGCTCAAATAGAAAAAAAATCATTAATGCCATAATGCTTCCCGCAGAAAAGTACATTTTATATTATAAATTAACATATTATATGTATACATTATATAGATATTTCTGTTTCATTTCAGTTATTATGTTCCATAGATCTTAAATTAGCAATGAAGCATTAAGATGTGGAACAAGTAAAAATTGTACAGGATTACAATTACAATTTTTACAAATTTTTACACGTTTTACAATATTTTACAATTTTACAAATTTCTACAATTTTTTACAATATTTTGGCGAGATGTAGTGAGATGAGATAAGGCCCGAGGGTTCGCCAAAAGATTACCTGGCATTTGCCTTACGGTTGGGGAAAACCTCGCAAAAAACCAACCAGGTAATCAGACCAAAGGGGTGAAATGAAGTGAGACCAAGTACTTCATTACATAAGTTCAAACTATATAGTACATGTTTTAACAGTGAAATCTTAGCAGCAACTGTACCAGCCCTACTTGTATTTTAAATTCCTCAGCAGATTTGTTTTTCAAGAAAGGGAAGATCATTCCACCGATTTAGTTGTGACCCTGTTATTCACAAATTAAATAGTGATAATTTTGGAGATGTAACAATATTTAGCACATGAAATTGCACTTATTCTCAGTTAAATTGTATTTAATGAAATAAAAGTAGCTAATTAAGTTCCAATACTTTAAATATTTATAAATAGTGAGTGGTTATTTGATGGAATAGCCCCCATATGTCCAATACATTTTTCTTAACCTGGAATTCTCATAGTAGCTTCGAACCGATGACATTTCTGACACCTGTGATGGTCTTTGCATGTTAAACCATATGACGCAGTTGAGGTCGTCCGACAAGTACGGTATATGCTACTACCTGATGGTGTTCAGACATCTGATAGTGGTGGTGATGGTGGTGGTGGTGGTGGTGGTGGTGGTGGTGGTGGCGGCGGCGGCGGCGAGTTAGGGACGACTCTTCAGCACATCGGCTCGACAATAGCCAGTTGTACACCCCGAATTATGGGACGAATGAGAATGAGGTGTACCAGCCCACCGGTCGCATGAGACCCCTCACCCGCTCATCCCCAACTTGGGTTCATACCGCCAAGGTGACCAAGCAGCACAGGGTCCATTCCGACAGTCCTTCTAAAGTATCGAAGCGCCCTCGGAAATGCTCTTAAGGAATGAATCCTGGCAGAGATATTGCGAGAGGCTCAGAACCCAGAAACGGTTTCGGAGAGGACGCCCCTCCTACAAGCAGACGAAGACATGCGTTAGGACCTGAATGCCTATGGAATGAGATGTTGAAGATGAATGGAATTTAAATTCTTTCTTTGTAGGGAAGAGGAAGGGAAATAGACCGTGGCAATGAAATTTCCAACCCGGAATTTGCCTAAGTAACTGTGGAAAACCACAGTGAGGTTGGCCGGTCGGGGGATTTGAAACGCGAACCTTCTGAATGCGAATCCCATGCTTAACGTATGAGCCACCTCGTACGATCAGGCATAGTCTGGGCTGGCACTGCTGATAAAGAAGCTACAAAACCAACTCCGGAAGAAGTCGAAGCCTGTCCATTTCTTTAAGCTTGGGGCATTCTGTTGCATATCTCTTGAATTTGTTGAAATATTTTTGCCAGGTTTTGTCATAATGGTTAAAACATTTTCCCTATGGTATCTATGCCGTTGAAATATGCGCCGCTTCGCAGTTCACACTATTAGAACAAACCGTGTGTCTATAGTCTTCGACACATCAAAGTATTCTTCTCGAAGCATGACGGGCCGCAACGTTGCTGGGACGCGATGTTGTTCAGCGTGAACATGCGTATTTAAAATCCATTGGATATTAGTTTGCCGGTGCGTTAAATCAAGTTGACTTGACGTGGACGTGGCGTATAAAGTAAATCGACCTTTACTTCTTTTTTCCACTTTTGTATCCTCATTGTCATTATCATTTTAATCTGGTTGAAGATGCGCAGGACACAAATAAGTGGCAATGTATCGAAGTGCAATATAGTTCTGGTGATTACAACGTTTATTTGAAGAGTTATAGTCACCACCTATATTAGGTCTAGTTACTCCAAGTCCTATTCTTCTCTATTAGAATCTGTTATCCTGAATTGGAATAGTTCTTTTTTCGATTTCTGATATTTTGTTTCGCTTAGACATGCTTAACAGATCCAAGAAAGCGTAGTAGTAGCAGTGGCAGCTACAGCAGCAGCAGAGGTAGTGGTGATATTAGCAGCAGTAGTAGTAATTCCACATTTTCTTTGTCTTCTGCCTTCATTCATTTCATTCATTGCGTGTTTGCATTCATTCGAACAGAAAGTCGCCTTCCCATCTACATCACAGGTTTGCTTCGTTGTGGCTTCTAAAAGACCTTCAAAGCCGAGTCCAGTCCAGCTAGATATGCTACAAGCAGATCTCTCTAAGGTCGAATATGATCGAGTATAATTGTCGTGCTCTAATCCAGTATTAGGTGCGAGTTTTCACTTTACCTTTATTATAAAATGCTTTTCTTGTATCATTTGGTTTTTGTCGTATTTCAAAGGCAATGTTTTCACCATTGAAACAGGCTATTTCAAGGACTGGAAGAGTAAAGATTCTCTGTAGCACATGAAATAAATTCTTATATTTTAATAACTTCCTAAAGTGGTGAAAGAAACGTGATAAAGATCTGCGTTACCAATCCACTAATGATAAAGAATTAGTTTGAAACCAGTAAAGAGTTCAGTTCATGTTTCTGGGAACTAAATCTACTGTGAAACCAAGTATGTTCCCTTCTTTAGTATTTTGTTTAATGCTTTTCACGTAAGTGCATGGAAAATTAGTATATAGTTATCTCGTGAAAATTTAAATACAGGTACAATTAAAATACAGATATTTGACATATTTTGACATTTAATATATTTAAAATACCGATATTTGACTCTTTGAACTAAGGTTATAAAGCAAGTAAATATTTAAGTACAAAACTATTTTAAATAACATTTTCTTCTAAGCAACAAAAAAGAGAGGAGTACATAGGATGAAAGTAACATAACTGTACAGATTTCTACAGCCAAAAGTCGCGGGTTTGATACAGGGGTCCGGAAAAATTTTCCCTTGAAATTATTCAGATTTCTGCAGCTTATTCTTTGGATAGGGTACAATAAAACTTCTAATGCCATAATATTCCCAAATGAATAAATATCTCAGAAAAAAATAATTTTCCCCCTAAATGTTAACACTGTTTTACTTGATGAGTGATATTTGTACGATTTCGAATTTTAGTCTTATTAGAGAAACTGATAAGAAATTATTGATCCTTTTACAGTTTTTAAATAAAATGAAATCTTTTCTTGCAAATTAAATAAAAGATTAGGACGGATCGTTATTTCCTGTCAGTAGGAATACTGGCAACTATACTGCAGTGACAAGAGGACGGAATGCTGCTAATGAGACCGAGTTTCTCTATGTATATTTGTAGGGAAGCTGGCGATGCACTCTTGCCAAACTACGCAGAATTTCATCCTAATTTTCTGATTAACCATGTACTGTACTTAATTGCAAAACACATAAGAAGCTTTTAAATTTCTTTTAATTTGTTATATTGCCCCCTTCAGTAGGCACAATTATAATACTTCCACCATGTTATGCCTCCTATATTCACTTCTACAAATGAAGGTTACGCATGACCCATCAAATATTGATTAAATTTAAGTGGCGATAGAAGCAAATAGTTCTTTAATATTCTCATGATCTCTTTCGTTTCTGTTCAGTTAATTTATTCTCGAAGGCTTTGCTTCACTACGAAGGTTAGTTGAGGTGGATTTGGGTAGAAGAAATGACGTCATAGCAGACGCTGCTTGAACAAGGCACACTGCATGCATACAATATGAGGTAGGTATATACATACTATAGAGTTATAGACTGAGCAAGAGGAAGCGGGACCTGTCAGAGAGCTCGAGTCTTTCAAGAATAAGCCAATCTTGACCGAGTAGGTATAATCGTATGTATCTAAGCCAACTTCCATCACACTCGTGAGTAATATTTTGGGGGACACAGTTTACTGCGTCACGTTACGTGTTGATGTAAAATCATACCCAATTCCGTCTCTTAGTACAAGAGAAATAAGAGCTATACACTTTCAATTTCATTTTTATACAATACTTTTCGAAATTCTCAATAACTTGTAGTGCTTATTCTTGTAGCTGTCTTCCTCGTTGTTAGTTCTTATTTCCCTGAACGTAATAGTTGTGTGTTCTACGTCAGTGTTAGTATTAATGTTCTAATAAATCGGTTAAAGACTATCACATTAAATAGAACTCTCCAAGACGGAAATACTCTGTTTCATAACAGATTTAGTCTGCGATGTTAATCGTGTTGTACCTGTGATCATCTCTGAAGCTTAGTTCAATATTTTGAATTTCAATTTCAATTTTTATAATAGTCACTATTTTCATTTACAGAAATATGGGAGTCCTATCTTTCAGTAGCTCTCTACGAAAGTGCGTTTCATATAATCTGCTTCTCGAGTCCTTTTTGTAACTATATCCTTATACTACGACCACGTCCTATGCCGAAGTAAGTTTTGTACTACAATGTGTAACTTATGTATATCTAGACCAATTGAACCGAGTCTATAAGTTTTCTAGTGGATGACAAATTTGCTACGTGTGCAATCAATTATCAAATCCGTGGGGACACCACAGTGACATCAAATTTTCACTTTATGATACTGGAATCGGACTTCTTGGATTCAAACTTGGATTTCAGTCCTTGCTGTTTGGTTAATGGAGCTCCCGAAAGTGGGGATTTGAATCTTTCTCAGCTTTGACGTAATTGCATATAATAATTGTATGCTAAATATTTCATTTTAAATCTCTCATCTTGCTTAGCTTCTTGAATAATATGAAGCCATAATATATCTTTGAGCCTGAGAATGACTAATAATTAACCAGGAGTTATTTCCTTCAAGAATGTGGCAGCGCTCTTCTCTGTCACAGACTACTAGTAATATAGTTGTCAGCTACGACTGTGGGAGGAATTGATATGAAGTTCTCAAATCTAATACATATTGTCAAAAGGAGATAGAATTCCTGAATTATTTGTGTACAGGAATGTAGGAATTTCTGTTCTATTGTCATTCATTAAGCCCTGAACGAATAATGTATATAAATAAAAGTATAACAGTACTAGAAACTAGATATTGGTGATCAACAGAACGCTGTAAAACTGTAATACCTTCAGAACAACAAGTCCTAAACCAATGAAAAATTTTGTTCGTAACTCTTGAGTGATGTCTGTCGGTTCTGAGGGTCCTGAAACTGAAAGATCGCTTTATCCAGCACGAGTGGCGGAAATATGACCGTACAAGTTTCCAAAATTATTCTACTATGCAATCTTAAATAATAGGGGAGATAATACTTTCCCTCCGGAGATTTCTACTTCTCTTTATTACTACCAAAAATCTTGGTTGTTTTATCACCCAAATTATGACTTAGGTCCACTCAATACAAAATAGCTAATAGTTATAGTTTGAAATTCTGTTACAGCTGTCGTACGCGGACACGCACCCCATGTTCACGAAGCAACACTTCCCCAATTTCTTCCGCGTGGTGCCCAGTGAGAACGCCTTCAACGCGCCCCGCCTCAAGCTGTTGCAGGAGTTCAACTGGACGCGCGTCGGCACCATCTACCAGAACGAACCCCGCTACTCGCTGGTGAGTCAACTAACTGAGCTACTGTAGAACAGTTTTCCACTGTCATCCTTTAGGCTGTATGACCTGATTTCGAATTTGCGTTTTATTTTATTTAAAATAATACTTCATATGTGATTTGCAATGATTCTCCACAAAGTGCATTGAAGGAGACATAGGATGGGCGGAAAATAACTCCCTGTTGGAAATAGCTAATAAATTCTGTATATATTAATGTATTGTCATGAAATTTACTGGATGTTTTCGTTACAGTAATAGTGACCCATAATGATGCATCACATGATAATTAAGGAAAGAAGATCTCAGTTGGCCCGTTACAAAGTTTGGCGTTCCGTCGCACAGGTACAGGTATTTAGGCGCTATGTGCACGGCCTTACCACTACAGCGGTTCCCAATATCGTCAAGAATTGCCATTACAAACTCATGGACACAGGTTCTGTGGTGGTTACTAGCAGAAGTGATCCTCCTTCGATATGCAGATCAGATGAAAATGTACAATTAGTAAGGAATATGTGCACCAGAAGCCCAAAAATTCAACATGACAGGCGGCTAGTGAAAGCGGTCTTATCCGATACACTATTCGATATGTTTGAAAAGGTCATTTAAGTTTTGTCCGTAGAATGCACATTGCTGTCAATAACTATCGACGGAAGGCTGTGACCATCGGATGGAATATGTTGAGGCTTCTGGTGAACATACCCCTACCAGTTGCACATTTTTTCTGATCTGTATATCGAAGGACGAGCACTTCTGCCAGTATCCACCACAGAACCTGTGTTCATGAGTTTATAATGGCAATTGTTTACGGCCTTGGGATCCACTGTAGAGTGAAAGAAGTGCATTTTCCTCACCATTTCTGCACCCGTACGACGGAACGCCAGGTTTTTGTAACGGTCAACTGAGATCTTTCCTGCAATGCCATGCGATGAGTCATTATGGGTGACTTCTTACCATTGTAAAGAAAACTTTCTTTAAGCTTCATGACAATACATTGATATGTAAGAAAAATTATTATCGATTTCCTTAAGGAGCTAATTTCTGCCCGCACTATATTTTGCATACCCCCATGTTTAATCTTACATATAGTGCGCAAGAAATAGCTTATTGTTCAGTACAGAAAGTAGGAAAATAAATAAATAAATGCTCTCACTTTTTGTCAGATACTGCATTAATGGCATTCAGTCCTCATTAGCATGCAAACTACAGCATTACGTCCTCCACTTCTCACATGGTGATACTCTACAGTGCTGATTTTATTTCCTTCAGTTTCTTCCAGACCTCAAAGGAACATGAACTACAGCGTTCATTTCGTATTTCGTCATATGTGTATCTCATTTCTGGGTCGCAATGTTGAAATGCAGTCTGCATATGTGATCTGACACCAACTAGCTCACTGAGGACAGACATCAGCGTAACAAAATAATAATGCAGATTGAAATGTCTGGTATATACACTAGCATCGCTTTAGCACTCAGCCAGTTGATTGCATTAGAGCAAGTTGCTTCTTGATTCAGCGCGGCAGGTGGAGCGTTTCAATGAAGCCACTCATTAATAAACATTGGAGGTAATATAACACAACACCTACAACATTGATTGTGCAAATTTAGCTGTCTGCCTCACTACTTACTCGTACAGTCGCTCAACACCCACTTCACTCACTAACTGACTCACTTTGTACCTGCTAATCGTTTGCCTGACTGGTTTGTCAAGTGAGTAACCGATCAGAAGACTGGTTCACTGACTGGCACGTCCACTGACTTACCTATGCTACTAGTTCACTGGGTGATCCACTGAATGTGGCATCATACGACCTGTTTTGTGGCTGGAAAATCCAGCATATAGCCTAACAGCTAATTCACTGGCTGTCTCGTCGACCGAATAACATGTTAGGTGATAATTACACTGCCTGGATTGTTAACTGGCTGATCCATTAAGTAATTAGTTTACTTGCTGGCTAATTCACTAACTACAGAATACTATCAGGTAATCAGTTCATTGATTGCCTCCTTCACCGAATAACCTGTCTCGTGGCTAGCTCTTCACTGCCTGTTTCTTCCATCTACTAACCTCTGAAATTATTAGTTCACTGACTTACTCGTCCACTGACTGATCTACAAGTTGACTTTCTCTGACTGACGCTTCCACTGAGTAAGCTACCAGGTGAGTAGTTCATTTGCAGACGTGTTCCATTGACTAACTTATCACTTAGTGGTATTGCGACTCTTATTGTGTTTAACTCTTATGATGCCGTATTTTGGCCGAAGTATTACTAGCAGTGTTTCGATTAGAATATTCAGTAAATGATTATAAGTATTGCCAATATAGGAATTTTAATCAGATGTTATGAATACACATTATATGTAGAATTTTACAGTTTTAAGACATTGATATTATTACTTATTAGTATTGTTATCATTGAAGTATAAAATCATCTTTTTCTATAGAATTTTTGTCGAAGACAAAGTAGCCTTATTAGATATTTCTGTTCAGCTGGCCAGTGATTAGATGTTAGAAATCCTGTTATGTTGGCATATTAAAGACACAGGCCGTTAATGAGAAGAGATCGGCTATCGGGGAGAATGTGTTGTCAATGGTTTTCAGTTTAATGTTCAACCATTATAATCACATGCACATGTTAAACCAAGTGAAATGCAAATTGTGGTTAAATATTTAATTTAAGTTAACAAATTATTGCTAGCTCTACCTTTGGAGAATAATATGAAAAATACTACTAATAATATTGTTGCCATATGTGGCAAATAATATTCACTTACAATTTTAATTGTCTCTCGATCGTATCCATTGAGTTGGAGGTCTTCTAACGAATTTTTCTATGATTGTAATTGTAATTGTGCCTGACGTGCAGAGGCCGTAGTATACTTTGGGAGGACTGGAGAGCACTGAACTGTAGTAATGGGACTCTATCGGAATCGTGAATAGTGGAAGATGAAACGATAATTGGCACCACATACTTGACAATGAGTCACAGTACCTACAAGAGAGCAACCATTAGGCCTTCCACATAAATTCTACGATGGGAGACGAAAGGAACAATAAACCCAATAAAGACTACAGTGCTAGTCTTCGATCCCTCCTGCGTAACAAAACCTATAAAGAGTCTGGTTGGTTGGCTGGCTCATTTACTGACTAGACAAACAGATTGGCAATTTTCTTGCTAACTGGGTATTTGACTATCTGTCTTGTTCTGTGTCTGATCGATCAGTGTACTATTTCACAGGCTGGCTTTAAGGCTGAATGGCTCCCTGACTAACCGATGATGTGATTAATTTGCTGATTGAATGATGGCTCGGTGACTTAATTACTAATCTGTCAATACTTGACAGACTGGCTGCTAGACTGATTTTCTCAGTGGTTATTTTGACGAACTTTGTGTTATCTTTTCTGGTAGAAAATCTTGAAATCAAGTTTAATATTTAGTGAGCTAGATCAATTATCACTGCCTCCTTATTTTCGTTATTTTTTCTTGATCGTCATCTTCATTTCATATATGTATCTTTGCTGTGTTGTTCCAACTGTGGTTGAGTATGATTTTCCTGTCGCAATGTTTTTTGGATTTGTAATAGAGTCCTGCAAAACCGGTTGAAAACCGAAGGAGCTTACATAGCGCTACTGAACGCCTGGCTTTATAGGCAGTATGCGAAGTACATCTGCTTGCGTACTGCCTCAGTATTCGGTTTAAGGAGTATTCGAGTTGATTCGATCTCTCTGTGGGTGGACGGCTCTGGCGTATAAAATGATCACGGTGAACCATCCAGATATTATAGCTGCGGATCATCAAGAGAAACAAACAGCATGCAGCGTGAACTACAGACGTTGTAAAGCGTAAATTGCAGGAAAAAACTTTCGGTATCCACAAATTACCAAGGTTGTAATTTTTTATTACACTAGAAAACTGAATTATAATATTACAATAATGATACACTTAAAAAGCAGTAAACTCGATCAATAGTAAAACTAAAACAAAAATGACTTTATATCTTCTGAAACCTACTACAACCAATGCTTTTAGTATATTTACTATGACTAGAGTCATAAACGTAATACAGGTTTTCCATTCATTTAAGTGAACCTTATCGCCCCGTACAATCTGCAGAGTTATTTCACTTGTACCCTGTATATGAATAGCTACTGTTTTGGAGGAATGCATTTAGAGTTAATAATTATTTAATTTTATGTTTTGTGATTAATTCTAATTCTATTTTGGATTTATTTACTTATTATATCTCACATTATGCATTATGCTCATTTCATTTTCTAAATACTAAATTGATGGAAAGATCACCAAAAAACTCTAGCCTCTCTAGCAACACTTGTGAAACGAATATTGGCCATTCCATGAATAAATGTTTCCACCGAGCGTAACTTTAGACTAGTAAAACAGATTTATTAATACATAAACACAAGAAGTCAACTCTGAACATGTAGTCTATGACAATAGTCCCTAATAATAATTGCGAACATCAAATAGTTTATATTAGCACGTGTGTAATAAAATAGTTCTTTGAATGACACTTGTTTTCTCTGAAGTAGATATTTTCTAAACAGAATGATTTGTTTCTAAACCTTGCTATTCCTTTGTTATTCGTAGTTTAGAAATGTGTAAATTGTACTTATTTTGTACAGAACAACAACCATTGGGAGCCACAGTAATCGTATTGTTGAAAATAACATTACTGTTTATCTTTTTAAATTGATTTCTTAATAAATAATATTGCAGCTGATTAGAATAATTAAAAAGCATGCAACTATTGTTTTAGAGGTAGACCAATACATTTTTTTAGTTTAAAGTACAAACGTCATAATGGACTTATGTACTTATTTCCTATTTTGTTTTATAATGAATTGTAATTATATTTTTGAATATGTTTACATTATGATATTTCACATTATACATTAAGGTCTATTTCCTTCGATATCACTGTGTCCATCGTTCATTTATTTGTTACTAGTCAAATTACTGCAAGTTCGAAATACAAAAATAAATGTATTAAAGTGTCAAATTATTTGTATTCCTTTTTGAAGCAAACATATTTTTGTAATTAAACAAAATAAATATCCTTCAATATTATTACTCTCTTTGTATAGTCTACTGAGAAAATGTTAAAGAGTTATTGTATGATGAAATGTACCTGGTGTTATTTGGAGATCGTATTTTCTTCCTCCTTACCATTTCTTTCTGTGTGAGATTTGTGTTCTAAATAATTCGCGATCTTACACGAACTTATGTAATATCGATCATTGGGTTATACAAATCGAATTGATTCATTCAATATGTGACGAGAAAGAGTTACGACGTAATCAAATGATGAAGTTATGACGTATACTGTTTAACACTGGTATAGAAAAACGCCAGCTATATAGCGTTTATTGGTAAGAAAAATATACATGGCTTGTGCACGTCTTGTTCTGT
The DNA here is from genome assembly GCF_040183065.1 of Periplaneta americana. Lineage (NCBI taxonomy): Eukaryota > Metazoa > Arthropoda > Insecta > Blattodea > Blattidae > Periplaneta > Periplaneta americana. The sequence continues at coordinate 146,205,228 of NC_091126.1, read as the reverse complement.
GAAAAACTATAACATTGTTTAACATATCTATAAGCAACTTTCATTAGTAAAACTCTAAAAGTTTAAAATATAAACGATACTTATAAAGTTACTGCAAGTTCAGAATAATAAAGAAAATATATGTGTTATAATGTCGAATGAACTGTAAGAATACTTGCAAACACTTTTTTTTCAATAAGACAACGTAAATTTCCTTGTTACTCCGGTTGTGTACTCGAAAAACGTCAGTTTCATGTAAATCCGGCTGATGTTCTGTCTACTCTACAATACATCAGGCGTAACCGCTGGACAACCGAGTTGTTCGGCCCGATGTTCATCGTAGCCGGTTGAGCTCCGACCGGTCGAATCTAAACCGGTTGTGTACGCAGTTTTGCAGGTCTCTAATTTGTAAGGTACAGTAGCATTATTTTCTGCAGTATGTCTTTTCCATTTATTTAATATATGCCGACCGTTCTGTTTGCTTTGCTATTCTATTAAGCTCTGCATATTCATGTCACACCTGAACCTTTTTAGGTCCTGAAGTATATACACCGCAACTAGAACAATTTTATTAACCTCATATTTGTTGTCCCAATTTTATTTTAACTCTTCTATTTCAGGTTATTAGGGCCTACTGCTTGCTTAACTCATATATTCATTCAGTCTCTGAGTTACGAAAATTTAATCCAATGTGATAGGGAAAGAATATGCTTGTTCCTTCAGAAAGGCACAAATATACAGCAAGCCAGGGTACGTGGCTCTGTACATCCATGCTGCCTCTTGACCGTTTCCACCATCTCGGCTTGTTCCTGGAATGAATACCGAACCATTGTGCTCCTACGTTGCTTAAATCACATTATCTGCAACACACAAAACGCACAGTGCAAGTTATGAGAGAGTGTCGTCAGTGCCATCTACCGTGGAAACTATGCATTTCCGGACACAAGATGATATGAACTTTTGTGCTCCATTTTCAGTCAGAAATCCCCCCCCTCCGAAGTTTGTCGGTAGACTTAAAACTCATCCTGTATTTATCACATCTTAGAATTTTCTGCCACGCAGGAGAATTCGGACCAATCACATTAATCATGAAAATGGAAAATACTTTGTCGGCGTGAACCATAATAGAGGGGTGTTTAGCAAAAATGTCAGTTGTCCAAAATCTGATAATTTTAATTAGAGCTGCCATCTGATGCTCCTCTGGGATATGCATGAACACATATATTCAGTTCTTTGAAAACGTCAATAGTACATTGTCGAATGGCTTCTAAAAATTCCGTTTCTGTTAAAACGTCAGTAGTCCACAATATTTATTGTAAGAATGTCAGTTGTTCAGGTTTCATTGATATATACAGTGTTTGTAGCACCATCGCACCAGAGTAGTAGCTGCAGGCTCTAGTGTATTTTGTTGCATTTTGCATTCTGCCTTGTGAATGTGGAACTTTTCAAGTAAAAATGTCATTTGTCCAAAGGATTTTTGCTACAATTATCCAAATATTATGCGTTACGTGTAAACAACATATTGCAGATAATCCAATAACTAAGTAGTTTGTCCATACAAATTACCAACGTGAAATGCCAATAATTGTTGATGCTGTGAAATTTTTTCAAGATTCCCACAAAAATATAATTTTGGACAACTGACGTTTTTTGCTAAACATCCCTCAATTTTATTGCACATTTTGTAACAGAGGTTTCATATCTCGATCTGTCTCTTTGACTCTAAGCTGTCAAGAGATCCTGTGCAAATAATTTTTCTTGTAATTTTCTTCTACACCATTCTCTATGTTTAATACAGTCTGATTTGGGAGAAAAGCGCCATACATTGAGAGGTGATAGTATGCGTGATTTTAAGAGGGGAAACAGGTGAAAATTCAACATTTCTAACCAAAAATCACATTTTTCAGTTTTCTTAGAAAAAAATATTTATGCTTAAAAGAATGTATTCCCAAAGTTTAGGTATTTACGCCGTCTGGAACCGTCCATAAATCAGTCATTTTTAAATAGCTGCGCTTTAAATGCCTCGTGTATAAAAACTTTAAAATGTCATCTTCCACACTTCATTTATATAAGATTATATATTACAAAAAATCCTAAAACTTTCACAAAAATTGTGCTAGAAGGTTGAAAAGAAGAGTATTTTATTTCGTGTATGAGATACTGTATATGAAAACTTACAAAGTGATAATAAATTAGCCTTACAGCGTAGTCGAAACTTCTTGAACTGAAGTTCAGTCATGCTGAGTAATGGACCTGGCGTTCTTTCACGCAGGTATTCAAATTTTGTACATTTATATCTGCTCTGGAGATCTAAGAATATGCGTAGTTTGAGGTAAGGTCTCAACATGATCTCTCTTGAAACAGTAGACAACGTCATTCTGAACCAGATTTTGTAGCTCGTTTGCATTTAAGCAACCTGATCAAATGCAGCTTGACGAGATGTATGTGCCATTTTTGTGATACAATTTTTTATTTTAATTCTTCCATTTTGATATGATTGCAATCCATGATTGTAATTGGCGGTGACTTCTCTCCCTCTGTGCAGGCGCACAACCGTCTTGTGGCTGATCTGGACACGATGGGGTTCCAAGTGGAGGAGACCCAAAGCTTTGCTAACGAGGTGGCGTCAGCCATGAACAAACTGAAGGAGAAGGACGTGAGAATCATCCTGGGCAACTTCAACGAGTCGTGGGCACGAAGAGTCTTCTGCGAAGCGCACAGGTGGGCCTTAGATGAAAGAAATCCTAGTGCGAATCTTATGGGATAAGAATATGCACAAATTTACGAGTACTATACCTTTACATTGCTAGTCGCAATAGGTGAAAATGTGGTAGTCGATTTTAAAATTTCAACTTTCCCCACCTCTAATCAACGTGTACTATAGACTTGTTATTGTTTTGGTTTACCGAACTGTGGCATCTGTACCGGCCGGCACAAATCTATCGTCTGCCACCCACTCTACGTCCCGTTTCCCTTCACGTTTTGACGCATGCATGCTTGTGAAATTTTCCAATTGCTGAGTGCAGTTCCGTAAGAGATACCACATAAAATAGCATGCTACTTGATTATAGAAGAGAAACTGTTTGTGTACAAGACATATTAAGTGTGAATCGACTAGCTGGATCTGTATGGAGTTTATTGCCAAATTTCCGAATATTCGACCGCCGGCGAGACAGGCAATACAAAAGTTAGTGAATAAATTTCACGACACGGGATCGATGTTAAACAAAATCAACCTACAAACATACCACTTTTAACAGAAGCTGGATTGGATAACGTCGACATTATTCTCTGACGTTCGCCACAAAACTCGTTAAATAAAAAGTTACTTCAACAGACTTGCCTGTCTCTATCATCCGCACATTTATAACATCTTAAACATTATCATTATACTCCAGCGAATGTTCTGAAAGAGGATAATCTACGTTTATGAGTGAATTATTGCAATTGGTTTTTAGAATCCATGGAAGGTGGCGCAATTGACCCAAATATTGTGTTCTTTTTCTAAAAATAGTCGTGGTTTCATCTAAACGACTTTTGTGAACCACCACAATAACAGATACTGCTATTCAGAAAAATCCGTAGGTTTAATACTGCATCATATTACACACTACGATAACAAAATTAATGTCTGATGTGTCATTAGTGCTAGAAGAATAATAGGATCCATATTTTACATTTAGTCGCATTATGTAGTCCTATCAGTTTGTTATACATAGACGCTAGAAGAATAATAGGATCCATATTTTACATTTAGTCGCATTGTGTAGTCCTATCAGTTTGTTATACATAGACTTCTGGAACTGAAAGAAAACACTAAGCTAGAAATTACAAGAATTCCGGACGAAAAACGGGATGAGTGAACGAGAACATATCGCATCCCAGTAAAATACTGTCGTACGTTGAAAATCACATATTGCAGACGTGGACAAATTATTAGACTAAATTAATTATGTGTGCAACAAAGCTGTATTTATCGACAGAAATAATGAACAAAAATGTATGTTGCACAGAAATAATGAACAGAAAATTGAGTCTGGAGGTTACTAATATTTGTGAACATTCCCATATTCTTTATTGACGCGTTGATTTTGTCAGGGATGCTGGAAACCAAAGTTTGACACTTTCTTTGAATACCAGCATCATTTAGCCAGATATCAGACAGTGCTTGAATGAGTCCATGTTTTCTTGTAAGCCTTTTTTTGTTTACTTTATTCTTCAGTATAGATCACAGATTTTCAATTTCGTTCATGTCCGGTCTTCTTGCAGGCCATGGGAGAACAGACTATTTAATATCTTCTGCAGTATATAATTAAAACACCAGTAGTACCAACACAGCCAGACAAAATATACTTAACCATTAGAAAAATATACCAGAAGATGTAAACAATCGTATTTACAACAATAGAGACTCTGTGAGTTATACTGATAGTTGATATGACGAATTGAAAGGTCTGGTGCAAGAAGGGGGTAACTCCATTTTACTATATTTCTCAGGAGAGACGATTAAGTGTAAGTTTCAATCTCTTGTGATACGCTCAATTTCCAGCGGACATACCTCGTTCGTATACCAAACGTACCATTATGTTTTCCCTATATATAGACAAAGGAAATGTTTTTTTTTCTTTTTTTTTTAAGAGTTACCTCCCTCTTGCACCAAGCCCTAGAATTATGTTATGTTTCCAAGAAAAACGTTTTAGTCTAATAATTTGTCCACGTCTGTACTTTCGTAATTACAGTAGAACCTCTATTATCCGCGGTAATGAAGGGGGAAGAGTGAATGGTTAATCGAAAAAATCGGATAATCCGTACTATGAAAGGTGTTCATAACTAAGTGCATAATACAGTTTCGTCACTTCCCCCCGTGGTCTTTTCTTTTAACACGCTAGGTAGTGGATCATAAGTTCACTAATTTAAGTTGTAGTAACTATGGGATTTTAATGGCCAAGGAAACTCCTTATGACAGCTGTCAGTGAAAAAATAGGAATAGTAGAGGTCTCATGTTGTAGATTTACAAATTTGATGCACTTTATATTTTTTGTTTTTCATTAAACGCACACAGGTGTAATTCCTGTCTCGTATTGTGATGAGACAGTTTCTCATTTCCCAAACCACTCAATTATTTGAACTTTTTTCCTATCAAACACATTTTCTTTTGACACCCGTGGAAGACATTTTGCAAAGAAGTTAGACAGTTTGAGCACTCGAAGAGTAGATCATACTGCACAAAGGTAAAGGTTTGTAAAAGCACTTTGTATAGAAAAAAAAATCGTACTAATGTAATGTACAGTACTCATATTCTTTCTGCAAAACTAAAAGAGCGAGAGAGAAAGACAGTCGGATAATCCACCAATCGGTTAATACGATGACGGATAATCAGGGTTTTACTGTAATTTCCAACTATGTTTCACTGGCTGGGGGTATGAAATTCTAATAATGAAATAGTAAATTATCCAAGGTTTTGGTATGTATTTGAATTATTTTTACAGCAGTATTTAACTAGGAAATAGCATATCCTTACAAGTAACAATTTTCGAGTTACGACACTATTTTACTAGGATTGCGATATATACGCGATATTTCACTTGTGTGTGAAAAGTGGTTGACATTTTTAGCATTTATTATAAGGTAGGTGTGTTGAAGGTTAATTGCGCTGTTACAGTACTATGGGCCGTCCCAGGAATCTGTGGAGTAGAAAATCTGCGCAAGCGGTATGTGGGAGGGACAGGGCCAATGACTGCTCTGGGGGGAGGCATTGATTGAACGAAGGGAGCAATCGCTTGTAGGAGGGGATAATTTCTATCCGAACTCTACTCTACCTTCTACCACTAGCATCTTACCCCTTAGCGGACTCGATCTGATGCTGCCTGCAATACACTCCGGCACAGAAAGACTCCGCCATCATATGCGTGAATTTACTCCACAGAATCCTGGGACGGACCATAATTCTAGAGGCAGCAACTGCAGTGTTCTCCGAGGAAGGCAGGTACATAGGTAAACCAAACTGATAACAACTCTGTATTTAATAGGGACTAGTTCGCTCTAAATAATTTTATTTTCTGTTTCTTATATTTTAAATAATGTCTCGTAAATGGAAATCTCGGTCATCAGGTAATGCGAACTTTGTAGCCAGGTGGAAAGTAGAAATTAATATTAAAATGAAAAGGTGAATAATAAGCTGTAAAAATTGCGAATAAATTTAAATGACCGGTTTAACATATCCCATCTGCATTTCAGAGGAAAATTTTGGTTTTCTTTCATGGACAAACTAAACGATAAAAATTATTTTAGATGTCATACTGTTTACACTCTCACTCAACAGTTAGTAGTGTAATCCACAAAGTACTGGGTCCCGAATACATAGGCCTATCTCCATTATTTCACCACGCTAATTGTCTGTCTTAATTCTGCAGTGAAGCTTGTCTAGAGAAAATGTTGTGTTGAGGTGGGATGTACACCAATGGCCTGCAAAAATTTAGTGAAATTCATATATATATATATATATATATATATATACATATATATATATATATATATATATATCAGCTACTATAAACGCTAAATGGACAAAACTTTTCATTCTCAATATACATACATTACACTTTATAAAACAGAGTTCAGAATATTAAAATCGCTAATAATTACCTGTAAAAATATCAAATTTGCATATTTTACAACCTTAAAGCATTTACATAATAAAATCTACAATTAATTAAATATCCCGAAAAGGCAAAGTATATGATCATGTCTCGTGACGAGAATATTGTACGAAATGGAAATATAAAAATTGGAAATTTATCTTTTGAAGAGGTGGAGAAGTTCAAATATCTTGGAGCAACAGTAACAAATATAAATGATACTCGGGAGGAAATTAAACACAGAATAAATATGGGAAATGCCTGTTATTATTCGGTTGATAAGCTTTTATCATCCAGTCTGCTGTTAAAAAATGTGAAAGTTAGAATTTATAAAACAGTTATATTACCGGTTGTTCTTTATGGTTGTGAAACTTGGACTCTCACTTTGAGAGAGGAACATAGGTTAAGGGTGTTTGAGGATAAGGTGCTTAGGAAAATATTTGGGGCTAAGAGGGATGAAGCTACAGGAGAATGGAGAAAGTTACACAACACAGAACTGCACGCATTGTTTTCTTCACCTGACATGTAATTAGGAACATTAAATCCAGACGTTTGAGATGGGCAGGGCATGTAGCACGTATGGGCGAATCCTGAAATGCATATAGAGTGTTAGTTGGGAGGCCAGAGGGAAAAAGACCTTTAGGGAGGCCGGGACGTAGATGGGAAGATAATATTAAAATGGATTTGAGGGAGGTGGGATATGATGATAGAGAATGGATTAATCTTGCTCAGGATAGGGACCAATGGCAGGCTTATGTGAGGGCGGCAATTAACCTCCGGGTTCCTTAAAAGCCAGTAAGTAAGTAAGTAAGTAAGTAAATAATTCTTTTACAGAAATATTCTGAAGACCTACATCAAAAACATAGTCTAGGATCTTTTATGTATTACTTCAGGAAATATATTTTTCTTAATAAAAATTATTTGGAAATTCAATATTGAAGGTAACGATAAAGAAAAAAAAAATTTTGAAGGAATAGGTAAAAAAAAAATCCTACACTATGTTGTTGACGTAGGTCTTTAAACATTCTAGTAAAATAATCATGCAGATATTTAATTAATTGTATATGCTATTATGTAAATGCTTTACGGTTGTAAAAAATTATGCAAATTAGATATTATTTTACAGGTAATTATTAGCCATTTTAATATTCTGAATAGTGTTTTATAAAGTGTAATGTATGTATATTGAGCATGAAAGATTTTGTTAAGTTAGCTTTTATAGTACCCGAGATATAAATAAAATTAATTTCACTAATTTTTTTCAAGCTAATGATGTACCTCCCCACTTAAGTTTTGTCTTCTGGCTAACGTGTGAGACTGTAGTGCGACCAGGCCTGCTCCGGCGAACGTGATATTCGTGTTGGACTAAGCTAAACTTATGAGGCTTTCTATCACGGTTTCCCGTATTCCTCTCATCATGCCACCAACAATCTCCATAATTTCCACTCATCATCTGAAGTTGAAAATACGGCAATTTCCTGTGGTTTTGAATGATCCGCCTACAGCGACACTAGTCTCCTCGTAGTATAACCAAAGGTTGGTAGATGGCAGTGATGTCGGGTCTAGATAACTCGCAGATTTTGTGGAACGAGGAAGTCTCTCGTGGAACCTGTTTCACGAAAGTTCACCTTACGTTTACAGGAAAATAAGCTTGTAGGTACAAGTTACAGGCTACGGATATTTCACGAAAACAATTCATTCATTCATTCATTCATTCATTCATTCAAATTTTTCTGCTCAATAGGAAATCATTCACTGCAAACCCAGCATTCTCCAATCTTTTCCATTTTCTGCCTTCCTCTTAGTCTCCACATAAGAACCACGAATAGGGAGGGTCACATAAGAACAGTTCCTAAACAGCAAATATTGGTGTCTTGTTAGTGTTGCCAACTGTTACCAGATATCACACGATTATACATACTAAATGACTTACCGTACTTTATTTTGGAAGGTTATTCTAAATAATTCAATAATTTGTAACATGTTTTCTTAGGAGAAAGGAATCAACATGTCAAGTATTTTGTCTGGCAATACGAAATTCATTGGTTTGACTCAAAGAGTTTGTAATATATAACTAGAGACACCAACGGCGCTAGTTTCGCGTACAAAATTGAACCGCTGTTCGGCCGCCATTAAAGGGAGTTGATGCTTCGCCGGGAGTGCGAGCAGTTCATGTTTATTGAGGAATACGAATACATATAAGTACACTTGAAGGGAAATAATAAGAAAATGGTGAAATACTGCGTTGCAAATAACTGTTCGAACATAGCTACTATTGTAGGATGCTCAGGAAAACATACATATCTTAACATTTGAAAGAATGTTCCAAATGCAGCTCCTCCTTTGATGTGTTTACAGATTGTCGGAATATTTCTTGGATAAAGTTTTTCCAGAAACACATTAATCAGGTTTATAAGGTTGGTTTCAACAATGTATGTAAGGGTTAGGTGCCATCACATTACAGTGGATTATAATAGCAGAGTGCATAAGAAAATCTTCAGACTATATCTGTCTAAAACTGTTTTGTTTCACAATAAATGAATTAATCATGTAATTTCCGTTTTGTAAAGTGTGTACTTCTAGTTTTTGGTTGTATTATATGCAAAGAAATTAGTGAAAATATAGCTGATGGTCTACTTAGGCCTATTATTACCACTACTACTAGGTCTATTATTACCACTACTACTAACTAGGTCTCATTATTACTAGGCCTACTAATTCCACCAAAACAAGGCCTACTATTACCACTACTACTAGGCCTATTATTACCACTAATACTAGGCCTACTATTACCACAAAAACTAGACCTACTACTACCACTACTACACCTACTATTACCACTACTACTACTACTACTACTACTACTCCTATTACCACTACTACTACGCCTACTATTACCACTACTAAGTTACTAGGCCTATTATTACCACTACTACTAGGTCTATTATTACCACTATTACTAGGCCTATTATTACCACTATTACTAGGCCTATTATTACCAATACTACTAGGCCTATTATTACCAATACTACTAGGCCTACTATTACCACTACTACTACGCCTAATAATATTACCAAAACTAGGCCTCCTATTACCATTACTACTAGGCCTATTACCATTAATACTAGGCCTATTATTACCACTACTACTAGGCCTATTATTACCACTACTACTAGGTCTATTATTACCACTACTATTAGGTCTATTATTACCACTACTACTAGGCCTACTATTACCACTACTACTAGGCCTACTATTACAGCTACTAATTGTATTAAAAAGTCTGTACTGACCTCAAACCTGGTGGTCATTAACTACACAATGAATAGATTGTTTTATGATAAAATTTATTCTCATTATATTTTAAATCAGTTTCCAGAATTTTTATGATCTCATATTTCACCACTAAATATTTTCAAAGCATCATATACCTTCCTATTTCTTTGCATGAAAGGACTGAAATATAGATCATTTTAAATATTACAGTAAATATCCATTATTGTGTCCTTTAAAACAATACTAGTAATACTGAAAATTAATGTTGACATTGCCATTATTCAATATTTCACATACTTATCCCGAGTGTATATGGGTGATTTAATTTATTTTTTAGAATATCGCCAAAGATGAATCATTATAATACTTTAATAAATATAGCGCTCCTCTGCATTCATGTTTATTTCATCACGACTCATCCTTTGTAAAAGATGTTTAAAACAGTGTTTATCACCAGGCTACATCAATGTATTGTGGTACTGTTTTCGAATTTCGCGCCGCAAACACTCCCTTTAATGGCGGATTCTAGCCGATTCAATTTGTGACATTTTTCTTGCCTGCCACTCATGGGTATGTGTCTCTAGTAAGCATTACAAACTCTTCGGTTTGACTAGACAATTGACTCAAGAGATCTAACCTAAAAATGTATTTTGTTTGACCACATGAAATTATTAGTACTAACTCCGAAAACTTACCTGACTATAGTCTTGACTTATAACCACAACACAAGACATAAAATAACTATTATGAATTAATATTAATACTGATATTAATTAATTAATAGTATGTTCAAATTTCACTAGCTTCCAGTAACCGGCTCAGAAATGTAGTACAATTTTAATTTCATGGAACTCCAGTACTGACAAATATTGTCGACATTTTGCAGTGTAGGCTTTCACGGCCGGAGTCTATAGAAGTAGATTCATTTTTCGGGCTGAGAGGCCGTGGTATAAAACCAACCAATAGACCACGGCCTCTCAGCCCGAAAAATGAATCTACTTCTATTGTCGACATTTGTTTTAGCTGCCAACATACCAGTTACAAAATCACTACCATTTGTAATATTCGTCAGTGTCGAAATTCGAAACGAAGTTGACAAAAGAAAATTCAATCTGCAAACTAGAAAATCACCACAATCCACTAGCGTATGTAGTAATGGGGGGAAAAGGGTTAGGTTTCACCCTTAGGGTATAAAGTAAGCTGACCTGGACTATATCTTAATGTTGTCGACCACCTGATATCTTCCTCTGCAACGAAATTTTTTCCCCTTCACCATTCCTTCAATAGGAAATTTCTTCTCAGCCAGTGACCCGGCGAATTCCTTTTTATCTTCCTCAGTCCTTTCCTGATGTAATAACACAATTCAAATTAATGCTTGTTAATTGAAAGTGTTGTTTCAACTCACGTAATGGGATCATACAAAATGAAAGTGAAGAACTTGAGAACAATCAATAATGAAGAATTTATTTAAAAGTATCTGGTGAAGGGCTCGCATTTCTTATTAATTTCATAATAATTACTATTTATTGAAACATGTCCCTGTAATATTGTAAAGACCGTAAATGTTCATATTGCTAAAAGTGAAACGTTTCTGTTCTTCCAGCAGACTTTCCAACGAAAATACAGAACGATCCATGAAGGTGAACAAAAATTTTGATGATTTGATTAGCGTAGTAACTGCTCAGATCTGACAGTCAGTTAAAAATTATTTTGTCATTAGATTAAATAAATCTTGCCTTGTTAGACTTCAGAACAATTTTTATGACCTCTGCTTTCGAAACGTTTCAGCTAGTGGGGCTCAGGAAGAAAATTATTTCAAAAGTATTCTTGTTTTAAAAAAATGCTTCTTGAAGTAATGAACTGAGAATAAAATTTACACACTGCATTACTGATATTTGAAATAATGAAAAACAGAAAATATGGATTTCAGCCAATTGGTATTCAATTAATATTGAAATGCGGTTTAATATGAAGTGGAATATACTGGGTGAACAGTATAGAGCAGAACAGGTTTTACAGCCTCGCGCGGCCTTGAGTTCCCCACCTTCGCGCGCAGTCAGCCGGCCGTGAAACCTGTTCTGCTCTATACTGTTCACCCAGTATAAGAATGAATGCCACAGCAGCAGTACGCATAAATTGTTGAATTGATTGTAACAGGTTATCTTGTTCACTAATTTTGTGGTGTTTGCAGGGCTGGCATGTTTGGGCGGAAGTACCAGTGGATCATAATGGGTACATATACCGAGGAATGGTGGATGAACGAGGAAGGAATTGTACCGTGCTCGTTGACCGAGTTGGCGTCAGCCCTGGAAGGTTGCATCCTCACGGATCTGCTGCCCCTATCCACGAACGGAGAAATCACCGTTTCTGGGATTGTAAGTCTTGACTTCATCTCGTTTCTACAATACTTCATTTATTGCTTCCTTTCTATTTTAATTTCCTCTTTTTCGCCTACTTTTTTCTTCATTGTTCGTGTCTTTCATTTGAATAATAATAATAATAATAATAATAATAATAATAATAATAATAATAATACTTACTTACTTACTGGCTTTTCAGGAACCCGAAGGTTCATTGCCGCCCTCACATAAGCCCGCCATTGGTGCTATCCTGAGCAAGATTAATCCATTCTCTATCATCATATCCCACCTCCCTCAAATCCATTTTATTATCTTCCCATCTACGTCTCGGCCTCCCCAAAGGTCTTTTCCCCTCCGGCCTCCCAACTAACAATCTATATGCATTTCTGGATTCGTCCATACGTGCTACATGCCCTGCCCATCTCAAACGTCTGGATTTAATGTTCCTAATAATGTCAGGTGAAGAATACAATGCGTGCAGTTCTGTGTTGTGTAACTTTCTCCATTCTCCTGTAACTTCATCCCTCTTAGCCCCAAATGTTTTCCTAAGCACCTTATTCTCAAACACCCTTAACCTATGTTCCTCTCTCAAAGTGAGAGTCAAAGTTTCACAACCATAAAGAACAACTGGTAATGTAACTGTTTTATAAATTCTAACTTTCAGATTTTTTGACAGCAGACTGGATAATAATAATAATAATAATAATAATAATAATAATAATAATAATAATAATAATAATAATAATATTAATATTAATGGCTTTATTGAACCTGACTGAGTTAAGCCCGTATGGCCTTCTCATACACACAGCCAGAATTAAAACTTATTTACATAGTTGAACATACAACTGAATCGGATTTAAGTAATAACATTCTATACGATTTAGGTACATAATGAGATCAAAAGAGGTAATTACATAAAAATTTACCTCATAAAATAAAAATAAACACAGTGGAATACCTAATAATATTGTTAGAATCAAATACGAATCTCACAAAATCAGAAGCCGATAATTCAATAAAAATGTACACAATAAAAATAGAAATAAACACATTGGAATATATATTAGTATTAAATTACAAGTAAGATTCACATGATTAAACCAGAAGAATCCTTGAATCTTCACAGTTGGTTATACCAGACTGAACTTTTATCTGTTTTGGCAACTGTTATATACAGAGTGTTGCAGAACGCCATACTCAAACTTGTAGGGATGGTAGAGGAGCTCATAACAAAAAATTTTCGTTAAATAACCATAGGTCGGAAACCAATAGTTATGTCAGTCGTCACCTTCGAACGCAGACAAGAGTTACGTCAGTTGTCACCTTCGGACGCATCACTGCGCATCACACATGTCATAATGAGCAGACTGCACACAACTTTTACGTGGCACATTCGGTGAACATTGGATTGGCCGGGGTGGGCCCATTGCATGGCCTGCTCGTTCTCCTGACCTTACCCCACTCGATTTTTTGTGTGGAAACATTTAAAGTGTTTAGTGTATGAAACGCCAATTGTGTCAGAGAAGGACCTCGTTGCTCGGATTCTTGTAGCTGCCGATCACTTACAACAGCCGTGGCGAAAATATAATCGTGCGCCGAGCCACTGTGTAACCTGCAACGTGCATAGCACCTATGGAGGGGGGCAGACACCCGAAGGGGAAGTGAAGCAACTGTCTGACTTATTAACGGATTTTCATTTTCCTTACGTCAAGCACTTAAATATAATTTTATACAGTATAAGGTAAAAACTAATGTTTAGTACGTGTAACGAAGAAAGAAATGAACAATAAAACATAGGACACATTATCACAACCTAAAATTAACTGTCTTCAGAATGTGTCTGCGACAGAATTTCAAAATTAGGAATTATGTCACTTACTGTCAGTCGTAGTTGATCACGAAGGTATTTGTCTGTCAGTCGTGATCTAAATTTGGTTTTTATTATTTTCATTGTTGAAAATAATTTTTCACAAACGTAAGTTGTAGCGAACATGGCTTTAAGCGAAAGAACGAAGCTTCGGATGTTTATTTTTTGGTAAAGATTTGAAAAGTTCAACATTTGTCAAGTCCTTACATCTAGCTTTCATTTAACATCACATTGTAAATCTGTGAGTTTAAATTGAAGATCTAACCTCTAACCGATCTTACATCTGCTGAAAAAGGAACGACGTACAGTACAAAAATAATAATAATAATAATAATAATAATAATAATAATAATAATAATAATACTTAACCTTATGTTTCATGAGTGACATGTAGTATAATGCCGTTTTATGTTATAGGCTATAACCGTTTTCCTCGTAATACGTGTGAACAAATCATACATTTAATATTCTCATCATATTGGCAGCACAAAAATGCGTCCTCCCATCCTACTTGAAACTTTCGTTTTTGTACAGAGGTGTGAAAATTATTAGAATAATCTTAATTTTAAAGGTTTTTTAATAGTTCCTTCACAAATATTAATTGAATTGATGAATATTGGTATATATTACTATACTGATGTAGGATATATTTACTACTAACAATGCCGGAAAGCATTGTTGCACATTGGTATTTTTCTTATTTTACAATTGTTATGGGAATTCAGAAATTATTATATTATGTTGGCGGAATTGGAAACATAAAAAATTATATGCACAAAACAGATGTATACGTTCATTTGAACCTTCAATGAACAATGCTCTCCGGCATTGTTAGTAGTAAATATATCCTACATCAGTATAGTAATATTATATACCAATATCCATCAATTCAATGAATATTTGTGAAGGAACTATTAAAAACCTTTAAAATTAAGATTATTCTAATAATTTTCACACCTCTGTAGAGGTACATGTTTTCGAGAGAGACTTTGCGACGATACTCCACTCGCAGGTCAGAGACAAATACAAATGGAACCGAATTTGACTCCAGTGAGTGAAAGGGGGGGTTGGGGAGATAGGAATCAAGAGAAATGCATAGCTATCATTGCGAGCCACAATGTGCTCGCGAGTCACATTTTTGCCACGGCTGACTTACAACATCAACATGGAATATTTCAACGTATGAGAGACACATTATCACGTCGTTGTACATCATTTATTGAAGCAGGAGGCCGCACGTTTGAACAATACCTGTAAACAAAATGTCACCAAAACAATTTTAAATGCTTACCACACTCTCAATGTCTGTCAGCAATGTCTGTGTTCGAAGGTACGACTGACGTATCAATTGCTTTCCGACTTATGGTTATATAACAAAAAATCTCTGTTTTGGGCTTCTCTACCATTCCTGGAAGTTTGAGTATGGAGTTTTGCAACACTCTGTATGTATAAGCAATCTTTTTCTTCTTCTTCCTTCACGCGTTAGACATTATTGTCTGTAGCAATCTACATATCTTGTTCATGCCACCGTTTTTTGGATATTCCTATATTTCTTTTCCCTACCGGTTTGTAATTCTTAAAATGAAATGGTAGTCTGTCTATGTTCATTCTTTGTACATGATTTATATGGTTTATCCACTTGGTTTTATACTCTTTAGTTTTATCGTTCAGATTATATATATATAATTCCTTTCTTATATCTTCACTTCTTTTATGGTCTATTTTCTTATAGCCAGCAACTGCTCTTAGAAATCTTATATCATTTGCTTCAAGTTTGCTTTTATTTTTCTCTGTCATTATCCAAGTTTCGCTCCCATACAATAGTTTTGGCACTGGCATTACTTTATAAAACTTTAAAATTGCGTCTTTTCTTGCTTTATTTTTCAAACACTTTTTTATAGTGTCATTAAGTTGATTAAATACTTCCATTTTGTTAAATTTGATCAGACTCTTTTTGGTATGATATATTGCATCCTAAGTATTTAAATTCTGTAACTTGTTCCACAATACTATCTTAAATTACAATTTTTGTTCGGTTGCTCTCTTTTCCCTTGAAAGCCATCACTTTAGTTTTACTTAGGGATACTGTAATGTTATTATAAACAATCAAGTAACCTATTTGAAATATCATCTCTACCGTTCAGTGTAGTAATTCGTACCCAAATCTTTATTTAATTACTAGGCCCTTATTAAAAACTAGGAAATCTTTTTCGTATGTTTGAGATCAAGTATATAATCTCAAGTAAAAAAAAACGCTTTATTTAACGCTATGTTTTACGTTTCTTAGAAATTCAAATTTATTTCAGAATTTTGTTATATTTATGTAACCACAGATAATATCTGATAGTAGAACCAGAACATTTTGATAACTGTGATACTGTTTCCTTTTGTCTTTTTGTAACAAACATCTCTAATGTTATATACTTAAATTATGTATGTTATTCAAAGTTAGAAATCTTTTCAAGTCGACCAAATGCTATTTCGAGAATGCTGAGCGGGACTCGAAGCGCACATGAGTTACGAGACTCGAAAGACAAGTGCAACGAACACAGCGAGCGAGAGCGACAGTTAGGTTTGTTCATCTCTACTGCAGGGACATTATTTTATTTTTACTTCAATTTTTATTATACCTGACTTTTTGAATGTACTTCACTCCCACCCCTTCTACTATTGAAGTTCAACCGTCCTACACACAGATCCAAGACCGCATATACAGTCATAGTAGCCTTGCGGCCATAGTAAACAGTACGTTCCAAAAAATATGTTCGCGTTTTCCAGTGACGAAAGAGCTTTCAATATTGAATCATTTTCGCACAGGTACTGTCGTCCACTTGCCTACGTCGTATCCTGGTTTCCCCCACCAGCTTTTATTCGCCAGCTAGTGGCTGGGCTGTCTTAGCTCTTTTCTGAAAACAATTTCTGTTAGGAATTGGACGTCTACGTAATATTATACAACTGTTTAAAATAACTTAAGTAAAAGGGCCTCGTTAAGTAATTAACTGTCACGTGATTTCCTCCCTTTGTACGACCCTACGACATAACTACTTGGATGGACAGTAGATAGTATGTCTGAGTAATTTTATCTTTTCGGATCGGGCAGAAGTGAAGATTGAATTTACAGTACGTAAGGTACTCTTTTATAGAGTAGGTACAGAATTATTTCAACATGAGTTACTAGTACGAAGGACGAAACTGGTAATTGGGATTAGGTACAATAGTCTATAGTGAGATAATATGCACATTAGAACTGAAGCCTGTATCGAAATGAACGGCCACCATTTACAAAAAATGTGTTTAAATATCCATATTATGATTACTTTTAATTTAACTTCATTCTCTATATTGTACTCTAATGTGCTGTAGACAGTATAATATACACTGCATAATGAATACGTCCACATGGATAGCTCACTTCGTGAGTAAAAACACTCATTGTTAATACTGTACTGTATTTTGATTAAACAAAAACCAAATGAAAATGATCAAACTCAAAAGCGCAATATTTCCTAGTTTACGTAAATGGATGAACTACTTTTCTTCCCTCCTATACCTAGTAAAGTGAATTGTTTGTATATTACGCCAATATCATCGAACTCCAGTCGTGGAAGGGGGTAGCAAACGGCGTTGATCCAGAGGTATAGGCAAGTTAATATTAAAAATGTTAGTAAAAATAAAATGATGTCCCTGTACTTACTATCGACTCTAGTCCAGTACACAATTCAAATTGTAAAAACTGACTGACCCTTTCTACGGTTTATCTTGCGTGTTCTAGACTCATAACCGAGCGCTCAGCGGGACACGTGTGGACAGCTTCGGTGTGCACTGCCGTTTTCTCTACTTCCGCTAGTGTGCAAAGATAAAATGTATGAACTGTATATAGGGGAAACTTAGTTAATTACACTGTAGTAAGGGATATAAATATATATATAATCTTAGTTTAGTAGATCAAATGAAGAGATTTATTAAAGTAAAAATACGGTACAGTACTATGAGTCGTCCATTCATTAGAGTTGAAAAGGAACAACTTGGATAATCCCACAATAGTGCAGGAAGTTAGTAATATGGATAAAGGTGTGATATTCGGATATGCCGTTGAATATTAACTAAAGTAATTGATAAACCTCCTAAAAAAGATTCCGCTTCAGCCGTTCTTCTCCCTTCAGGCAAAAAAAACAGGAAATCAGACACACAATCATGTTTGCTCATTCATTCTAAGTGAAACCACTTTGAACGTTGAAGACACTGAATCCACTCTTGTTCCATGTTTGTCAATACATAGTCTACTTGGTATACAGTATGTTTGGTTGTTCCTCCCATCAAGGAAAGGTGTCTTCTCTTATTTTGTCTTTTTCGTTCCTTTGAATGCCCTGAAGAGTTGTCAATAGTTCGTCTATTTGAAATTATCTCAGGTTCGTCAAAGATCTATGCATGTTGCGCAGAACTTTCCCGCCTGCGAAGAGAGCGGATAGTTTGGAGATTTGATTCCTCCGCAACAAATTTTTCTGCCACCTACATATGTGTAAGGTACTCTTTAGACACATGGACGCAAGATACAGCATAGGAATTTTCAGGTGGAGTAGTTCTGCCCAAGGAAAATATTCCCGTTTTCATAAATCCACTCTAAAATTACTACTTGCATAATATAGAAAGGTAATCCAAATAGTGACTGGACTAAGATTTTGTGTAAATAAAATTACTTGCGTAATAAAGAAAGGTAATCCGAGTAGTGACTAGCCTAAGATTTTGTGTAAATAAAATTACTTGCGTAATATAGAAAGGTAATCCAAGTAGTGACTGGACTAAGATTTTGTGTAAATAAAATTACTTGCGAAATAAAGAAAGGTAATCCAAGTAGTGACTGGACTAAGATTTTGTGTAAATAAAATTACTTGCGTAATAAAAAAAGGTAATCCAAGTAGTGACTGGACTAAGATTTTGTGTAAATAAAATTACTTCCGTAATAAAGAAAGGTAATCCAAGTAGTGACTGGACTAAGATTTTGTGTAAATAAAATTACTTGCGTAATAAAGAAAGGTAATCCAAGTAGTGACTGGACTAAGATTTTGTGTAAATAAAATTACTTGCGTAATATAGAAAGGTAATCCAAGTAGTGACTGGACTAAGATTTTGTGTGAATAAAATTACTTGCGTAATAAAGAAAGGTAATCCAATTAGTGACTGGACTAAGATTTTGTGTAAATAAAATTACTTGCGTAATATAGAAAGGTAATCCAAGTAGTGACTGGGCTAAGATTTTGTGTAAATAAAATTACTTGCGTAATAAAGAAAGGTAATCCAAGTAGTGACTGGACTAAGATTTTGTGAAAATAAAATTACTTGCATAATATAGAAAGGTAATCCAAATAGTCACTGGACTAAGATTTTGTGTAAATAAAATTACTTGCGTAATAAAGAAAGGTAATCCAAGTAGTGACTGGACTAAGATTTTGTGTAAATAAAATTACTTGCGTAATATAGAAAGGTAATCCAAATAGTGACTGGACTAAAATTTTGTGTAAATAAAATTACTTGCATAATGTAGAAAAGTAATCCAAATAGTGGCTGGACTAAGATTTTGTGTAGCCTAAATAAAATTACTTGTATAATATAGAAAGGTAATCCAAATAGTGACTGGACTAAAATTTTGTGTAAATAAAATTACTTGCATAATGTAGAAATGTAATCCAAATAGTGACTGGACTAAGATTTTGTGTAGCCTAAATAAAATTACTTGTATAATATAGAAAGGTAATCCAAATAGTGACTGGACTAAGATTTTGAGTAAATAAAATTACTTGCGTAATAAAGAAAGGTATTCCAAGTAGTGACTGGACTAAGATTTTGTGTAAATAAAATTACTTGCATAATATAGAAAAGTAATCCAAATAATGACTGGACTAAGATTTTGTGTAAATAAAATTACTTGCATAATATACAAAAGTAATCCAAATAGTGACTGGACTAAGATTTTGTGTAAATAAATAATTTAGGTCCGTTGTGGTGATAAAATGTGTTGTGAAATATGAAATCTTCCTTGTTTTTTTTTAAGCTTTTATTTGCAAAAGCACATTGTGCACTGCACCATTTTCCATGATGACTAGGGCCGTGACATCGGTATAGGCCTATTTGTATTAGTCTCAGTTGAACATAAGACGCCGGTCAGAATGTAGTCGGCGTTTCAAGTACAGGCAGAGGAAGCGAATTTGACACACGCCTAAGTAAGCACGTTCCGTGTTTTGTATGCGATTACTGCGTGTTATAAAATCAAGCCAATACAATTATTGTACAATAAGGATTAATATCGGAAAGGTCTAAAATGCTGGTGAGGTTGAAAAATCATACTTAAATTGTCACAACTGTGGTAAAACATAAGTCTGAAAGGATGTTTCTCTTTTTATTTAGAGTTAAGCATTGCAGTTTTAGAATGCCGAAAACGTATATGGCGTACAATTTTGCTTTCCCTACATTTAACTGTTATACTAATTTATTTATCACATCTATTCTGTACCTTACTTTTCTTGCATGTTGTTCGCTTAGTTTCGGTTGCTGCTGCAATGAACAACAACATTCATTTTCAAAGTTTGAAATGAAAATGACCTCCGAGTGTCGGATAGTATAACCTTATATGCGGAAAAATCTGAGTTCTACATCGGCTGAAACCAAGGGCGCATATGTAAAATATTTCACATCATCCATTTCATTTCTACATCAAGTTTACAACAATCGCACTGTCATCTGATAAAAACTTTTGCAATTTTGCATAATGAATTGAAACCACGTGTTTTTTCTTGTTTTACTGTGTGATGTAGAAATGAAATTGATAATATGAAATATTTTTCATATGCGCCCTTAGTTTCAGCTGATGTTGAACGCAGTTTTCCCGCATACAACATGAAAGAAAAGTAAGGTACGAAATTGATGTGATAAATAAATTAATGTAACAGTTCAATATAGAGGAAGCAAAATTATACGCCATAACTTTTTCGGCTTTCTGAAACTGTAATGCAAAACCCTAAGTATAAAAAAAATATCTTTTCAGACATATGTTTTACCACATTTGTGACAATTTAAGTATGATTTCACAACCTCACCAGCATTTTAGACCTTTACGATATTAGCCCTTATTATACAATAATTGTATTGTCTTGATTTTATAATACGCAATAATCGTATACAAAACACGGAACGTGCTTGCTTAGACGTGTGTCAAATTCGCTTCCGGTGCCTGTACTTGACTACATTCTGTCGGGGCGTCGTATGTTCATCTCAGACTAATACAAATATACCGATGTCACGGCCCTACTGATGACTAAATGGTACTGTTTTGGCAATAGAATGTACGCGAAGTTTATCGCCCTTCAAGTGTGCTGTGAGAGATATATGCTCCTTAAAATTGCTCTTTCCTCTGCCAGACCTTGTGTAAGACAAACATATATTTGAAACAGCGACGTATTTTGTATAACTATACAATGTAAAATGCAGTTCCCTGCCCTCATATTGATCTTGATTTTTCGGCCGGCAAAAATATCTGCAAAATAATTGATCCCTGATGGCGAGTTAATGTGAAATATGGTTTGTAGGAATGTAGGCGATATTCATTGTCACCATTCTGGAGAGTGTATCTCAATACGCTGTACTCAAGCTTTGGAAATGTGTCTGTAAATTTTTTTAGTTAAATAGATATTGCCTTTGACGATAGAAATTCTATGAATTCAACCCAATACGGACACGAGCTCACAAACGCATATATTGCCACACTTCTCACTTGCCAGATGGAAAAAGAGATAACAATGTGCAGATGTTTTGTTCCATATTCTCATTAAGCGTGTTCGTTACAGTGATGTTGCAGTTCATATCTAGATTGTTTTTAAATGTAAATTGATGTAACGCTAACCTTTTCAAAATAAAAAGTTACAGATAGAGATCCTCAATGTAATGTATAAAATGAATAGAAATATACGTAAAAGTTCGTACTTTACAAGCTAGTAAACCTAGTTTTACTAATTAATATATTTTAGTTTCAACATGTTACCGATATTTATTTTATAACTAGTAATACAGTTATAAACCGTGTTAATTAGACATGCACACTATAAAGTACTTGTAAAGCAATAGTTTGTAAAGCACAAGTTTCGCTCTGGCAAATGCAGTCGAACTTTTACTATTGTAGACCGAACGCGACTGCAGAGGTACACGTGCAGATTTCCACTGCATCGAGCTTAATAAGATTTTGTGTCGCTTACTATGGACAGATAAGATAGACTAGAGGACTGCCAAGTTTTGGGCAATGGTAGGTCTATAAAGCTGGCATTCATTAGTGCAGTTAAGTTTAGTTCGTGGCAATACAGTACACATTAAAACCTTGGCCCCGGTTTCTTCAACCTTTGTTAAAATGCACCTAACATAGCGTTAATTAAATGTAAGTTAAAAGTATGAATTGCTGTTAAAATATTGTGTTTCTTCAACTTTACATTTCACATTTTAACATTCTGTTTGTTAACTCTCTGTTAGGACCAGAGATTCTAGAGTTTAACCATAACCTATAACCAAGTATAGGCTCACTTCTGTTTTCTGAACTCTGACAATTGCGATTCTCGCTTTTTCCGTTGTTTGATTCAGAGAGGATAGAAGTCTCTCTATTCTCTCAGGTTTGATTTCTGCTTCTTTCCTCGTCTGTATCACAATAGCGTGGAGCGGCGTATTGGTATTGCTGTTATGAAGTGGAAAACACTGGAACAAAAAGAAATCGTGGGACTAATTTCTCTTCATTCGAAAGAAACCTTCTGCTGGAAATTCTTTCGCAGTATAAACCAATTAATAAGAATAAACAAACAAAGGGATCTAAGTTGAAACCGAAAAGTGAGGCTTGGCAGAAAACAGCCTATACCTTTATATGTACTTCTGGTCTGTCAAATCAAAGAAATCATTCCCTCTGTTTGTGTATTCATGGATATCATTTTCTAAATAATCCAGATATATAAGTTCAGCATCTAACGCACCAGCCATATTGGATACTTCTATGCTAACAGAGAGTTAATGATTTAACTGCATGAAATTGGGCAGTTAAATTAACATAGGTTTGTACTAACAGTAGTTGAAGAAATGCTTCAACTGTTAAGTTTACAGTTAAAATGGAATAACACACTGTTATAATTTAACAAAGGTTGAAGAAACCGGGCGTTGGTGTTTCTAAACCGACGCATGCGAGATGCGAGATGTGAGGCCCGTCTCGCACAAATCCGGACTACAGAAGATGTATTTAGTGGTTTCTATAACTGCGAGGTACGCAGGCCTCGCACAAATCCGGACTACACGAGAGAGATTGAGTGGTTTCCATAAATGCAAGGCGCGCAGACCTAGCATCTCGCAGTTATAGAAACCACTCACTATCTCTTCTGTAGTCCGGATTTGTGCGAGGCGGGCCTCGTACCTCGCATCTCACATGCGACAGTTCAGAGAAACCAAAGCTTTAGCTGGCTGTATCTTGCCCATGAACGACCCGTACTAAGCGAAACCTATTTCCAAGGCGTACACTATTTATAGTATGTAAATATAGTTCAGATCAGCTTACTTAATACCCTAAGAGTGAAACCTAACCATTTTTCCACTATTACTAAATATGCTAGTGGACTATAGTGCTTTTCTATCTCTCAGTTTGAATTTTCTTTTACCAACTTCGTTTCAAATTTCGGGTACTGACAAATACAACTCGCAGTTATTTACTAACTGTTATGTTGGCAGCAGTGATTTCGGTTTACAGTAAAACAAGTAAATAATTAGAGTAGGTCTCATGAATCGTAAACTCTTCAGGCAAAGCAATAAATTTCATGTTGCAAGACAAAATAAATTGTAATATTAGGTCATACTAATTCTAATTATCGACATAATATGCCAGAAGTCCAGGAGGAAAATACACTATTTCATAAATAGGTTATTGAACCATTTGGGAAACGTCTCGCAACATAAAGATGAGATGTGGTAAATAAGCAAGACATTGTGATTGTTAACACTATATTATTATTATTATTATTATTATTATTATTATTATTATTATTATTATTATTATTGTTATTTCATTACGTAGCATTGTGATTTTACCCTCTTTGGTGATATCTGGTATTAGTTGGCAACAATGAAGAGACGGCCATATTCGACTTTTAGGAACTACTCTCACTGTCGATGACACAGCTCATCTGCCCTGGAAGGAATGCGGAGTTGGGGCTAGTTTTGCACTAGTAATGGATGGAGCGGATGGAAAGAGAGAGAAAGTTTGAAAATAGAAATACAATGTAGCATGTATTATAAAAATATTGACTGAACAATTCTGCGCCGCATTACAATGGAGTGGCTAATTCTGAATCACTTTCATCATCATTATCATCATCATAATCATCATCACTGCTGCTATCATCACTATCACTATCGTCTCCGTTATCCAAAGAAATAATCTGATTATCCACTACTGCAGGCACTGTATTATGTCGAAATCTATATTGGCTTTCCACTTTTAATGTATGTTGAAAATAACCCTCACAGTCCTCTTTGGGGCGATCCCGGTGTTTTATTTTTTTTTTTTCAAATTTTCTTTTATAATTTGTTTTACCGTAAATTCAGACAAACCAGTGTAATTTTCTGAACGTTTAGTGGCCTAAGTAACTAAATGTATAAGACTCTTATTCTTGGCTTCATTATCACACTTTTCTATTACTTTTGCTATTATTTCACGTACTTGGGAATGAATTATTTTCTTACGAGGCGGTATGATTAGTACACTAAAGTTTAAGTTAATAAATTTCGTTGCTATAATACAGATACGCTTAGAGATACCTCTATATATACACACAAACACTACAAACGAAAGCTGTATTGCTACGTCTTAGCTTTAAATATATATTTACATCAGCAATTATATTAACTAGAGAAAGCAAACGTTCACCTCCATCTTCCACGTATAAATGGAGAGAAATGTTTTTTTTTTTTTTTTTTTTTTTTTGAAAATAGAAAGGGTATTAAAGCCGCTTGCTCCAAGGTTAGCCTCACCCCTGTCCACAGTATAGAGAACATACAGTAAAGACACCTAAGCCATTTCGTGGGAACAAATTCTGAGTGCGCATGTCAGGAAACGGGTGTATTATCTGGAACTTCCACCAGATGGATCTCCATCTACGACAGGCTGGCATAATTTAATATTAACTGAAAACATTCATTACTCATCTTTTAACAATTTTAAAGACATGAGGCAAAGGAATGGCAATATAACCATAATAATAATTACTTCCGTATGCAATCATCATGAAAATATTCACTAATTAACGTTAACGTTCAAGTCACTGTTTGAGGCTTATGTTGGTAAAATTGATCCAAGTACAACATAATAGGCCTACATCATGGCGTCCGTTGCGGTGAAGTGCGAACATGAACGTCAACAATGGATATAAGTATTTTGACTTCCTAACGACATAATATTAATGATAGGTAATATACATACAAGATTATTCGTATTACTGACCAATAATAGTACATTATGCAACGAGCCTATAATGATAGTATGTAATTAAGAAGCGAGTATGGATGTTTATGAAACGAGCGCAAGCGAGTTTCATAATTTGCATACGAGCTTCTTAATTACCATTATAGGCGAGTTTCATACGACTTTTTATGCTCGACCATATTTCTAACTTGAAATTATTCAGATGTATACATTTTATTTGTATCTGACCTTGTTCTAGGTCGTGAATTGTGAGATGTGCGCAGACGCGAAAGTATTGATTTTTTCCGAGGAACAATAATGTCATTGACCTTGATGTAATCCCGTTAAACTTGATATAACCTTGATTATTGAATTCGACATTGAAAAACGAGATGACAAATTTAATTTATTTGAATATTATTTACAATTAACGCTAATTATTATAGTAACAGAACATAACCTTCTGCGACAGTATTGGATTTCCAGCCTCCGTGACTTTTCGCTAATTCTCTTTCGATTGCATATCCGAGAATAATCGATACTTGCGGTTTTATTACGGTACAAAGCTGACTTGTCATTGGCTGAACACCTGTAAGCTGAGTTGTCATTGGCTGAACACCTGTACTTTAATGAGTAGGTGTACTTTAATGACATGCATTAAAGGACTGCTACCAGGTGTATAATTACTACATTTCGGCATGGTCGAGCATAAAATAAATAAATAAATATTTTACTAATATTTTGATAGTGGTTTGATACTAGCGACATAGTTGGATTCATTGAGAATTAGACCTTACTGAGCTTGAATTTAGTACCAACACCATCAAAGGTGCCGACAAGATTCTTCTTATACTGTGACCTGTCAAAACAATCACCCCTAACTTCTCCAAGGTTCAGGGCAGATGATCTGTGTCACCGACAGTATGTGATCATTACTATGGAAGTAGGAAGGAAGGCAATAGGGTTGCAGGTATAAAAGGATGATACGAATTTGGGAAAGAGAGAAAGAGGCCGAAAGGGAGGTGTGTCTGTGAATGACTTGGTGGTCGCTTGTTGCAGACCGCGGAGGAGTACCGCCTGGAGTACGACTCGAGGCGTGGCTCCGAGTATTCGCGCTTCCACGGCTACACGTACGACGGCATCTGGGCAGTGGCGCTGGCCATCCAGCACGTGGCGCATCGCATCCGCCACTTTCGAAAAAACCAGACAGTCGTGGACTTCCGGTACCGGGACCCGCTGTGGGAGGACCTGTTCCTGGAGGCTCTCCGCAACACCAGCTTCGAGGGAGTGACGGTAGGGGGTCACACTGCACACCACGTGTAGTCTGTGTTGTGTCCGCCCGCAGTCGATCATCAGATCCGTGGGCACATCGCTCGAAAATTTTGCAGGACGAAAAGTTACATTTGTTCGGATCAAATTTCTGCGCATTTAAAGAACAAAACCAACCAATTATTATCGTAATATACAGTAGAACCTCTATTATCCGTGGTAATGAAGGGGGTGGAGTGAACGGTTAATCGAAAAATCGGATAATCCGTAACATAAACAGTTTTCTTAAACTTAGTACAAAATATTTTCGTAATTTCCTCCATGGTCGTTTCTTTTAATACGCTAGGTAGTGGATCAGAAGTTCACTAATTTAAGTATGTTTTTTTTTTTTTTACAATTCATGTTTGATTTTTCGATAAGTCAGTTATTAAAATATTATTTATTGTACTTATGTCTGGTTTTCAACGACGGGAGTTTTTAATGGCCAAGAAAACTTATGACGACTGTCTGTGGAAAGCTAGGAATAGTAGAGGTCTCATGTTGTAGATTTACAAATTTTATACAGTTTATATTTTAATTTTCATTAGCCTAAATCGCTTAGAGTTGTAATTCATATCTCGTATTGTGATGTGAGATGAACCACATTTTCTCTTTTCCCAAACCACTCAATTACTTGCATTTTTTTCTGTAGTACATGTTTTCTTTTGACATTTGTAGAAGACATTCTGCCTAGAAGATAAACAGTACGTCCACTCGAAGAGTAGGCCATAATGCGTAAGGGTAAAGGTCTATAAAAACACTCTGTAGAAAAAATTCGTAGTAATATAATGTACAGTACGTCATATTTTTTTCTGCGAGCGAGAAAGACAGACGGATAATCGAGGCTTTACTGTACTCCTCTCTTAAACTGAATGAACATGTTGGGAATTAAGTCAATGGCTTTCCTTAAACACACAATTGTTTCATATAAAATAATTTTTGCTCGAAATGAAAGCAAAACCGAGCAAAATTTTCTTAATTTTTTTGTTTGTAGTATCTCAAAGAATAACACACTGAAATTAAGGATATTACTTACGGTTCACTCTATATATACTGTATCGGTCTTACTAATAAACCGTGTATAGTTTTTATACGAGACTTATGCAGAGTTGGGACAGAAAACGTTACTAATAAACCATGCATAAGCGATGGATGTATAAACAGCCTGTAACTATGCAATGGGAATTGCTTTGCAGTAGTTATATACACGAAACCCCTTGTTTAAGCGTTGTATATAGAGGAAAAATGGCCGCTCCTCTAACAGCTGTTCGAAAAATCGAAAGAGAACTGGGAGGACAAATTTAAAAGGTACGCAAAACACGTCCCTGCAAGCGGTTGGGGGCTGTACAAAACTAAATATGTGAGCTCCAAGCCTGTTGGCCACTAGTCTCACTCCGGGTTACGCTGCTCCACTGAAGGAACTCTAGAAAATTTTGAAGGGGAAGTCGAAATTGGACGTAACCTCTTAGGTACCACATACGCGAGGGGGACTGAGATTTGATCAAGTGATCACGGAACGGGAAGAGGAAGAGCTGGCTGGTGTTTGCCGTTAGGATGGCAAGACGCTGTCATCTGTTGTTCGATGAAAAAAGCATGTGAAGGCCGTCGGAAGAAGCGCCGTGAAATCTAAATCTGCAATTTGAGAGGTCCCTGTCCTGTCAAATTGCGACTAATTGAGTGACCTCGTATATTTAATAGACAATTTATAGGTTCTGATAATAAAGGAGAATATATATGGGGAAGGACATATAGGTCCGTGGCCCATTTCTTACAGGGCTCATCCCGACATTTGTCTTACGCCTGAGGAAAACCACGGAATACCTTTGGCAGGATGAGTTGTCTCATATAAGAGACTAGCCAATTTGGCTATTATATAGGAGGTGATTGTCATGAGCCTTGTTGAAACGTCTCAATTTCGAGACCAGCCATTTGGCTATATGATGGCTCAATTACGAAGAGGGGCAGAGCTGTAATTGTTAATTAATTTAGAGTTAATTAGGGAGATTCATGGGGATATGAGTGCAGGTCCGTGGCCCATTTCTTTTAGGGCTCATCCCGACATTTGTCTTAGCGCCTTAGGAAAACCACGGAAAAACCTTAGGCAGGATGAGTTGTCTCAATATCAGAGACTAGCCAGTTGGCTCTTAGGTTGAATGACTCTATGAATCGATGGATCTATACTAGCCAATTGGCTCTATGATAGTTCCATCGATCAACAAAGTAGATATTGTTAGGGAGGGATTTTGTTTAGCCCAGTTAAGACAAGGTCATTTTAAAGCGGTTGCACTATCCAAAGAGTCTCATGGAGTTGAGTCGTGGCTACCAAAGCCTGGGAGTAACGCCAGCCTCCCTGTCATATCGACTGTCATTTTATAATGATGGTTGCCTTGTAACCACAGAAGAACAAACCAAAGAGCATAGAATAATTAGAATAATATTGCTGTAGCTTGTACTCTTTGACCAAAATATAGTGTAGTAATCGATCAGAGCCAGTTGTACTATCGATACTTAACACGGCACACTAGAGCGCTCTACCGGATTCAATAGAGAACCTCAGTTATTCTATTACCTTTCGTAATTAATATATTATTTTAATGTACCGAAGTACATATGATATTTCCATGCAGATATTCTGCGTCATCATACGATGAAAGAGTAATGGAACGGAGAAGAACTCCGGCACCGGGATTTGAACCCGGGTTTTCAGCTCTACGTGCTGATGCTTTATCCACTAAGCCACACCGGATACCCATCCCGGTGTCGGACAGAATCGTCTCAGTTTAAGTTCCAACTCTTGGGTTCCCTCTAGTGGCCGCCCTCTGCACTACGTCATACAAGGTATGATGACGCAGAATATCTGCATGGAAATATCATATGTACTTCGGTACATTAAAATAATATTTATGATATGCGCAAATCACTTCGTGGTTGAAGACTGCGCTTATTCCGTCGGATCCCGGCTAACTAGTCACTCATAACGAGTGCACTTCAGCACATGTGTGGACTCAGGTCCTACGTTCATAGACATCTATGATGTAGTGCAGAGGGCGGCCAACCCAAGAGTTGGAACTTAAACTGAGACGATTCTGTCCGACACCGGGATGGGTATCGGTGTGGCTTAGTGGATAAAGCATCAGCACGTAGAGCTGAAAACCCGGGTTCAAATCCCGGTGCCGGAGAGAGTTTTTCTCCGTTCCATTACTCTTTCATCGTTTCGTAATTAAGTAATGACGAAACTATGACGTAGCTGTGTAACAGTTATACTATTATATAGGTTATATGTACTGATTAGTAAGGAATTTACACACGACGTATAAACGAGCTACTCAGTGCATAAGTATAAGACAGTTAAACGTCTGTATATAGAGTTGTATTAGTAAGACCGTATATATATGTAGGCTACCTCCTTTTTGCAACGAAACAATTGGCAGCTCAGCTTCATTTCCACTGTAATTTATTACCAAATGCTTGGAATCACTCCGTTCTTGCACTAAACGATCGGACATGTTATTTAACGCATGAAGCAAGCAAAACGTTAATTTGACCAGAAAATGGAGCCACCCAAATTTGCAGGGAGCCCTTCAATTGTTTTCTTCACCTGCTTATTACTGAGCTGGGATATATATGTAGGAAAAACTATTTTTTTTACTAATGGAAGGTAATTGACTGCTGGTCATTCACCCATATAAAGCCAGTAGTGTAGACCAATTTACCGACAGAATCGTTGCCCATGGTGCGTCAAAGGCTGCTAGTCCACGCTACACCCGCGTTGATGATGATTAATAATGATGATGATGATGATTTTGTTGAGATACCACAAGCGAACCAGAGCTCCCGGAGAAAACCTCTGTGTTACATGGACCACGAGCTTACCCAACACAAGTTATAAATCTTGGGTACGCAGGGCATCGAACCCGGGTCCACAGTCCAGCGCTCTAGCCATTAGACCACCGTGGCGGCTAAGATAATATTTTAGTCGGTATAGTTTATAAACATACAAGCCATGCGCCCCCCACTCCTTTTAGATGTCATTCCTGTCATTCAGTACTTCCATTCGGTACCGTCAAGAGTCTTTAATCCTCTTAACCATTACTTACAAGACAGCGCGCTGTTTACAAGATGCATTGTCCAGTCCTTGTGACTAAGTTCTCTTTTGTTGCATTTCGTAGTCTTGTGAACTAGGCTTAAAAACCCTCTTAACCGACACCACATCAGTCAACTACACTCAGTATCATTCATAACTGTCATTACATGTAAATCCCAGCTCTACTTATTACGTTATTAGAGCTGGAAGGTTCTTCTTCCTCTTATAGATTTATTAAAATGCAATTTCCGTCTCAGGTGCGCCTCTTTCCGCAAAATAGCTTGCTCACCTTTAATATTAACCATTCTCGATCATTTTCGCAAATACTCTTTTCCGAATTCAGTACCCAAAATGGTTGTGTTGCCGAACGGACAATTTCTCGAATCCATTTTCCGGATAAATTACCCCAAATCAAATTTCCCGAATGTCCAACTACCCGAAAGCATGAGTACTTTTTCTGAACTTTGCCGACATCAAGTTCTAAAGTGAATACCGGGTAATAATTATAAACGGGTTTTCCTCTCGTTGCTTGATAACGACACAAAAAAACGGAGGTTACATTTTCGATGGTATCCGGATTACCAATATCACCTTGTGGCGATCCTGAATGCCACACTGTTTCTGTATGCCATCTAGAGGCATCTTCTGGAACTTACATCAATTATTCGAGAGATTCGAGTTTCGGAAGATTAGACGGATTCGAGAAACTTTTAGGATTTGGATTCGAGAAAATATAGGATTCGTACCACTGCTAATACATACACTTTCATTTTAAAACATTAATAATGACAAACTTACAGCATTATAGGAGCAGACTATGTGCTATTCCACGACCTTCTGTATTATTCACGAATGTTTTCATTTCCGTAATCGATAGCCTATAGCTAGCTCTACAGGGTGAATAGTGTTAGAGTTTTCGAATATATCAACAAAGTAGGCTACAAAAAATGATCTTATGTAACATTTCACGTCATTCTTGCACTATATTTTTCTGTTTTTGATCGTTCTTTGAGGGATTTCCTCTAATTTTCAGTAAAATATCGTTGTTTTCGATTTTACAGGGATTTATATTTTTCAAATGAGTTTAAGTACCCTAACAGTTCTGTAGAGGGGGGGGTCGCATATAGAAGTCTCATCCAACAGCAGGTCGCACATACAAAAATTTTGGGAATCACTGGATTAGAATATGAAATTTCATATTTTGCCTGTCTCTACATCTATCTCCTTTCAATTGTATGAGAACGTGGTAATCACATGCTTGGTTTGTTGGATCGAACGACTCCATTTTTTGTAAATAATAATAATAATAATAATAATAATAATAATAATAATATATTTATTTACTTATTTATTTGTTTATTGATATTTATGTGCTGTACAACAGCCATTGGCCAATAAAAGTCCAGCACAGTGATACAATAAATTAATATAATAATAAAATGAACAACAGTGATACAAATTAACTACAGTATATAAGTGTGACAATAACAAGTGGAGAACATGTCTTGCAATGTTTAAATTACAAGAAACAATACAATTAAATTTCAGAAAAGTGTTAAATATTACAGAAAATATTACTGGTTTGTGTAGAAATTTTTTGCAAATAATATAAAAGCAATTTATATTGCCATGAGCTAATGTTCTATAAATTGAATGGATAATTTATTTATTTATTGATATTTATGTGCTGGACAACAGCCATTCAGCAATAAATGACCAGCACAGTGATACAATTAATACAATGAAATGAATAACAATGGTAAAAATTAAATATGTAATTGTGACAATTGCAATAAAATGAAGAACATGAATTACAATGGTTAATTTAAAACAATGAATCGTATTAAATTTTGTACAAAGAAATTAAATCTTACAGTAAGTAATAACGGTTTGTGTAGAAAAATTGTGCAAATAATACAAAAGCAAATGACATTATAATGTTCTAATACTTCTATACATTGAATGGATTGAAATCGCCTACATGCAAGTTAGCATTCTTAATGCCTCCGGAGACCGGAGAGAAAGACTTACAATTTCCAATATAGAAAAGTTTGTGGTATCTCATAATAATAATAATAATAATAATAATAATAATAATAATAATAATAATAATAAGTCGGCCTCGGTAGCGTAGTTGCTATAGCGCTGGCCTTGTATGCTCGAGGTTGCGGGTTCGATCCAGGTCCAGGTCGATGGCATTTAAGTGTGTTTAAATGCGACATGCTCATGTCAGTACATTTACTGTCGGGCAAAATTCCGGCGAAGCTGATATAATCTCTGCAGTTTCGAGCGTCGTTAAATAAACCATAATTTAGTTTTTTAATAACAGTAATAAATTTTATTTTACCTGGCAGAGTTAAGACCTGTAGACTTTCTTTTCCACACAGTCAATTCTACAATTAATATAAATTAATTAGTAATAATAATAATAATAATAATAATAATAATACTAATAATAATAATATATTAGATACCTTGTGAAAGACTATTATTGAAATTTATCTATGCAACCATTTAATCTGATTACTTCAGCAATGCAAATGTAATTACTTACAACTACCATGTTTGAAAAATATAATTACATATTTTATACATTTAAATGTAATAAATGTTTAACATATTAAGAGGAAATCAATTCAGTAAACTAGTCTGAAAACTAATTCCAAATTAGGTAGTGTGCCTACAGACATCGCTATACTTTTTTCTTCAATATTATGCATCTTGCTATGTAATCGCGAGTTTAAAGAATTTGCGATTCGTATAAGAAATATTCAACAGAAAATTAAAACCCACTATACCTCGATATCCAGAAAAAACTGCCTCATTTTACCGAAGAAATGTTCTTTCTCAGCTATGTCTTCAAATATCATTTCACTTTTAAGCTATTTAACGTGTTCAAGAAGTCGGAAGATGAAGTAAACTAAAAGTTGTATATGAAAGGTATTCATTATTGAAATAATTGAAGTGATAAGCTCGGCATACTAAGACCCCAGGGTTTCAGACCATTTAATTATCTTGTATAAAACAGATTCTCGAAGAATTGCACCGTCAGTCACGGTCGAGTCCAAATGGTATGCAGGTCCTCTGATGATCGAGTGCATCTGAGAAGTGTGCTCGACAGAAGATTGGTTTCTGTTTGCAGGGACCAGTGAGGTTCTACGACAACGAGAGGAAGGCCAGCATTCTGCTGAAGCAGTTTCAGAGTAAGTAGTTATCCTGTGACAAAAGTTAACATTCCTAACGATAGTCCAAAGCCTATTTTGAAACAAGAACTAATTAAAATTTGGTACTTTGATGCGTTATAAAATACGTAGACAATATTACCTTTTTTTTTTCAAAATATTTTTAAAATATTTAGAACAGATTTGGGGAACGAAGAGTTAAAATTTTGTTGCAAATGTATGCCTACTTATACTTTTTCCAGACTACTGTTTATAATTGTTTCACATAATGCCTTGTTCGACTGTAGTATCATAGGTCGTGATAACTTGGATCTGTGTTGCACTGTTATCCCTCTAGACAACGTTATAATCTAGAGTGTTGTTTGTTCAATTGGTACGGGTTTCACTTTACTTTCAGTCCAAATCAACGGCGAAACCTACTTGCACCTTCTCCACGAAATGCTTTCCATTTACTGGAGAAGGTTCTCCTGGTGGTAAAGCAATGCATGTGGTTGCAGGGTCATGGTCACAGAGCATATTTCACGTCATAATATTGATGCGTTCCTAGACAATGTCTTTTCAGACCGATGGATAGACCGTAGCGGACTTGTTGTTTGGCTGTCAAGATCTCCTGACCTCGCCAGCCTGGAGTTTTTCTTATGGGATGACATGGGTATGTTAGTGTACGCCACTCCTATAAATACTGAGGTGCATTGGTGGAGATTCGGGATGTAATATGGGCCAATCTCACTCCAGGTCAAAGTGATATAGGCTACTGTCTGTCTCTTGCTTTAGGTATGAAGAAAGCATAATTCTGACGAGTTACAATAGGTTTATTTGCAAATTAATATACAAATGGACGTTATGTATCTAAATATAGGCATTCACTACGCGATTTATCTTTTATAGCACTGTATGGGTAAGAAAAAATTGGGAGTAGCCTGGAATGTTTTCTAGAGAGAGTTCATTCGTTTCACTTCACTTAAAATGAGTTCGCGATATATCCGTTCCTTTTTTTAAAGTATAGAACAAAGTGGAAGTAAACGTGTTAGTAGAACTAATAATGAGAAACTTTCTAATACTACGGACAACAGTGTAAGTGTTGGTGCATCTGCGGGTGATGGCATTCATCCTACAACTAGTGCCCATACAAGCAGTATTCAATTCGAGGGCGGAAGCCGAGAAATTTACCCCTTCTGATTTCTTTTCCAAATTCCTGCATTCGTGTGTTCATTTTATAACCGGAGAAAGAAATTTACCCTCTCTGAATAGAAGCTTTAATATTATTAGTACCATACCAGCCTGAAGAGTTATGTTTTCCTCCTTGAAAGTGCATTTTTGGAAACTATTATTTTTTGTGCGGCAGTCATATCATTTTCTGCTCTACAGTGACTTTGCTATAATGATTTTATTCAGATGTCGTCTGTAAACATTACAGTCTCTTGTTCCTAGTACTCTCAGTTGCTAACCGCTTGCAGCGCTGTATCGCGAGAAATGCAAAAAATCACCTCAAGATTCGTGACTGTATGATATTAGACTGTGGTACTACTGAGACACTTGTGATGTACAGTCGAGGCCAAAAATTAGTAGCGGATACGAAAAACCGCGGTTAATCCGCCCGCTGATAATCGAGAGTTTACTGTGGATAGGCCTATATATTTTTGTCTTGAACGAATTGTTACTTGTTTTAAAATAAATGTCATATACATTTCGTTCTTCTGGCTGTATTGCAAATTCGCTATCTTAGTCAGCACTCGCCACTGTCTGTAACTTGTATATGAAATGCAATCACGTTGAGGTGTTACAGTTTCATAGGTTGTAGTTTATTTATAGGTATGCAATAAATGTCTCAATACCTGGTTATACTTTCTGAGATCTGAACACTTGTTCATAGGAGGTGCTCAATGTGACGTCCATTCACGGCAATGCATTTTTCTGCCCTACAATACAGCAGACTACCACATAACCATACCGTAGGTGACACCCTTCGCATGGAATAATGTTACGTCGCAAGGAATACTGAAAACAAATGTCTGATTGCGGATATGAGCGGGGTTCAGCAGAGATGATGATGTGAGTTTTGGTAATCAGCATGTGTATGCTGATGAAAATCTCCATGCAGTTGAAGAAACAAGGCATCAGCACCGATATTCTCAATCAACTTATGAGCAGGTGTTCTTGGTGATAGATTAATAGGGCCATACGTGCTACCACGGAGATTAACTGGGGATCTTTATCAGGATTTTCTTATTAACGTATTAAAACAAATTTCAAAGAGTGTGTGATTCCTTACGCCGAAGGGTAGAGGAATGCATTGCTATGAATGGACGTGACATTGAGCACCTCCTATGAACAAGTGTTCAGATCTCAGAAAATATGCGTTATAGGACCCATATTTTCTTGTATTGATGCATACTAGCACCTCCTAAAATATTGGATACTTTTTTTAACACCATGTATAACTACAACGCCTTTGACAGTAACAAAGAAGTTTTCACCTATGTACCCCGTCGGTCTTCCATCTCACGGTGGTTTATGTCTGACATGTTGTTTTCAGACGGTTCGGAAATGAAGATAGGAGAATTCAACGGCGTAACGGAGCAGTTAGACCTGACGAGGGGGCACGCCATTCGCTGGCACGGTCGTGCCCCTCCCAAGGACCGCACGCTGCAGATCTTCGAGCACTCCCACGTCAACATAACGATTTACTCCTTGCTGGCGGCCACGGCTTCTGTGGGCATAGTGATGGCCATCTCGTTTCTGGCAATAAACATCACTTATCGCAACCAGAGGTGAGACATGTCTTGCGTTATACTGTGACAGACTACAGTCACTAATTGCGATTATCGACCTAATCGCGATCGGGTTTGTAGTGTGTCACCGTCCTGATCGCGATCAGGCGTTAAATCCTGTTCCCAGAACGACATAATCGCGCTGAGGCACGGTCCAGTGAACGAAAGTAACATCTAAGTAATATTTGGTTTCGAATCAGCTTGATTTATATTATTTAGGAAATCGTGATAGCTTCTGCTGTGGAATATTGTTACCCCTTCGGAAGGAATCCCTTCCATTGTATTATATGAAATAGAAGCGAAAATGAATGGCTAGAAAATGAATTTGGCTACTGTTAGACGTAGTGGAGAAATTTAATACAGTTGTGAGAAAAGTAAAAAGAAATATATTAACAAATGACAAACGAATTATTCATATTTCATATATATAGAGAGCAATAGAAGGCTGCTGAAAGATGTTTCATTTCAATAAATAATGGATTACAAACTGGAAGTCGTTTATTTATCAGATTTTTAATTTCAGTCTCCATTACGATGCTATCGTTGAGGTTAGGGTTGATTTTAAAAATAATGTTTTATTACAAAATAATATAAATTTTTGGCATGGTGATATAAATTTTATAGGTTATAAAATCTCTTTTTCAAAATAATATAAATAGTAATTATATAAATTGTATCAGTTTACATTGTAAAGCATATAACAATTTTAACAAATAAATTTCCATATCAAACTGCAAGAAACAACAAAAAAGGAAAAAAAAAAGAACTATGGAAAAACATCAAAAGGAAGTATGAACTTTAGATGTTGTCCAGGAGGGAAACAAACATATACGTACAGTCTAGTATATACAGTCACGAAGCTCAATACGTAGTAAATATGCATGCATACATAGTTGCTGACCACTAGGATCGCTACTATCGCCTCATTACAGACAATGCGAAATACTACCGGCACAGTCTATTGTTCCTAGTACCCTCCAAACTCAAGCTTCGTGACTGTATATACTAGACTGTGATATACGATACGTATCTACATAGAGAAAATTGTTTCCTCTATGGTAATTTAGCAGACGGGACCAAGCACAGTCTAGTATATACAGTCGCGAAGCTCAATACGTAGTCAATATGCAAACATTAGATAGTTGCTCACCACTAGGATCGCTAATATCGCCTCATTACAGGCAATGCAAAATAGTATCGTCACAGTCTATTGTTTCTAGCACCCTCAAAGCTCAAGCTTCGTGACTGTATATAGTAGACTGTGGGACCAAGCGCGACCTATGGCGAAGTGTATCAACATCGGTTAAAAACGCAGTAATCGTAGATTATGAAACGACGGTTAAACAGTAACAGTGGTTAAAATGTAATTTGTGTGCACCATTCATAATCACAGATTACTTAAACATGGCTAGCTGACACCTCATTTAACCAGAGTAAAGTCTATGCTGGTGTACTGTTTCTACAAAATGACTAAAGGAAAGCATCTATATCGCTGTAAAGATAATAGTCAACGTCTAAAAATGACTGCGCTCACTCCATTCTACATCGAAATGAACGTGTCCTACATTTTCGCTTTGCATTTGTTTGCCTTTGGGCGCTGTTATATTTGTGAGTTGCATTTCTTTACTGTTAGGTTAAAAGCGTACAAAATAGAAAATTGAATGCAAAAATGATTATATCCCAATGTGTGGTTGAAGTGTCGCTAGACTTAATTACTAGAATTTAAATATATTATATAAAAAGATGGAATATCTATAAAGGAAAAGGATGCAGAAGATTAATAGGAATGTGTATACGATCAAGGACCTTATTTACACGAGGGAACTGTTCATTATCCTAAGATCCATAAATAACCTCTCTTTGTTCAGCCAGTGACATAGAGAAAGAGACATTCGAGTATTCCCTCTTAAAATACAGAAAATAACTGTTACATAGAATCGTAATATAAGGAGCCGACCCATAGGAGAAATATGACTTTTTGTGTTATTTCAAGTGATCCATTTGTAGATTTTGATAAACGAAATCCCTCCTGAAATTTTCTGTCACCTAATTCCTCGTAAGAATTCTCTCTTTCCACTAAAGAACCTTCACGCTCACGCTCTATCCAAGTAATTCAAGTACTGTACAATAATAATCGTCTTCGAAATAAACATCTGTGGCTCTGGCCGCCATTTTGCTTTACTTGCTCTACTAATCACTGGTTATCTCTTTTAACCGATCGAATATGGCCGGTTAGAGATTACTGTGGTTAACCTCCTATTTAAGTCGTAACCGAGGTCGATCCACTGTAAAAATGCTTAACCAGAGGTTAGGTGACAATTTTAACCTGTGGTTACACTAACCGACGTTGATGCACGTGGGCACTAGTGTGTCACCACATTTTCGGTAATCGCGATTAGCGACTGTAGTCTATCACCAGTATTAATCCCGATTAACTGCGCCGTCGGTTGCACTACATAAAATTACTTATTGTATTTTTGCGCGAAGGTACATCAAGATGTCGAGTCCATACCTGAACAACCTGATCATTATCGGCTGCATGCTTACCTACAGCAGCGTCATCTTCCTGGGGCTGGACTCGACGCTGACGAGCGTGGAGGCCTTCCCCTACATCTGCACAGCTCGCGCCTGGCTGCTCATGGCGGGGTTTTCGCTCGCTTTCGGCTCCATGTTTTCCAAGACTTGGCGTGTGCACTCCATCTTCACGGACGTGAAGCTCAACAAGAAGGTGACTATAATTAAAATTAATGTATCAAAATAAAGAAAAGTTAGAACGTATTACACTATACTTGCCACGCTGTTATTCCCGGCGTGACTCCTCCTCTTTGCTTACGTCTTAGGAAGTGAAGGCTCTATAAAGTCTAGGTAGGTAGTATCGTTCGCCATTTTTGTTCTTTCGTTGCCGAGCTACCATACGAGGAATCTATTTGCCACACCGTTAAAGATTATCATGTCGTAGCTCCTATGACAGGTATGCTCAAAATTGTAAAAGCCCCGATTACACGGATGATGCTGCACTGCATAACACACACACTGTGTACGGACTGGGCTCTGCAACTACATTGCAGCACCGCCCGTAGCATAGTTCTTACACTCTTTCAAATACGGATAATAAACTGAATTTGAAAAAGGAAAGAATATACACTGCAATATTCAGTTATTACATTATTTATTATATTTAATATAGTTATGATATAATAATATCGTGGATAATATCATTTTCATATTCCACCATATAGTCTACTTTGCGGTCTATTCAACATCTGCATTCTTTTCTGCAAGTAATCGGGAATCTATTTCCAACGAATTTACTGCAATGCGCTAAAGATACCATCTGTTAATCGGGACCTATGTTTGGATTTAGTAACCTCCATTCTCGAAAATAATTGTTCGCACACATATGTCGAGGCGAAGGTAGCTAACATAGTGGCAACGAATAAGCTCATCTTGTAATATTTAGTTTTGTTCATTTTTAAAATAATTCTATGCTTGTCAAGTCATATTCTCTGCATTTAGTTCTGAATAATAATAATAATAATAATAATAATAATAATAATAATAATAATAATAATAAAAATAATAACGTTGGTACATGAAAATAGGCTATATTACAGAAAACAGCTTCTCTGTCACTTCCGCATGTTCTGGGTAGCAGAGCCTATAATGTAGTTTTATGTTGCTCAATGTATTCTGACAGTACCTTTCAATATAGTAATCACTTTCCATTTTCACCGAACGTACAACAAAAATAGACTTCCTCCCACACTGTACGGAATGATCGTTTGCTTACAGAATGACACAGTCAATGTGTCATTGTCCCGCACTGTTCGTGCGTTTACTAAGTACTTGAACTGCCTTCTGCAGCCATCCGTCGAGCTTCGAACGGGGAACAGCTCGCTCTACATTCGAAGGTCGTGATTACAGAACGTAATCGGGAGTCAGAGAATGAGCATATCTGTCCTATGATAATATATCAAACGCACTGTAATCCAGCAAATAATTGAGCGGCAAATAACGTCTTCGTGTGCTTTCTGCGAACGCCAACGAAAGAGCCAAAATGGCGGGCGATTATATTAAGTATTTATCTAGCCTTAAGAGATTAATAACGCAGGGGCGGCTTTTGGGGCAGTGCCAGTGTGCCGTGGCACCACCAATGAAAGAAACAAAAAATACCCTAAAAAGGCGTTGTAATTGTTTATTTCTACATATTTTATTCGTATTTCATCAGAACGAGCGCCCGCACAGATCGGTACGCACTCTTGCAGCGTTTCTCCGAACGTTGGAGCCAGTTCGGTGTGGCACTGTCTGCGTCCATATAACACTGTACAAAAGGCTACTGATTCTAGTTTATATGTGTTTCTTATGGCAGACACCGAGCCGAATTCAATTTGACTCGGTAGTTAACAATTCGCCCGCTAGAACGCAGTAATGCAGAAATTTCGCTAGATGGCAGGGTTGTTGGAGACGTTAAAGCGCAGACTTTCACGAACACGCAAAGTTCCGCGCCAAATCTTAATGTAAAGTTACCATTCAAAACTAATGCACACAACTTGGATTTGAATGTGTAAATGGTTATCTATTTAACTATACTGAATGCAGAGATAGTTAGTCATGGTTCTTTTTAGAAAGATTTTTTTTCCATATTATGTAACACTATTTGTTAATTTTGTGTAACACTTGTTTTATTTCGCGGCAAATAAATATCGCTCTACTGTTACTAGTGTTAATGCTTTTATTAACAATACACGAGATCTGCGCAGGACATGAACATGTGTTATTCAGGCTGCTGCCTTGGATTCATCGGCCTGTTTAAATAAAGCGTAAACGTGTTCATTCATTATCTATATCATTGTTCATCTCGTGTGTTTTTGCCAGTAATTTTACTAGTTATGAAAGTTATTTGTATTTTTCTTAACAATACTGAGAAAGTTTCGCATTATCTGTATCTGTAAATTTCGTTATTAGTTTCGGAAATGTTATTGTAACTATTACTAGGTGCATTATTAACTGCACACCTGGTAAAATAGCTGGTTTAATTAATGTGTTTTATAACATAATGCAAACTTGAGCTATGATTATTATCTTTCACTTCGGTGATTTGCGTGCAACAATTCTTTTGGCACCACCAGAATGCCTCACCGGCCGCCACTGGAATAACGTCTTCCTCAGCGAATCACAAGACGCACACGTTTAAATGTAGCCGACCTGCAACGCGATTGGCTGCCGGAAATTAGAGCGATGGGACTATAAAACATTTAATTATGTACTGTGTTAATTATTTAAACTTATATCTAGAAATGTCAGATTTCTTCAAAATTTTGGTAAATAATGTTTTCGCCTCATCTGGAAGTTCATTTCTTCTAGTTTTCAAAAGTACATAACTCGTACCCATTATCTCGCTAGACAAATAAAGCAATTAAGCATTCACATGAAACAAGTAACTTGGAGCTAGGTATTTTCTCACTTTATTATTATTATTCTGCTCAAATATTAATTTTCTTACTTGCCTTACATTCTTCTATAAACTCGGTTAATGTGCTGTTCGCAGGTGATCAAGGATTATCAGCTGTTCATGGTGGTGGGCGTCCTGCTCGTCATAGACCTCGCCATCATGACTACGTGGCAGGTCACGGATCCATTCTACAGGGAGACCAAACAAATGGAGCCCTATGTAAGTGTCATGGATTGTGTATGACAACAATTTAGTTTTAGCTTGAGCCATCTTTCCCAATTCAAGGATCGACGTACGTTATCAGATTCTCTTTCAGCTTATTTCTTCACACTTCAGTTGAATTCAAGGGAATTCTTATTTGCAGTTGTCTTTATGTCGAGTGTAGAAACGTACTAGCATACTGGAAACAGGTGAACTTCTACATTATGAATAAAATAATATAATTGAACCTCGCTGTCAAAAATATAAGATTTAGGATTAATGCCTCTGTTTAATAAAGTAAATCCATGGCGCTACAGCCCATGAAGGGCCAAGACCGACAAGCCGGTTACTGGCCTCAAGTCCCCATGCCGAAGCAGAGGTGGACGATCATCCAATCAGAATGGAGCTATCGTGTGGTTATTATTATAGCTGGTTTGCGAAACCGGATTTTCGCTACCTATCATAGCTTCCCAAGTACACCACGATACTGGGTGGGCACCGGTCCCATACACAGGCCGAAATTTCATGATGTATGTATGAATGAATGTATCTATATATGTATCCCCTTTTCTCTGCGATAGTTTTGTAAAAATATAGGCTATATATTTATTTTCCTTCCTTTCCCCTTTTTGTTCTCTTTATCAGCCGATAAATTTATTATCACAGCCTTTTTATAGTGAATTTTATTTAATTTTCGTATTTCTTTTCTTTTTTTTCATTATTTTATTACATTCCATTTTGTTATATTCTTCTTTACGTTTTCCA
The DNA here is from genome assembly GCF_040183065.1 of Periplaneta americana. Classification (NCBI taxonomy): domain Eukaryota; kingdom Metazoa; phylum Arthropoda; class Insecta; order Blattodea; family Blattidae; genus Periplaneta; species Periplaneta americana. Next base: position 146,161,872 of record NC_091126.1, on the reverse strand, counting down.
TATTAACCATTTATACTGAACGAGTTGCTTTTACTATATTCCAAAGTATATTACTTTCTTTTTTTTCTATTATGGTATTATTTTCATGTTGTTTATTGTCGATTTTATTATGATATTATTATTATTATTATTATTATTATTATTATTATTATTATTATTATTATTATTATATATTAGTATTCTGTTCTTTAACTTTTCGTTAAATTTTGACTGCTTGTATACTTTGTGACCTGGTAAAGTGTAAGAGAAGGCGCTATGGCCTTAACTCTGCCAGTATAAATAAAGAATTATTATTATTATTATTATTATTATTATTATTATTATTATTATTATTATTATTATTATTATTTATGTATGTACATACGTGCGCATACCTCGCATCTAGCAGTTATAGAAACTACTCACTGTCTCTCCACTAGTCCGGATTTGTGCGCCTCGCATCTCGCATGTGTAGGTTCAGAAAAACCAAGGCTTTACTGGCGGATCGCTCTCTGCACGGTCTGCGATGCGCGGGCTGTTAGAGGAGCGGTAATAGATCCTCAGTCGCCATATGACGTTCGCCGTTGTCACAAGTCGTGTTACAAAATTCTTGATTCTTCAAGTGTACAAAGCTAGTGCAGGGTAAACGTTGGTAATATTGTGATACTAATAATATTATGATAGTTCTTTTTGAGAATTTTTTTTACAATTTTACTGAGCGAGATAAGGACCGGTTTTGTGCAGAAACTTGTCCACGAGCATTCCCTTATGTTGACGCAAAAAAACCGATCTTCCCTTCGCTCAGTAGAATTGTAAAAAATTCTAAAAAAGAACTATCATATTATTAGTATTACAATATTACGAACCTTTATCCTATAAAGTTTAGTGATTATTGTGTTTTTAGGTAGTGCCTACCAACAAATTCTCATTGCATTAACGTGTGTATATGTGTAATACGTACATGAAAGTTAGAAGGTCGTGTGCGAAAACAAGACGTAATAATTTGTGGGCTCCACGAACCCCAGATCCACACCCTGTGATATTTATTTATGGGGAACATTGAAGGTAGGGTTTATAGGAAAAATCCGCATTCTGTAGATGAACTAAGAGACTATATACGAGAAGAAATCGAGGCTATCAGTGATGTGGTACTTCAGAGTCTTGTTCATATTTATTGTTAGTACTTTTATGTATTGTAGAAGTGACGGAGAAATGATTAAGGCTGGTTCACAATAAACCGGGAACAGAAACGACGAGAACGGAAATAATGTTAAAATAAACGTATTTAAATGTGAGCATTCACAATAGTTCATTTATTTTAACATTATTTCCGTTCTCGTTCTCGTTGTCGTTTACGTTCCGGTTTATTGTGAACCAGCCTTTACGCGCCCACCGGAAACCACGCTAGCAGTGGGCCACGAGTCATCCTCCGTTTTCTCGCCTCACGTCATAATGTCTCTGTAGAAATAATTAAGAAATTCGTCATACATTTATCTCTGACAGACAAACAACCTACTCAAAAGAAATTAAACGTGGAATTAAATTAATGTATTTTCACAATATTAAACGATGATTGTCCATCTCGTATTGGACTATTCATTTGATTTGTTCAAATAGTTCTGTCAAAAAGTCAACTGACAATATATAAATTATGCGCTCGCATCTGTAATCAGTAGACAGTGTACGCGGGATGACTTAAGGAAAAGTGAAGTTGTTTCGTATCACAGTATATGGCACGTGCCGCGTCGTCCGTCTTTTGTGTACCTGGCGAGTACAGCAACGTACAGAACGAAGGTACCCCGGTCCGTTTATAGTAATATTGCAACGCAATGTGTGCAGTTGTGTTATCCTGCTCAAGTATTTAGTATGCGTAGAATAGTGCTGTGCTGATCCATTCATAATGTCGAAGGCAAAACATTAAATTCGCTCAGAGATACGAAATGCAATAATTAAGAAGTATGGGAGTGACATTTTATGTATTAACGAAGACAGTATCTTTTGTAATGTATGTAAAATTTAAATAAAAACCAGAACAACTCAGGCTATAGAGAAACATTGCAACAGTACATCGCACAGGAAATGCGTTGAAATGAAATCTGAGAAACCATCTACACCATCATCATCATCATCATTTAGTTGTGCGGGTCTAAAGGAAATGTTTTGCAAAGACATGTGCAACATGATGCTCATTGCAAATATTCTTCTAAAGAAATTGAGTGATCCCCATTTTAGAAGTTTTCTTCAGAAATTCTCTCGATACAAAAACTGTTTAAGCGATAGGCGAAGCTGCTTCAGCTTCGACAACTTACGAGAATATATCATCGTTGACTGCAACGCTGGTAATTGCATCAATGATGACGAGGTATGTGCTACAGTACTTCATTTTTCTTTTCCTTCTGACTGTACGGGGATACAGTAGCATGTTGACGTCGTCTGTTGAGCCAATGGTCTGAATGAAAAAAAAATGTAACATATAGTAAATGTGCACCTACATTCAACGATAAGTCATCCCGCATCCACTGTCTAGTAATCAGATATGATACTTCAAGAACTTGACAGCGATGTTGAGAGTTAAGTTTAGAAACAATTACATTGTACTGTAAAATGTAGTCTTTTCAGTTCACAATCAACGTGGCGCAACTGTTAGATGTATCGAATATCAAAAGCCACACCTTTAAATTGTTCTTTGTAAGCTGAACCGGACTGCTTCTCGTCTGAGTTGGACAAGTATTCAAAAAGTTTATCTTTGAGAAGTTGTTGAGAGAATTATTTTTGTAACGGAAGAGTAGTTGCGTAACTTGGGAAACAATAACTCTTTCATTTTCTTCGCTTTTATATTATCAGCCTCGTCCCATCTCTCGCCGTAACTCTGTTCAACTTGCCTTCTACATTTGCATTCAAGCAGTTCAAGATATCAATTCTTTCAAACCTTAATTTCTTCACCGTTGTTTTCCTACTTCACATAGCATTCATTTTCTTGTCAAATCGCTTCGTTTCATTTTTCACAGTTTTGTTATTCTCGAATTCAGCCTTCTAATTTAAACTTCAGATGGTGTAGGACTTCACATTGCTGCTACATACACTGCTGCTTTAGCAATACTACTGAGAGTCCTATAGTTGTTAGATGGTAGAACAAATAATACATTTTCATCTTAACATTTTGTAAATATGTAAGTAATCGTGTAGAACAGGAGTTGCCAACATACGACACGCGTATTACCAGGTAGAATGCGAACTCGTTTTCGATATAGGATATCTAAAATATCCAAAAATTGTGACGTGATGTGACATTTTAAGCATTGTTTTCAGAATCTACGCGTGAAAATGGACTGAAAACATGTATTGTCTTCACAGAAGTAAATTTCATGTTGGGTAGTGTTATCTTCACGAATCATTGACATTTAAGCTTATCAAACCAAGTTTTATGTTACATATATTTGCATATTTTTAAAAAAAATGCATAATATTTTATGTTATTCATATTATTAGCAAATTTTTGCGTTAAAGCTAATTAAATCTGATTTTATGCTGCATAAAAATACATAGTTTGGATTCTTTTAAGTAAACGCACAATATTCTACTTTTGAAAACTCTTTTTGAGCGAAGTTATTATAATTATTTTTACCAGAAAAGTATTGGAAGTTTCGCGGCACGCCTAGTGAATCTCAAGGCACAGAGTGTGCTAAAGTTATAACGCCCTTGGATAGGGTAAGCGTATCTTTAAATTTGGCGTTCCAAGAATTTGAAGAAACGATATGCAGCCTAAATTCCGTCCCTGGTAGTGTAGGGGGGGGGGGGAAGCTTAAGAATAAAATAAGTTACATGCTATCAAAAAATCCTGGATACGAATAAATGTGCATAATTAGAGATATATTAAACGGAAAACGCTCCATTAAACCCAGTGAAATATATTTTACTCTCGAGCAGTTTGCAGCATTTAAGTATGCCTCAGTAATGTCTTGCATAGAAAGTGAATAAAATCATTATTATTGACATCATTAGAACACCGGACGTAAAATGCAGAACACATGAAATGGCCGGTTTTGTTAGCAACTTTCACTATTATTTTATTACTTCTGTACAGCTAATATCTAGGGACCATTTTTGTCGGTTATTTAGCCTCTATCAAATTGGTAGTAACGGGGTGATATTTTGCGAAATGGGGGCGAGGATTCACCATGTGATTACCTGATATTTGCCTTAAAGTTGGGTAAAACCTCGGAAAATCTGTACTAGGTAATCAGTCCAAGCGAGTATCGAAACCAGACAAGATCGTAGTTTCTAAACAACAGGCAAATGCGCCTGCAGCCTGAGCTACACCAGTGGCTAATTGTTATTACTTCTCCTATTGAATAGCAGTAATAATACTATGAATATCAGTAATAATTTTCAGGTGTATTGGGAAAACATTTATATCAGTGTGACAGTAATATCGGTAGTAAAACAGTACAATTGTAAATCGAATTAGTAGCACAGAAGTATCAGTTGAGCCGTTCAGAGCAGAAGTGGTGTAAGTCAAAAATGGTAATGAGGGTTGAAGTAAACATTCTGTAAAATACAGCGCAAAGTAGCAATTAATATTCACTTTATTTAAACTATTAGTAGTCAGTGGATAGCAATAAGGACATATTAATTGCTGCTTTGCGCTATATTTTACAGGATTTTTACTTTAGACCTCATTACCCAATTTCGACTTACACCACTTTTGATCTGAACGGCTCAGTTGTTGGACTAAAGTGAAGGCTCGATACAGTTTTGTCTACTTCCTGAAAAAAAAAAATAATATTTTGGAAATGTCTGGCTTTGTTTGAAAATATGAAGAAAATATTCACTTTTGTTCGAAAAAAGCTATTTGACATTTATAACAGTAAAACATACACATCTCCCTAGATATCCTTCACTTTCATTGTACTGTATCATGGAAAAATGAATATATAACACTTTTACAATAATTTCAATTAGCAATAAGATTGTATTGTATTTATTAACATTCCATGGTACTCATACATTGCTTCACGGCTAGAATATGGAACAAGTCAAAAAACTTAATACTATTATAAAGTCTTAATTTATAGTCACAGTCTAGATGAAATATATACAGAAGAGATTTACAATATAGTCTACTAGTACAACACAAAATTTTAGTATCAATTTCATGAAGCGTTATTGAATGTCATGAATTCACCTACAGAATAGAAGGCGTGAGAAATTAGGTATTTCTTTAATTTGACCCTAAATAATCTTATGTTTTGAGTTTGATTTTTTATATCGATAGGGAGGCTATTAAAAAAATTTACTGCCATATAACACACTCCTTTTTGATAGCATGATAGACTTGCCGATTGAGTATGAAAGTCATTTTTTGAACTAGTTACAAAGTTTTCACGATTACATACGAGGAAGATTATTAATGAATAGATATACTGACAAGCCATGGGCATTATTTGTAGTTTTTTTTAAATAGTCCTACACGATTCCCTAGATTTGGCACCTTCTATTATTCTAATTACTCTTTTTTGTAATAGAAATATATTGTTACTATCTGTGGAATTTCCCCAGAATATTATTCCAAAACTCATTACCGAGTGGAAGTATGCAAAGTATATTGTTGTTAAGGTATTGATATTTACTATCTTTTGCATAGATCTAATAGCAAAACAAGCTGAATTTAGTTTGGGGGTAATTTCTTTAATATGATTTTTCCAATTTAACACATTATCGATTTTTAAGCCACGAAATTTGGTTGTTGTTGTTGTTGTTTCTAATAGGGATCTATTGTTAATTATTGCGCTAGAAATTTGCGAGGTTGAATTTGGACAGGATTTAAATTGAATTATGTTAGTTTTGTTACAATTTAATACTAATTTATTGACTGAGAACCAGTCATATATTTTGAAGAGAATATCACTCTTGCACATAGAAGTGGAAATGACCAATTTTGAACGAATTGCTAACTGTAACACATAGAGAATGTTGCAAATGTCCCTCTTTGATACAAAAATGGCAATGAAAATATTGACATTAGTGTGATATAGATTATCCGGTTTTGATTGAAAATACTCATTTTACCACAGGAGAGAGTTGGGTAGTATCGGACATCGGGTAATATCGGACTGCGTTTCTTTCATCTACCACCACATGGTAGTACCTGAATGACATGGTTACGTTTCTGTATGCGACATCACAGAAACGTAACCATGTCATTCAGGTACTATCATCTTGTGGTAGATGAAAGAAACTCACTGTCCGATATTACCCGATGTCCGATTCTACACAACTCTCCCCTACTGTTTCTCATGGAAATGATTGAGTTAGAATAAAGGCAGTAAGACATTCAGAAAAATACCTTTCTAAATATACCGAAACCGTAAAAAAAAAAAACACATTTTTTGTTTTTGATGGAAATGATGGGTTTTTTTTTCGCAACCTCCACAATTGGTGAATTTGTGTTTCAGCCCCATCCATCGAGCGACGATATCCTGATTGTTCCGGAGAACGAGTACTGCCAGAGCGAGCGGATGACGATTTTCGTCGGTTCGATATACGCCTACAAAGGATTGCTCATGGTGCGTATGACACGAAAAGAGGGGAAGAGAAGAAATCAATAGTTACACAAAAGTGCAAAATCACTGACACGGCAATGTCGAGTGCAGGTGAGTCATAGGTAAACCCTTAATTTGAAGATGGATAGTAATTACTTTCTACTTGCGGTAAGCTCTACCTTCGTATCCAGAACTCTAGTCGCAACACGTGGTCTTTCCTAAAGAGTTCAGTAATCGCTTAAGGTAGTTTGATAGCTGCTTCGAGTGTTTATAAATTATAAAATAATTTAAACATTTATATTTTAACGCCTTCAGACCTGAATTTATGTCAAACAAAATTGGAAAAAAAAAAACTGGTCACATAATCATACTGGGGATGCAAAATTCCCAAAAACAGGTCTTCACAGAAAATCAAAATTTGGAGACAATTTTGACTCCTGGGGCCCCAAAATGTTAAATTTTAGTTTTAATTCAGGTATAGAAATGTTTCAAAAATAATATTCTCCATTTCTATCACATTGAATTTTTCAAAATATTTAAAAGTATCGAAGACATTTCAAAAAAGAAAAAAAGAAACATTGTACACTATAATATACATCAGGCCTGAAGGAGTTAATACTACTAAAAAACTTAACTAAACTTTACGAAAATATGAACCAATTTAAAACTCATTTAATGCATAAATCATAGTGCACAGTAATTTTTAACATGTGTTTGTGGAAAAGAAATGTTTCTTTCATATTCTATTTTTTTTTTCCAGAGGCTGCGTTCTATTTTTTTTATTTTTTGCACTCACTTAGGTACGCTTTCCTCAAATAATGTTTGATCTGTGACTGTCAAATATTTGTTCTTTGGTAAACAATATTTCCGACAGTTTCTACATGAAATATGATCAAATAGACATATATTAGATGACTTAAAAATTTATTTTTCGGAAATAAATATTTGTAATAATAGTAATAATTTTAAAATAAAAAAAAAACTAAAATGAATTCAGTTATAATTTGGGTATAAATCTTAGAATTTAACCTTAAAAATGTTCTGTAAAAGTTTAATTAAAGTATGCGAAATAGTTCCTGGGGAAAAATGTGCGAAATTGAATGCAAACAAAAAATCAGAATTTTGCCCCTGAAAAACATTTTCTCATAAATAAATCTGAGGAAAAAATTATTGCCTACTATGTGCATTAGGTTTACCTTAAATTGATTCATATTGTGACAAAGTTTCATTCAATTATCTTTATTTACTAGTGTTAAAAATACAAAAGTTTAAAATATTTTGCAAGTCACAAGCATACATGTGTTGTCAATAATTTAAAAAAGGGCTCGCAAAAAAAGAACAAGAGTGGTGGCCAGCGGAGAAATACAGAGCAGGGAAAGGGGAGCAAAGTTTAATTGTTACTTAATAATAATAATAATAATAATAATAATAATAATAATAATAATAATAATAAAATAATTATAATAATTAATAATAATAATCGATAATAATATCGATACACACATCGATATCTCTTCTCGTTTCGCTGCCTGATTGAGAGTATGCCCGCGAGAGTGAAGGCTGTCATGAAGCCTAAGGTTGGGCCAAAACCGTACTGACTGCGAGTGTTTCCAATGAAGGGCTGCCCAAACTTGTACTTCATTTTGAGGTGGGTGTCCAGATTCTTTTGATCATACAGTGTATATTTAATTTTCTATTTATAACAAATTTAAATGTAGCTTACACATTGCACGCCAATGATCGATCCTTATGTCCACGATGAACATAATTTCGGGAGTAGAAAGAGACCGTTATCTGAAAATCGCTCAAACTAACGCATAAATCCCACAGGCTTGGTCTAGAACAATAAAGAGTCTAAACATCATAAGACATGAAGAACACGACTCCCTTGAACTGGATGCCAAAAAATGTGCACTGTTCAAATGCTTCGAGAGCGTGGGTCCAATGCTTATTGGGGCAGGGCATGGTTGCGCCCCACGATCAGGTAAGATGCAGCAGATAAAAAAGGGTCCCTGTTTTGTGGGCATAGTTGCTCCCCGTTCCCTTCAGGTAGAGAAAAGGAGCATGGCATAGTTGCGCCCCGATGAAATAGGTAGAGAAAAAGACATTACGGGAATTGGAGACTCGTAATCAACCATCCTTGTTGATTTCTTATTCGATTTAATATTCATTATCGATACCGTTAAAATGAACACCATGAAGTTTGCAGCACTTTATTAACTGTTTTTCTACTGTTTATGAAGTGATTATCGATAGCCTACCGTTAAAATGAACACCATGAAGTTGGCAGTACTTTATTAGCTGACATATTCATATGAGTGAGCCGTTGGGATATGGGGCCTTAGCAATCTTAACATTTTATTAGTGATTTTCACACCGTCTGTGGCGTATAGTGAGGTTAATTTAAAATGAATGTTAAGTTTAGCGAAAAGGGTAAAGAGTTAATAATTCACAATGGTTCTAACTTTCGATTTGCGAAAACTTTTACCGTTGGGTTAAGATATCGGTGTACAAACAGAAAAAGTAGTTCATTTATTGTGTGTGATCGAAAAAAAAAAGTGTTTTTTTTAACAGCAAAATTGATCATATGCTATCTGATTTCAGTGCAGCTACCACTATAATATTTTTAAGTATGCCTAATTTATTTATTTTATGACAATCACTTTCGTGTGTACTATGCCCATCGGGGCGCAACTATGCCATGTCCATTCTGCTACCTGATTTCTTCGGGGCGCAATTGTGCCATGTCCATTCTGCTACCTGATTTCTCCTGGGCGCAACTATGCCATCCCTAGGCCTCCCAATTCACCGCGGGGCTCAACTATGCCATACCGGCTTACTGTTTGCCCTAGAGTCCTGCATAACCAGTTACGGAAGATAGAAAAGAGAGATTTCTACTGAACACCTGGCGCTATAGACAGTATGCGAAGCTCTTCCGTCTCGCGGGGTAGTCCAATGTGCGGTTTAACAAATGTCCGAGTCTCACTCGGTTGAACGGCTCTGCATCATGAAACATAGATAATATTGAGCCATCCAGGATTTCCAAGAAACGTTGCAAGGACGCGATTATCATCGTGTACCTTTCAAATGACATTTCCTCCTCTCTCCTCTTTGATTGAAGCACGCATCATGAAACTACAATCATTAGACATGAGCGTGCTTTTATTTTTGTTATTAACTTGTTTCTCCCTAAAAAAGATTTGTTAGAGAAATAATAATACATCCACTTAGAATAATTAAAAGACATAGGCTATATTAACAAGAGCTCTTTCACAGGTAGCCTATAAATTTTGAGTTTAAAGTATGAACGTTACAATAGTAAGTGTGTACATATTTGCTCTTCTCTTTTGTAAGTAATTGTAATTTATTTCATTATTGTATTTGTTTACACGTCAGATTTCATCTATGCATTACGCTTATTTCCTTTGTTGTTACCGGTGTCCATTAGTTTATTTATAAATTAGTTATGAAAATAAGTGTACCAAACTGTCCAATCAATTATAACCCTATTTCAAGCTAACTTACAAATGGCTTTCAAGAAACCCGCGGGTTCATTGCTGCCCTCACATAAGCCTGCCATCGGTCCCTATGCTGTGCAAGATTAATCCAGTCTCTATCATCATATTTCACTTTCCTCAAATCCATTTTAATATTACCCTCCCATCTACGTCTCGCCCTCCTCAAAGGTCTTTTTCGCTCCGGCCTCCCAACTAACATTCTATATGCATTTCTGTATTCACCCGTTCATGCTACATGCCCTGCCCATCTCAAACGTCTGGATTTAATGTTCCTAATTGTGTCAGCTGAAGAATACAATGCGTGCATCTGCGTTGTGTAACTTTCTCCATTCTCCTGTAACTTCACCCCTCTTAGCCCCAAATATTTCCCTAAGAATTTCAAGCTAACTCATTTTTTTAATTAGGACAAGCAAATTTCCTTCAATTGTTACTCCATTTGTATAGTTACAAAATGTTATCAGAGTTCCAGTATGGTGAAATGCGCTTGGTATTCTGTCCTCTATATTTGTGGTTCCGTCTAGCCAGACGCAACCGCTTCAGACCGGATATTTGAACGAATGTCCTACCTCGCCGGTTGATCTGCAACCGGTTGAATATAAACCGGTTGTAAGCGCTGTTCTGCAGCACTCTGGACTTCGCCCACTATGTCGTGATTCGTGTGTTTTATTGCAAAAATGGCACAAGTGAAACCGAATGAAAATAGCTAACGGAGTGAATTTTCAACGAATGCCTTGTATTTCTTATTTTGAATCAAGCCTATTCTACTTTTGGAACTATGGAGGCTATTTAAAAATGACAATGCTGCTACAGAGTAACAATTTCAGGAAAACCCAAAGTATTGTAAAAAAACCCCTCACACAGGAGTTTTGTCTCCCAATGCTTCAAATCCAAGATGGTCGATTTCCTGTCGTGGACGTCTACTAGTAATTTTCTGAAAAAATTGCTCTATGTTCGATTCGTGAGCATTGTTCAAAGTTTGAACAGTGCCGTGAGAACTCATTTGGGTAGCAAACAGCTGTGTATAACACGAGTGTTCAATGTTTACAGATCTTCGGCGCGTTCCTGGCATGGGAGACGCGCCACGTGAGCATCCCCGCCCTCAACGACTCCAAGTACGTCGGCATGAGCGTCTACAACGTGGTCATCATGTGCGTGATGGGGGCCGCCATCAGCTTCGTGCTGTCGGACAAGCAGGATGCATCTTTCATCATCATCTCGGTGTTCATCATCTTCTGCACCACCGGCACTCTCTGCCTCGTATTCGTGCCCAAGGTCGGAGAAGGCCCGTCGGCGAGGGGAGAGATTCTCTCCTGCTCTCGGCGGGCCTATTCAATGCTATCTATTGAAGCGGACACAAAAAGAAATGTTTTTCATGTTCTAAGTAAAATAATTGGGGATTTTTTTTTTTAATTTACTTTGCATTTAAGTAGAAGTGCCCTTTTACATTTTAGTGTCTGTCGATTTTTGGCCCCAAATTAAACCATAAAATCCCTCCCTTGCGAACATATCTACGCATTATATGAGCCGTTCAGAGCAGAAGTGGTGTAAGTCAAAAATGGGTAATGAGGGTTAAAGTAAACATTCTGTAAAATACAGCCCAAAGTAGCTATTAATATTCAATTTATTTCAACTATTAGGAGTCAGTGGATAGCATGAAGGACATATTAATTGCTACCTTGCGCTGTATTTTACAGAATTTTTACTTTAAACCTCATCACCCAATTTTGACTTACACCACTTTTGCTCTGAGCGGCTCATATGTTGAAGGGAAGAAGGAGCGTAAGCCACAAAGAAAGGAGAAGGGATGTTGCAGTGGATATACTTGGATGAACTCAAATGTCAGAAATCGGTTGTTGTTTTAATTACAAAATAAATAATTTGAATGTCTTCCGGTGAAATTGGAATTTACAGTGGAAATATATGGCAATAAGGACAGGGTTCCTTCCTAGGAGCACATGTAAATTCCCCAAGACATAGTAAATTCCACTACGTACCTTCAAACCTTCATATCTGATAGTGGTAAATTCCTCTAATTCGAATAAGGGTATTGGGTCAATAAGAGTGCGACATCTAACAGTGAGCAAACTGTAGACCGGAAAGAATGGCGATGATGTGACTTTGTTGACATTATGTATAGGCTACTTCGAACGCCCCCTAAATCCTACTATGTTTTATAATATATTGTAGTGCAGCCGTGGCGAAAATGAGACTCACGAGCACATTGTGGCTCGCAATGATAGCTGTGCATTTCCCTTGCTTCCTACCTCCCACAACCCCAACCTTCTCACTCACTGGAGTCAAACTCCGCTCCATTTCTATTTGTCTCTGACCTGCGAGTGGCTTATCGTCGCAATGTCTCTCTCGAAATCATGTACCTTTACAAAAACGAAAGTTTCAAGTAGAATGGGAGGACGCATTTTTTTCTGGAAATATGATGAGAATATTTAATGTATGATTTGTTCACAAGTATTACGAGGAAAACGGTTGTATTACATAAAACGGCATTATAAGTTACTACATGTTACTGATGAAACATTAAAAGGTTAAGTATTATCATTATTATTATTATTATTATTATTATTATTATTATTATTATCATCATCATCATCATCATCATCATCATCATCATCTCTGTACGTCGATCCTTTTTCAGCAGATGTACGAATAATACTGTTAGATCTTCAATTGAAACTCACAGATTTACAATGTGATGTTAAATGAAAGCTAGATGTAAGGACTTGACAAATGTTGAATCTTTCAAATCTTTGCCAAAAAATAAATATCCGAAGCTTCGTTCTTTCGTTTCCTCTTTTGAAGCCATGTTCACTACAACTTACGTTTGTGAAAAATTATTTTCAACAATGAAAATAGTAAAAACCAAATTTAGATCATGACTGACAGACAAATACTGTACCTTCGTCTTCGTGATCAACTACGACCGGCAGTAAGTGACATAATTCCTGATTTTGAAACTGTCGCAGAAACATTCTGAAGACAATTAATTTTAGGTTGTGATAATGTGTCCTATGTTTTATTATTCATTTCTTTCTCCGTTACACGTACTAAACATTAGTTTGTAGCCTTATACTGTATAAAATTATATTTAAGTGCTTGACGTAAGAAAAACGAAAATCCTTTAATAAGTCAGGCAGTTGCTTCACTTCCCCTTCGGGTGTCCGCCTCCCTCCATAGGTGCTCTGCACGTTGCAGGTTACACAGTGGCTCGGCGCACGATCGCGTTTTCGCCACGTCTGTCGTAGTATACCCGTCTGCCTTCGATAAACTTCAGTTCACTAATTAGTTTGTTTGCAACACTCAAGTAGGCTTGCACCATATCAGAAATACGATTGACTGTCAGTGAGCGCGATCGTTCATTTTCATTTTTAAAAATTACAAATTTTATTTCGAACGATGTCTGGTGACTGGTGAAGAAAAGTGGCGGTGCACTAGAAAAAAATGTCCTGCATTTTTTTTTTTAAGTTTTATGACCTGAAAAAATTTAGTTTCATGCAATGAAGATCATAATCACGAACCATACAGCGCTCAAAACTTGCAGCGTCAACAAGTGCAACGGCGAAACGAAAAGTAACTGATAATCCTCATAAGAAGTTCTGCAAGATTCTACATGGCAGCCTACAAGATGAGTCGACTTCTGCATTGGAAGTTACCAGCCTCAAATACACAAAGAGAAGAGCGGCGGAAAATTATATCTTCATTACCGTCAGAAGCGAAAGGTGTTCACAATATACTTGAAGGAATGGAAATTTTAACTAACCGGATAGAGAATTTTCTGTTAACAAATAATGTACATGACAATCTAATAATATTTTCGTGTTCCAATTTAACTGCTTTGTGCAAAGCCCGAATTGTCTATATCAGCGGTGACCAAAGTTGGTGTCGTGATTACATCGTGTAATCACAGACATTCAAACGAATACGAGGAGTTTCCAGTACATTGCTGTGCTTTTCATTCACGTACTGAAGGCAAGCCGTGGTGGTATCATGTCGCTCTACATACTCTGTGTCTACAAGAAGTAAGAGGTGATTTCGTAAAGAATGAGGAGTTTTTTTTTTTTGTTGTTGTTCTGGCGGACAAAATGTAATATGTTTACTTTGCTCAACAGTTCAATTAGGAGTATATGGAAACATTAATTGCCACGCTGAATAATGTATTATTATTATAATTATTATTATTATTATTGTTATTATTATTATTATTATTATCATTATTATGATTATTATTACAGACCACTAAGTATACGTTTCTATAATTCTTCTGTACGTGCATGAATATTGATATTTTTAGATCTTCTCCCCAGAAGGATAAAATTATTGCGTTTTATCTCAATTTTAATCTTTTGAATCTTTAGATGAGGGTAACTATTTATTAGTTATTCATTTAATAATAATATTGTAGAAAAACGGATTCAATATTATGTGGCAACGAACTGTTAAACGCCAGGAATTGACATGTCTTAAATCATAGCCAGGAAGAGAAAGATGAGATAAATAAATATAAGGAAGTCAGCTACCTAATGGGGTTTGAAATATCTCATGCTCTAAAGCCTTTTAGTAGAACAGAATTTCTCAAAAGAATAAAATAGCTTAAATAACTTGTCCATAAGAGGTTTTTAATTTTGAAAAACTACGAATTTCTCGACCAAGTATCGAGAGAAGAATTTAGAAAATTCATGATTATATGCAAGAGGTAGGTTAAAAAAGAAGCAAGAAAAATCGTATGTTATTTACTTGCTCTTGATGACAGCAGTGACATTACTAATACAGCAAAGCTTGAGATTTTTATCCGCGGGATTGATCAAGATGTTAGTCTAGGAACCACCACTGGTTGTAATTTTCATGCCAAGTACCTTTCCTCCGTCCCCTTACTTCATAGGCTGTCTGTCGCATGTGATCACTGCAGCTCGAGTTTTGGTCACCGCTGGTCTATATGGATGGGATGTTTAATTATTGTCGAATGTTTTTGTGCAATTAATTACAATTCATGAGTAGACAACTTTAATGGACATTATATTACTCTTGTGTTTCGTTTGTTGAAAGATAAATCTGAACTAAGTCACAAGAACTATTTGGAAGAAATAATGAGACAATGCACTACATTTCATTCTGACCTCAGACCAGAGACTATTGTCACTGACTTCGAAAAAGAGAAACGAAATGCCTGTAAAATTCAGTGGCTTACGAGAAAGCTGTATAGTTGTAGGTTTCATCTTTTACAAGCTTGGTGGCGTGCCATTCAGAGGTTTGGTTTGGATTCAGTATAATGAAGATGTGACTTGAGAATTGGAGAATGGTTACGGGACAGTTTTTGGCTAATGTATCTAAAAACAGAGGACGTTGGGACTTCATTTGCCTTCGACTTGTATGAATCAAAACCCGAAGATGATAGACTTAAACAATATTCCGATTACCTTGTGAATACCTACATGGACGTAAATGAAGCATCATTCCTTCCCAATGAACTGCCTAACCAAAAGAAGAAATGCGTGTGAGTCGTTCCGTGCCCATTTTAATGGAAATTTCAATCACAGTCACCCAAATATATTTGTTTTTTTGATGTAATAAAACATTTTCAAAATGAGATTTACATCAGTTGATAACCTACAAATATCGAAACGCCAACACAAAAAGCGACAAAACCTGCTGGAATCATTGATAGATAAATATAACAATGGTCAAATATCACGGCCAGATTTTCTGAAGACGGTTTGCTATTTTAATTTTTTAAAGAATAAGTAATGATATTTTACAAAGACGAAGTAGGCTTACTTAAATATAAATAACAAAATGAAAACTGTAATAATTTTTGGAGGACAGTCAGAACCGCCTCCTCGTGGTGTCCTCTGGGTACCGCTAAATGGTTCTGGGCAGTTAGGGGAGTTTACATATGCCCAACTTTAGACCTTTTCTGACATTAGGGGAATTTACCATTTAGAGGAATTCATCATTTCCTGATTAGGGAAATTTACAATCGCCCCTTCCTCCTGGTGGAGAATTGCGTCCCTCTTCCATAATCCAACCACCACCACCATCATCATCTTCATCATCATCATCATCATCATCATCTCTACCACCAACTTAGTGCACTATAAATCCAACTCTAAAAGTTGTACGCCGAGGAACTTCTCAATGTAAGGTTCTCTGACACGTTAAGTGTGGGTCAAATTCAAAAGGAACCCAAAGTTCAGTTTAAAAATAAAGTAGCCACGGTTTCATAGGCACGGCAAGGTTTTGACATAGATGTTGTGTTGTACATATAGAGCAGACCTGCAGAACTGTAGCTCCTCAGAGCGACTTCTTTCCTCCCCTTTCTTACCCCACCCACCTTTTCTACCTGTGCGGTCACGGCGTTCTTGTTACGCTCGGCTGCATCAACATTCATTCTCGCTGCGGAAGTTGATCATCCCCAATAGAAGTGGATGAGGCTGACGTCATAGTTCCCCTACTTGCGAGTTCTGCAGGCCTGATATAGGGTGAAGGTTGGTAACATTGTGATACGAGTAATATTGTGATAGTTCTTTTTGAGAATTTATTACAATTTTACTGAGCGAGACAAGTACCGGTTTTGTGGAGCAACTTGTACATGAATATTCCCTTAATACGGTGACATAAAAACCGATCATCCTCTCGTTCAGTAAAATTGTAATAAATTCTCAAAAATAACTATCACAGTATTACTCATATCACAATATTATCAACCTTCCCCCTACAACGCTCTGCTTAAATTTAAAGGAACTAGGGCCTGCGTGAAGCTGCAGCCCTTTCAACTGACTCAGCTGTCATTCTGACAGACTTTGTTCCTTATTCTAACTAATCAGTTCATATTTCGCGCTGTTGAAGTAGTAGAAAAATGTGTGTGGTAGACCTGTATAGGAAGGAAGGTTATCCCTATATATCTTATGCATGCTGTACTTTGATACTCGTTTCCTCGATTTTCCAATTTTAAACATGTTATAACATTCAAAATGCTCTAATGAATGCTGTTTTTCCCCAATCTCAGTGAAATTTTGCACAGAAGTCCACAAAAGCATTAGAAGTAAACTGACACATGTGCTTTCTTCTGCTATTAAAAATATTCAAATCGCCATGTGTTCAGGATATGATGTCTTAAAAAATTGAAAAAATTAATAACTAAAGGGGTAAATATTTCTTTTCTCAAAAAATAATTGGAAAAGTATGAAAAGCATGTGACATATTGTACATACATCTGTCAGAAATAAGTTAAATATAAATTCAAATAAAAATTATGTAAACTTTGAAAATTGGGACAATTATAATTCAAGCCACCGGCGTAGCTCTGTCGCCTAAGGCGCTTGCCTACCGATCCGGAGTTGCATTCGGGCGCGGGTCCGATTCCCGCTTGGGCTGATTTACCTGGTTGGGGTTTTCCGAGGTTTTCCCCAACCGTAAGGCAAATGTCAAGTAATCTATGGCGAATCCTCAGCCTCATCTCGCCAAATATCATCTCGCGATCACTAATCCCATCGACGCTAAATAACCTCGTAGTTGATACAGCGTCGTTAAATAACCAAGTAAAAAAATTATAATTCGGTATTAAAAAGAAAACAACAAAAATTAATTATAAGTAAACTAATTGGAATAGCAAAGTGAAAATTTGTGTATTGCATTTCCACATTGTAAGAATTATGTGGTAAAAGGTTTAGATTAATTAGTGTAAAAGTTTAGAAGTTAGAAATTTCAATGGTCCATAGCCTAAAGTGTTCGCAGAATCAAGCCTGAACGATTATTGGTGATTTACACTCTCCATACCACCACACAAATTGGGCCTTCTCCACTGGTGTCGTCATTGTCGTTTAATTAAAATCTGCAAAAACATTTAAAACAAAACTTTGAGAGTTATAGAACATGTTGCAAAAAACCATATTGGTCTGTCATGTGGTTTCTGAGCAATGATTAATTGTAACGGTACTGGAACTTCATGAACACCGTGAAGTATCATCCTTCATTTTCCTAATATTTCAGTTACTATTTCTAAGTTATGAAATTTTGTTTGAGCAATGTTTAAATTACATGGGTAAAGCAAGTTTTATGTAAGTCCACACCTGCGGGGTAACGTTAGCGCGTCTGGCCGCGAAACCAGGTGGCCCGGGTTCGAATCCTGGTCGGGGAAAATTACCAAGTTGAGATTTTGAGATTTTTTCTGGGGTTTTCCCTCAACCAAATATGAGCAAATGATGGGTAATTATCGGTGTTGGACCCTGGACTCATTTCACCGGTATTAACACTTTCAACTCATTCAGACGCTAAATAATTTAAGATGTTGACACAGCGTCGTAAAATAACATAACATATATATATATATATATATATATATATATATATATATATATATATATATATTGATTACGCATATGGCGTAGAACATTTTCCAAAAGAAGATTTCTTTATTTTGTTGTTTTATAATATATTTCTTAAGAAAGAAGCTGATAGGTATTGAACCAGGTTCCTGCCTTCAAAATGCTTCTTTCAAACAAAAATGTGACATTTCCTTTCCTATTTGTTATGTAAATACACTTTTATGCAATTGACTACATGATTACTACATCCAATGAGGAATATTCCTCTATCACCATATTAGCCGGCAGCATGAAGAGTAGCATATTTCTGGCCTTAAAAGTGAACATAGCCCCATTAAATTAATTAAATTCAGAGAGGTTCTTGGATACTCACTCAGAGTAATTTTGGTTAGTTAGTAGTTAAATTGTTGTGAGTAAATCCTATCATACAAACACACAAAGCAAAGGCTGGGAATGTAATCGAAACATAATTTGAATTGAATTCTGAACACCAAAATTTCAGTGATTATTGTAAATTCTCCCTAAATAATGTCACGAAAATAAAAGCAAAGTTGGCGTACCTTTGTATTGACGTGGCTTATTAAGTCTATCAGAAATTCCGTCCCGATCTTAACAACCCGATTACGCATATGACATTGAAAGTGCTCCAAAATATAAGATTTGTTCATGTTAATATTTTATAATACAATTATTTCATAAGAGAGAAACTGATAATTATCGAAAAATGTTCCTGCCTTCACAGTGCTTCTTTCAAATAAATAGGAGA
Source organism: Periplaneta americana (assembly GCF_040183065.1). Classification (NCBI taxonomy): domain Eukaryota; kingdom Metazoa; phylum Arthropoda; class Insecta; order Blattodea; family Blattidae; genus Periplaneta; species Periplaneta americana. Next base: position 146,142,731 of record NC_091126.1, on the reverse strand, counting down.
TATTTACTTTTTTTATTTTTTATGCAAAAACTTCTTTATTTCAGTAGACTAGATTACTGCTACTTCCAACCAGGAAGATTCTTCTCTTACCCATATTAGGCGGCTGTATGGAGAGTAGCATACTTCTGGCCTTAAAAATTAACACAGCTCCAAAACTAAGCAGATTTGAGTGAAGTTATTAATTACCTACTCAGAAAAAAATTTAGTTAATTACAGCTTAAATTGCTGTGAATACATTTTATCATACGAACCCACAGAAAAAAAAAGACTGGAAATATAATTGGAGCATTATTTGAATTGAAATGTGAAATTTCTGTGATTGTTATAAATTCTCTTTAAATAATGACGCGAAAATATAATCAAAGTTGGCGTACTTTCTGTACAGACCCTGCTTATTAAACCTATCCGAAAATCTGCCCCGATCTTAATAAACTGAGCCCAGAATTCAAGTTTAATATTTTGTAAATAAAGATTATATTAACATAGAAATGATATTGATTGTTTCAGCTCATAGAACTGAAGAGAAATCCTCAAGGGTCGATCGACAAGCGGATGATTCGAGCCACATTGCGACCCATGTCCAAAACGAGGCGGGACTCTGTGGCGTCCGAATTGGAAGAAAAGCTGAAAGACGCGAAGGCCTTCAATCAAAAATATCGCAAGCAGTTGCTGGAAAGGGAGACGGAGTTGCAGGTAAATCTCGGCCATGGATGGGGATGAGAAATTATTCACGATATACCTATGCTCTCACTCAAAGAAAACATTCACTTCTTTTGATGACTTCAAGTCTCAGTGTTTCCCACATTCATTCTGAGTTCGTACCAGTGGCTGCTGATAGTCTGAGGCAAGTGAGGCTTAACTGAACTCAAATTTTGTGGTTTTATATAATATATTACACCAGTTATTTGAATGAAGATTATAACGCTGTAGAAGTACCGGAACATAATTTTGTTTCTACTAACATTTCTAATATTAACCTGGCTATACCTTTGGATTGAAGGTTGAGAACCAGAAAGACTGTTTGTTATAGGTATCCTACAAACAAAACCCAGCTCGGACTCCTCGCGGCGCGCATGCTATACCCCTCTTACTCCCCTGCAGTAGGCTTGAGAGAACGCTGGAAACGGGAGCATACGTCATCTGTGAGAGATAGTCACGCCCGCTGGTTTCTGCGCACCGAGTTTTCCTTGTTGGATGCCTATAGCTCCTTGCAAGACCTAAGTTTGATGATACTAGCATAAAATACAAACAAATCATTTACTAGGTATAGGAGAGAAGAAAAGTAGTGCATCCATTTACGTAAACTAGAAACAATTATGTTCTTGAGTTTGATCATTTTCGTTAGGATTTTATTTAATCAAGTATTAATAATAGATAAGTGTTTTTACTCGCTAACTGAGCTATCCAGGTGGACGTATTCATTTGCAATGGATAGTACACTGTAAACAGCACATTAGCATTCAATAAGGAGAGTGCATTCAAATTGAAGAATAATCAAAATCTGGATATTTTAAACAAATTGTTGGAAATGGTGGACGTTCATTTCGATACAGGCTTCAGTTATTTTGTGCATATTATGAAGGAAACGCTTCATCACTGCACAGTGAACTGTCACCATTTTGAAGTTTGAAAAAAATATATGCAGTGTAAATATTCTTTTAATCGTAATTTTTTTCATATTGCAGGACAGTGTTTTCCACATACCAATTTTCATTGTTGTACAAGATTCAGTAATGGAGGAAAAAAATGTTGAATATTTCCAAAAATGTTACTGCTGTAAGTTGTACCTAACCCCTCAATCCATTGTTACTGTTCTCTTTCTAGAAGAAGTAATATTGAAACAAAGGAAGTTTTAAATAAAGAGATACCGGTACCGAGATACCTACGCCATCACATACAATTTTTCTGGCAGATAATCTTAAAACGGGAGTTTCCATTGCATCCTGGTATGGGAAACATAAATGGTTAAGTGGTAATATGGTGCAAAATAAACTTTTCTGTTGGTCTTGTTTTTGCTGTCACAAGAAAAAAAAGAAAAGGATAGAAATAACAGTGTGTCTACTGAGGGGTTCAGCGATCTGAAAAATATTTCCAGGGGAATTCCAACACAATTCTTCATATGAACGTAATATGCATTGATTCATCATATTGAAACAATCACTGAAACAAACTCACAGCATAGCTACTAATTTGTGAGTGACATTATTATTTTTCATCACAGATATTGTGTGCACCACTAACAATGACTGTAACTGAAAAAAATTATGTTTATATGAACTTTTTTCCTAGTTTTCAGAGCCTCTATCAATTCCTCAGAGTTTCCACATATTTTGATACACTCTGTAAAAAGGCACCCCCGTCACTTGCCATGAAGGCACTTGGGGGGGCATGGAGATAGAGCCCCATGCTCGACACTAGAATGAGGTGGTGTGGTCGGCACCACGCTCTGACCGCCTTTTACCCCCGGTAAAGACCCGGTACTCAATTTTATAGGAGGCTGAGTGAACCTCAGGGCCGTTCTGAAAGTTTGGCAACGAGAAAAAATCCCGTCATCACTCGGAATCGAACCCCAGATATAACTAAAATAAAATCTGAAGAATAAGTTACAAGTATATAATTCCTAAGTTTTAAATTGAAATTTTCTAAAAGTTATTGCAGGAATTTTCTTTAAAAATTTGTTTGTGCAGCCATGCGCAGCACACGTAAGCATCTTGAAATTCGTTGAGTTGTCAATGAAAAAATGATGATGTAACACAACAATTAACTGTCCACGTGCTAAGCGGGAGCTAATATTCTGATAGCATCACGATGGCGACTGTCCGCAAGCGCGGATTCACCTCCAAGCTGCTTTTATCTACTCTGTGTCTTCTGTGGTTGTTGGCACTTACTTCGCTCCACTATTCTCAACATTTACCTTCCAAATTCTCATCATATTGAAATTCAGGTCAACATTCTGGCCCTATGGAAGCTGGCAGTGACGCAACCTTGATAGAAGGATAAATGAAAAACTCTGTAATGGCGCAGTGATATTTATAGTTGTACAGAGACAAATATATTAGTAATTGTCATGTGTACTGGAACAAACTAAAGGAACTAAAATGATTCAAACTCACTGACAGTAAGATAAAATATCCAGCACACAAAAAGAAAAGAACTAACCTCGAAACGTATCACAAGCTGGAATGACTAGAAAGAAAAAATCAGTGGTTTGAAATTGTTGCCATCTAGAAGAAATGGAAAGTCCCTAGAAACAATACTGCTCATATTAATTTGCAAACTATAGTTTTGAATAACGTGCTACACATTCTACAAAGCTGGTCTAGTCTGCCTTCAACACTTGATTTCAGTTCACTAACTCCGGAATATAAAAGCTTGTGTTAATTATCTTTTTGCAGATGTTGGTACGAAGGTTAGGGGATGAAGGTAGAGATATTCTCGAGTCAGATATTGGTATGGATCGACTTGCAGTGCCACGCCATGATGCCTTGCTCAAGAGGGAAGGTAAACTTTCCATTTACGTTGCTGTAGTTAGAGCTGCCGCTAATATTTGAGTGACATCACATTGTCGACGTAGTGTAGTAATAAATGAGTAGCAAAGTAGGCTATGTGTTCTTTGACATTTCATTCTCTGCAATGTGTTTGTCACTCAGAGTCCGCCCTTTTACTTTCTTTTCACATTTTATTTATCTTTTTGCACTCTTTTTACCAGAATCCAAAATGGCACTGAATTTTGTAACAATAACTGAACAATAACTTTTAAAAAATATTAATATTATATTCTGTTTTCAACGACTGTCGCCTTACGGCTTATTTATGTATACGATATGCTCCGAATTACTGGCTAGATAATGCGATCTGTTCTTTCTGGAAACTTTGCAGTTTTGCATAGCACTAGATGGCTATGTATCAGAGACTGCGTGACGTATTTTTCTTGCACAAAAATCGAACAGTGTAGTTGTTACTGTTATTATTTGTCAAAGTTTAGGCGTCATAAATGAATTGTGTACTTGTTTTCAGGAATTACAGTATAATCTCCATAATTGTTAATATTGTGCAAATTTCTAGCTATATCGTATGTCATAATATTTTCAATTCAGTTTTTCAAATCCAGATACTCTCTCTTTACAGAATAAGTACTTTTTCTTCAAAGATAAGCAGTTGTCATACTAACGAACTTATTTGTTTAAAATAACGACTCTTTTGTTTAGCATTCATTTAATTCTGTTGAAGTGAAGATCCAGTTGATTATCCACAATGGTTTGAGAGCTGGTCTAGTAAATTGGGTAACTTTTCAGAAGCTTGTAACAAAATTTGAAGAAATTTGTTCAATTACGAATGCAAGAACATTTGAAAGGCCTCCGGGCGACTTTGTACAATGTTACATTCGGATTGAATTGCGTTATATCCAAGAAAATACTCTATTTGTTACTATGGCAATTTAATGCTTAGGTTCTTTTAAAAATCTCATTCCCTTTTTTTAGAAATATGATTTTCGGATTTTCAAGATAAATGAAAATTTAAAAAGATGTCAGCAATTTAAGCTACTTCTTGAATTAAAAAAAAAATCTGTATATCTTGTAATAGAAAGGAACTCGGAACGGGATTTGGTATATGTGAAGTTGGCAATTTATATTTGATGCTGAAAATGTCAGAAACATCTTGATTCTAATTAGATTTTCTTTATTGAACATATTCATCTATTGGTATATGTACAGTATATTAGATGTCTGCCATAGAAAAATTGAAGTCTATCTTAAACAAATTTTGGAAACAATTCATAAATGCCGTAAAGTTTTACGACTTTTAAACCTCTCGTGTTTTGAGATTGGGAGTCGAGAAACCAAAGTGCCAAGCGCCAGTGGATCTTTGAAGACATCCGTCCCGACAGGATCCTGAGTTTCTGCCCCGCTAATACAGGTGAGTGTGTCTGCCACGTCACTCAGCAGACTTCATCTCGTAAATTCCTCACTTCAAATATTAAGCTTTGAATCCCTGTCTTCTCTGTCATTATTATTAAAATTTATTAGTTAGAAAGTTATAAAAAATTCTTGTTGCTTGTTATTTTGTTATGTTTATATTTTTAAAAGCTCCTTAAAATCATATTTCCTTATTTCGTGGATCATATGCACTTGATATTTGTACACTAAATAATTTCTGCGCCATAAGAAAGTTAAATAACTCTCGTCGAATGTTAAAAATGTTAATCTAGTATACTAAATCAAATTTCAAAATTTAACTAAATTGCCTCATCGATAAAAACAAGCGAACAAAAAATGAATTAGGAGGGGATAGGGAAAAAATAATAAAATATACGAGTCTACATGAATGTAGATCTTTCTAACATACATGCCTGTAGAAATAGTGCCGTGACCAGAAATTGAATAATGTTGGCAAAAGGAGTGTGGAGAACCTCGAAAGATAAAACTGCAACAGAGACTAGCAAAAAAAAAGCTACGAAAAGAATAGAAGAATGAGATAGCAATATTAAATAATAAATTCAGTGGAACTCATCCAACGGGAACGGAACTGCATGTTTAAAAGCCATTATTTTTAGAATTTCTCAGCATGCTTATGCCTACATGTTTGCATTTAATTTCAATTTTATTTCTTTTCCAGTTATATTGCAGTTCATGGACGACCCGCTGGTTGGTTTTCTACTCCTTAGTCTTCTTTCATTTTTAAGGGGGTTATTGAATTGTTTCACATTCAATTTAGGGTTTTAGTATCTGAACTAACGATCGACAATAATTGTCTTTCCCTTCGAGGCGAGAAAACTGTGTATGGAAAACAACGAAAAACAATCATTTATATTATATGACTGTTATCAAGGACAAAAAGACGTTCGGTTCCATAATCCTGACTTGTCAATACTTATTGATATTGTTGCACCTTCGTTCAAATAGCCGTACTGCCAACTTACGCTTATTTATTTCCTTCTACTCACAGCCAGTTCCCTAATTTCAACTATTATTGCACACTGTCTCATTTCGCTACTACTTTCAACACATTCTCAGATATTAAGAGTTGTAAAACCTACAGTTGCAATAGCTTGTAAATTCTGTTTTAAAGAGTGAATTCTCAGCATATTTTGAAGTAGTCTATGTACAATAATAATTCATATTGTGTAAGAATGGAATTTAAGATGTCCACATTCAGTGTCGTCTTGGATTCGGATAATTTGAGTCGCGCTTCTGTGGCTGCTGCATGGGACTGAGTCCCGGTTTGTTGTTGCTAATTCTCAGCTCCTTCTGGTACAGAGACAACCGAGATCAGCTCGCTCTGTTCCCTTAACTCATCGCAGGACGGCGAGTACGTCAACCTCACCGTAGAGACGCCCTCGCAGCAGAGGTAAGACTTCTGTATTGTTTCAATATAATGGAGAGGTGGGCATTCGTGTACATCCGCACAGCGTGCGTTTATTCGTTTACATTTTTTTTTGTAAAGATTGCCTTGCCTTATCTCCAGCGCTGTTGCCTTTCTTGTATGGCTAGTCAGTAATCGACAAACATCGATTGCAACATTTAAAACGGAAAATAAAATACGTATACTGTTTTCGCTGTAAGAAAAATCCTAATGTAAACACAAGCACGTTGCTGTCATACCCGTGATTTGCTCCCAGTCGAAACACTCACATGACGCAGGAAGATATAGTTCGTATTTTGGAAACCATAATCTTGTATTATTTGAAAATAACAAATTGAATTATAGTTGTTAAATACAATGAAATATATAAGTTCACTCATATGTAAAACGCTATGTAAAAAAAGCTACTTTTATATTTTGTTATGTACTATAAACGCGCATGAATACCAACAGTAATACCGAGGTAGTCTGTTCTTGTAACAAGCTGGTGTTACTTGAGCTCGTGGTACTGTAGTATGGTTTCTGCATCCTCGGTGTGTGGTTATTAAACATAAGAGTGGAAACCCTCTCAAAAGCGGAGAAAAACAAATAGTCTGGAATGTATATAATAAGTTAAGTGAGTTTTAATTACAGTAATTATAAAGTAAATGTTTCCTAAGCAAACGAATGCATAGTAGTGAGGTTAAGCCTACTCGACGAGTAACGGGAAATGTTTATCATGAAACAAAATGTACAACAGTAAGCGGGAACATGTACTGAGCATCTACGGCGCCAAACAGTGACCAACGAAACCTCACTTCAGTCACGTGCTATTGTTTATATTAGGATTTTTCTTACAGCGAAAAGATTATAATCAGTCAGTGTTTTATACAGGGTGTTTAAAAAGTGTCACATATTTTACAGGAAGTAGCATAGGTCGAAACTAGAAAAAAAGTTCCTATAGACATGTGTCCGGAAACAAATATCTGTTAAGATATGGGCCATTTTGTATTGTGGCCTCAACAAAAGTAAACAGAGAATGTAGTAGTAAACAAATGTCCAGGATATTACGGAGTCTATCATTTTACTTGTGTTAGTAAGTAGCCTAATCCCCATTTCAGTTTGGTTGATAAGTATTTCCCCTCTACTCACACTCTACCATCAGCGAAGGGGAAGATGCTATTGACCATTTCACAAACGTTCAACTAATTGACTTTCAACACAGTGATAAATTTCATTATTTAAAATTTGTACCAGTAATCTATATTTCGGAAGCCTATACTAAGCGTTTGTATTTCATTTTTGTTACCGTTCAAATCAACTGACACATTAAAAAGTTACTGACAGCAGAAAATAATGTTTTCTCCACCGCTAGTTACTACTCTACGGCATACAGAATGGGATAATCTGCACTGTATCGTTCCCCTCGACTTCATAAAACAAACTAACATTCCTTAATTTAATTAATTATTAGTTGAAAATATTGTAAGAGTGACACTAAAATATACCCACACATGTAATTGTAAAACATTTGTATGGCTGTATTTTATATTTACTTATGTATTTTATTTAATATTTTGTTTTCTCGTGTGTACAGCTTGGGGTGCAGGTATAAGAGGTAACAGCTCCCATCTCTGTCGCTGACTGACTCAGGGCAAGTAGAAGGGGAAAGAAATGCCTTCGGATCCTCTCAACTTGTATGACATGTCATTTACGTATAGTATTCAGTGTTATAGGTTGTCTTTCTGTTTATGCACGACGGAGCACCACCTCATTTTCTGCGTCTCGTGCGACAGTACCTAATCCGGAGATTTAATGGGCGATGGATTGGTCGAGAAGGTCCAGTAGCGTGGCCTCCTCGATCACCTGACCTAAATCCTTTGGATTTCTGGCTATATGGACATTTAAAGACATCGGTGTCTGTCACACCCATCGACAACGTACAAACATTACAGAAGGGTGTATCCAATGCATGTCAGCAAGTCCGACAACAACCAGGTGTGGTTGCAAGAATTCGTGATTCATTGAGAAGAAGAGCTGAAGCATGTGTAACAATGCGTGGTAACCACATAGAACACCTTCTGTAGTATCTACGTAATAGACATATGGGTATTGTAGGCCACAATACAGCATGGCCCATATCTCAACAGATATTTGTTTCCGGACACATACAGTATTTATAGGAACTTTTTTTCTACTTTCGACCAAGGCTACCTTCTGTAAAAACTGCGACACTATTTTTTAAACCCTCTGTTTACAGACTTTTTGTGAGTCAGTTATATTGTTCAGCATGAATGATATTAAACGACGCTGGGGGTCCCAATTGAATCCTCAGTGTGATAGTGATGATTTATTTTATGAGGTAGAAAATGGGGCACATTGCTCAAATAAGAAAGAAATACACCAAATTTAAAAATATGTAATACAAAATAATACACTCAAAAATAAAATACTAGCATATCCCCCACTCCAAAAGTGTATTTATCACATGTGATGTTTTTCAGACTGAAGTATCCAGTTACAAAAAATATATACTCCTTTGCATAATAATAAGGAAATTTTAAATTGTGAACGAAAACTTTACATGGATAAAATTTTAAATTGTAAAGTACCATTAAACCAAAGATTTTTGTGAAATTCTGATTTACTGAACTAGACGAAGGCTTGATATATTTGCGCTTAGTTCTAAACTGAGACGCATATCTTCAACCTTTTTTTTAATTTTTGTTATGATTCTCTTATCACAATATTTCTTCTTCTTTATCACTCTACCAGTTCTTACCACTTTATGAAGGATTTTGCAACATTTTAATATGTAACTGCTTACGAAATACAATTACTCTCGAGAAAATTTTCACATTTTGCGGAAAATTTTTAATTTAAGATTTGAACGCAATTCACTGTTTCTTTTAACACAGCGATTTCACTCATTGCAATAATACCAAATTCCTCGTGAAATAATTGGTAAAAATGGAGAAACAACAGATATATTATCTGAATATATCATTGTAATAAAACCAACGTCTGACACTCTCTCACCTTGTAGCTTTGTCTTTTAAAAATTGCAACGTCTTGTGGTATATTGTAAAACATAATCTCTAGCAAGTCTAGAAGAACCTTGCGAGACTGTTACACTATTACCCTCTTGCTTCAACATTTCCGCTGATGTTAATTTCCCTTATCTTCTTTTAAAGCAGGAATGTTTCAAAGGAATTAATCATATCTTTCAAGATACAGTTAAGAAATCGTTCACTCAAAGCAACCCTTAGCTGAAGACAGTAGGTTGCCTTCCTTTTCAAAGAATTATCATCAATGCACACCAAGTTGTGGACTCCTTGCAGAGGTATGACTCGTGTGATAGACCTTAAATCCTCTGGGTTACGAACATCTACAAGTCAGCATGTGTTTATTTATAATGGCTTCAAATTCACATATAACAGTAATCAATATTCTTTTGTACTCACTGAAGCTTTCCTCAACAGTTTGTCCAGAAATCCCTTTCTTAAGCAAATCATCAATGTCTCTGAACTTGTGAATATAATTTGTCGTATACTTTCTTCTTTGAAAGACAAATTTCGACAAAATAACCGTTTTTCAACAAATTATTGCTTTTAGTAAGAAACTCCCGATTTCCGTTGAAAGTGAAAGTGCACATTCGGTTTTTGTTAACTAATTTTAATTAAGGAGACTTGATTACAGTTTAATATGTAAAGATGTTCGAGGAGTGTCACTATTCAACCGATTTTGTAAGGTTGCTTCAATCGGAAAAAGAAAAGTGCGAGCTTTTAGTCGCACTGTATTGTAGGTACATGCATTACATGCTACCTTGAATATAACTTGTCTTTCAAAGCGAACCAGAAAAATATACTCAAATGTATTTACTTCGTCCGAAGATCATTATTTGTCTTTAGACGGAAACTGTATATGCTTAATTGCTGTCTTGGAGTACATATTAAGAAAGTTCCATTCCATTTGATTGACCCATAATGACATTTAATTATAGTAATAAGTAATTTCCTAATACAAAACATCTTGAAATTGTCATCCTTGACCTATATATAAAGAGCAGTACTCTCTAAGGTGATAATTTCCAACTAAATAGTACATAAATTTAAATTTTAAAGTCCGTGATATTTGGAGTCTGTATTGTTATAATTTTCGTCAGTTCAAATATACAGCTACGAATGTAATGCTACTTTTGCATTGGGCGCTGACTTCAGCATAGATATGTGTAACGTCACTTCTAGATTCTTCCATTTTACTGTTAATATAATATGTCTTCTTGAAAAGAAGCAACTCTTCTCTGGCAGTCAGAACGAGTCTGCGAAGCCTCCATCATGAGCTTTCGGTTGCTAGCATTTAGGAAGCATACAGTATGTGTTCCGTAAGTATAATTGCACTGAATATAACAACTTCTTTTAATTACTCTATTGTACCGCAGATATAATGGTCCAATGTTCAGTTTAAAAATTGAGCAGTTTCAGAAGATTTTGTACAATAATTAAAAATTCCAAAATCATTATTTAAATTAAATTACTTTTTAAAAAACTCGCTAATTTTGAATAAGTCGTCGGAAAGCACATTGCAATGCTATTAAGCACATTGAAATGTTATTAATATACCATGAAATTTCTGGCATTCGGTTACTTGTATAATACTGTTCTATTGTTTTGTTTGTAATGATAATTCAAAGCACAAAGGGAACGGGAAAGAATTGATTGACATTAAGTCAATGTGGTTTTTCGTTAGATATTCGTCATGCGAGCGATATTTTCTCAACTAGAATCGTTGTAATTTTGCCACTTACGTACATCTGAACACACATACAATACAAACAAACAAATACAGCCACACAGGCGTATACAAACTCAAACGTAACACCTCCAACAACTTCTACATAGGACAGACAGGCAGATCATTTGAAACACGTTACAAAGAAAACATCACAGCCATAACAAAATTACAAAATACTTCAACATATGCAGAACACATCACAAATGCCAACCACACATACAGAAACATCAACACAGACATGGAAATTCTACACATCCAACCAAAAAGCCAGAAACTAAACACACTAGAACAAAACGAAATATATAAACACACAAAAACACATCCAAACGAAATTCTCAACACGCAACTCAATTTCAGAACACACTCTTTGACTCCACATTACACTACATAGTCCACATCTGTGGAGTAACGGTTAGCGCGTCTAGCCGCGAAACCAGGTGGCCCGGGTTCGATTCCCAGTCGGGGCAAGTTACCTGGTTGAGGTTTTTTCCGGGGCTTTCCCTCAACCCAATATGAGCAAATGCTGGGTAACTTTCGGTGTTGGATCCTTGACTTATTTCACCGGCATTATCACCTTCATCTCATTCAGACGCTAAATAACCTACTGTAAGATGTTGATAAAGCGTCGTAAAATAACCTACAATAAATACACTACACAAACACACCCCCACAGGAAACAAAACAAAAGGCGCCAAGACCAGCAACAACCAGTTCTGATGATGGCCAATAGCAGGCCGAAGCATGTTAACAAGGTAACATAAAATTTAACACGTGAAAGACATATAATACGTTTTCCAAAGTGATATAGTGTTAAAAGTTGTGTAATCAAGATGTACATCTTAACATGAAGAAAAGTACTTTTTTTTTTTAAATTCTTTTCATATTAAATAGTACTAATTTACTTTAAATAACTTCATAACAATTGTCTTTATAATTGCAGGAAAAAGACCTCGTTCTCAACTAAACCGCCTTCCATAGCGGTGATGGGTACACGAGAACCTCCACAACCTGGTGGATTGACGGGCGCTCCCGCTGCGTCATGTCTTCGCAAGAAGTCGTCGTCTTCGCTTGAGAATCAGGACCGCTTACCGACTGCGTCTGCGGTAAAGCAGGATTTTGATCAGCATGGCTACGGCTCTAGTTTTCTTCCAGCATTTAACTTCAAGTCACTGACTCGTCGATTCATGTTTTAAGGGGATCGCTGAATTGTAGCCTACAGCTCGTTGAAAACAAGTCTGTGAATAGGATAATTACCAACTCGTTTTTGACCAAGTTCACTTGCCATGTAAATAAGTCTGAAGTACAGGAACGTAAACATATTTTTAAACATATAGTAGGGTAATATGTCTAAACCGCCTTACGAATCATCCGTCCATCACATCAACAAATTTTCCTTGAACCCCAGATATGATAATTCACTCTACAGTATTTCTAAATTAATTTCTCCCGTCTAGTCATTATTGTCAGTAGTTTATCTATTGCAATATAACTAGTATCTAAACTGATATTTCTTTCCTCGTCCTTGACAACCTAAACAGTAGCCTTATCTCTAGAAGTGAACTAAAAGTTTTAATTAGCTATTAGACTAATAAGTGCATAAGATATTCTGAAGACATGGCGTTGTTAGCAGAAGAAGATATGATACTAAGAGATATACCGCTCGAGTTAAATGACAGTTGTGTGCAATATGTGATGAAGATAAATGCAAACAAGACCAAGACCATGGTTATCGCAAGAAAAGTAAAGAAGATAAACGTGGAAATTGGAAATGATGCAGTAGAACAAGTGGAGAGCTTCAAATATTCGAGATGTACTATAAGTAGTAATATGAGCTGCTGCCAGGAAGTCAAAAGGAGTATAGTAATGGCAGAGAAAGTTTCTAATAGAAAAATGAGTATCTTCTGTAGATCTCTGGAAAAGGAACTAAGAAATAGACTAATGAAATAAATAACTATGAGAGGCAGAAAATGGACATTATTAAGAAGTGAAGAGAAACGCCTAGAGACATTTCAAATGTGGATATGGAAAGAATGGTGTATATGAAATGGATAGACAGAACAGGAAATGAAACTGTACTAGGAAGAGTGGGTGAAGAAAGAATAATGCTGAAACTGATCAGAAAGAGAAAAATGAATTGGCTGGGTCACTGACCAAAAAGAAACTGCCTACTGAAGAATGCACTGGAAGGAATGGAGAACGGGATTAAAGTTCGGGGCAGAAGAAGATAACGAAGGATAGACAACATTAAGATATATGGACAGTTTGCGGAGGGAAGGCGAAAAATAGGGAAGATTCGAGAATGCTGGGTTTTGTGCAGTAAAAAACCTTCTTTTTGGATAGAAAACTATGAATTAATGAATAATTATAAATGACATCTCAAAGTACTCTGAATTAAAATAAAGTTTAGATATGAACCGCTGAAAAGCATACACCTTCACAATACGAGACTTTAATATTAGCATCTGCAGTACTAGTAATCGCACAGTTATCGAAGAATATCTGCGCAGCAAATGATTCATTTACCTATTCCCTGGACACTTTAATAAAATAATATTCAATTAAATTGGAAAATATATTACATTATTAAGCTTTTTGAACAAAATAGGGAACACGTATTTCACTGCCCAGATGAGGATTTTGGAGATGAAATATATGAGTTGTGTGACACAATTACCTGCATGCGTTCAGGAGGAAAATGTCCAATCTCAAATTATTTTTAAAAAGGCAAAAGAGATTTTTGAGTTCCACGGTAGGAATGAATTTCGTTGTAAATGTGTGAAAGATTGAAGGTTTGAGTTTTAAAATATATAAGAATCAATGGTAATTAGGCATTCCTAATGAAATGGCAAGATTTTGCAGTTAGATGAGCTTGCCATTTGAGGGATATGAAAATCAATCTCAAGATCGACGACAAAATAAACTATAATTCATCCTTATTAAAAGTTGATCGTCAAACGACTCAAATTAGACAAGTGTTTGTTGAGCGAAGAAGAAAACAGAATGGAAACAAACATATCTTTGACCAAAGATACTTAGTTGTTCATGCAGATGGGGGAGACATTTTCATGTAAGAAACTGGGCTTATCCATAAATCTAAACACAAATCCATGTAAATAAATGATGTTAACTTCAGCAAATATTGTGTTAAGACACTTTGAAACAATGTGCTGCCTTACTGCGTAATTGCGATGAAAAATGTCCCTTATGCCATTACATGAGACGACAAACCTCCACCTAATTGTTCGAGGAAGACGTCGAAACTTGGCTGCAGCACCGAAGCATTCCAGAACAAAAAATGAAGGAAAATATTAACTTGTCCATTTTGTGGAAATCCACTGACTGTCCTATTTCTACATAGTGATCCCTCTTTTCCAGTATCACGGACTTGAGTTCATGGGGCTGCCGCAATACAACTACAATCGAGTACACCGGATGAACTGATAGTCATGTCAATAATTTCGGTGGATATTTCCTTTAATAAACGTCAACGAAAAAGTCAAACACCATTTTGCTGTGTTTTGGGTAGTTTCTCACAAAAACGTGCAATTTTAACCCTCCTAGTACCAATGGGGTCAATATGACCCCAGTAGCTCTTTTGAAAGAAAAATCTCCTCCATTTTTAAAACTATAATTTTCAAAATTTATGACTTTATCCCTTTGTGTCAACTGTATCAAATGATGTTTCATTCATTTTTATATTTTCAACACATTAAAAAATATTCATTGTTTCTTCACTGAGTGCCATTGGGATCTATATAACCCCATTAAACGTTGGATTTTTTTCTTTGAATGTAACATTATGAAAGTAAAAATGCTGACCGTTACTTTGAACATCTGTTATACGGAATACGTGCAACAATGAAATATTATTTCTTACCCATTGTTCAGGTTGTTGCCTAAGTTTTTATTAGTGTTTGCCGCAGTGTGATGTAAAATTACATGATGAGTGCAAGATATTTGACTGGTTCAGAAATAGGCGTAATTGTGAATGAAGAAGATAATGAGGAACAGGAATATAATGAGGAACCACGAATATAATGAAAAAAATCTGATGACAATGGAGAGATTGATGCTATTATAACAGAAGACTGTCAATCGGCTGAAAATTCTGATGATGATGACGATGATGATGGAGATTTAGAAACTACTGTTTCTGAAATTTCTAAAATCTCAAATTTGAATGTTTTCAATTAAGTATATTTCACCAACCAATTATTTATTACAACAAAAAACAGCAGCAATAATAATAGCTGTTCCGCGCCGTAGCGTCGTGGTCTAAGGCATTCTGCCTAGGACTCGCGTTACGGAATGCGCGCTGGTTCCAATCCTCATGGGGAAAGAAATTTTCTCATGAAATTTCGTCCAGTGTATGGGACCAGTGCCCAACCAGCATCTTGATGCACTTTGGGAGCTACGATATGTACCGAAAATCCGGTTTCGCAAACCAGCTCTAACGGCTGGAGGGATCATCGTGCTAACCATACGATACCTCCATTCTGGTTGGATGATCGTCCACCTCTGCTTCAGCATGTGAACGTGAAGCTAGCAGCCGGCTAGTCGGTCTTGGCCCTTCATGGGCTGTAGCGCCACGGATTTACTTTACTTTTTATAATAATAGATAATCACTAAGTAAAAATCTGGAATAGTAATACTGTTGTTTTGAGGTCCAGAAATGGAAACGAAGTATGGAATAAAAGTCCTGTTAGATTGCATTAAGGGAGGCAGCCAGCACGAAACGTAATGAAGACTGCTCCAGGTCCAACGCGGCATAGTCTGAGGAATGTAAACACTGTGCAGTCAGCTTTTGAATTATTTATGAAGCCCAGCATTTTGCAGAATATTTTGAAGTGGACCAACAAAGAAGGTAACATTACTTACGGTAACAAATGGATAGATCTTGATAGAGAAGAATTTGAGTGCTTTCTTGGTCTGCTTATACTCGCACGAGTGTACAAATGCCACAATGAGGGCATAGTGAATTTATGAAACACAGAGCATGGCCGACCTATTTTCAATAGCTCTATGGCTAGGAACCGGTTTACCGAAATATCACGCTGTCTTCGGTTCGATGACGCTCAACAGCGGCAACAGAATCGTAGCCCTGATAAATTGGCTCCTATAAGGGACGTATTTGAGCAGTGGATAAGCACATTACATGATGCGTATGAACCACATGAGAATATTACAGTTGATGAACAACTGGTAACTTTCAAGGGCAGGTGTCCTTTTCGGCAGTATATGCCCCTCAAAACCCGGAAAATATGGCATCAAAGTATGGGCTGCTTGTGACAGCATTAATTACTATGTCACAAACCTGCAAGTGTACACAGGAAGAGGCGAACACCAGCCTAGATAATCGAATCAGGGAAAAAGAGTAGTATTGGACTTAACTCAAAATTTATCCCTGAGTGGTAGAAACATCACAACAGATAATTTCTTCACAAGTTTGTACCTGGCAAAGGAATTATAGTCCCGACGCTGTTATTTCCGGCGTGACTCCGCCTCTTTGCTTACGTCTTAGAAAGTGAAGGCTCTATAAAGTCTAGGTAGGTAGTATCATTCGCCATTTTTGTTCTTACGTTGCCGAGCTACCATACGAGGAATCTATTTGCAACACCGTTAAACATTATCGTGTCGTAACTCCTATGATAATAAATCAAACTCAATGTAATTCAGCAAATAATTGAGCGGCAAATAACGTCTTCGTGTGCTTTCTGCGAACGCCAACTAAAGAGCTAAAATGGCGGGCGATTATATTAAGTATTTAACGAGCCTTAAGAAATGAATCAGCGAATCACAAGACGCACACGTTTAAATGTGGCCGACCTGCAACGCGATTGGCTGCCGGAAATTAGAGCGACGGGACTATAGAAAGAAAACAGATGACTCTGTTAGGAACAATAAGAAAGAATCACCGTGAACTACCCGCAGAATTTGTTATAGCAAAGGGAAGGAAAGCAGCTTCAAGGTTCTTCGGATTCCAGGAATCCGCTAAGATAGTTTCCTATTGCCCAAAAAAGGGTAAGGTAGTGACTCTGCTGAGCACTATGCATTTCAAAGAGGAAATAACTGAAGATGAAAAAGAAAAACCTATTATGGTACTAGACTATAACGCAACGAAGTCAGGTGTAGACACAATGGACAAATTAGTCAGGACATGCACTACAAAACGTATGACAAGGAGGTGGCCCATGGTTATTTTTTATAATATTTTGGATAATAGTGCGCTCAATGCGTTCATAATTTGGCTGGAGTTAAATCCTGACTGAAAGAAAAAAACCAACTACAGAAGAAGAGAATTTCTTCTTGAGCTGGGAACATCTTTAGTACAGAAGAACAGAAGTAGGCGCACCAAAGATCCTCCTGCTCGTATTTCAGCACAAGTGCAAAGTGGGGCAAAACGTGGACGATGCCACTTATGTGAACGTTCTGTGGACAGAAAGCCTCCAGAAAAGTGCATAAAATGTTCATCTTTCGTCTGTAAACAGCATTCCGATTTGTTTTGTTTCAAATGTAAGGACGTATAAGATGAAGGCGGAAGGATGGCAAAGTGTAAAATGTAAAAATGTTTATATACATAGCTGTTCTGTTTTCAAGGTAAACATATATGTTTTTATGCCAGTTCATTAAAACAATTTCATTACTACCGATATATCTCGTGTAAATTAATTGGGGTCTATATGACCCCAACGGTTCTGAGTGTAAAAAAGAAACCTGGTAGTAGGAGGGTTAAACACCTGAAATGTACCATCGTGCAACAGTGTACTCAGTGTTCGGATTCACTGTCGTATGTTATGTTCCGATAAATAACCCCTTCACCGGACTAGTTTTGAATAGGAGAGTGGGAGGTCATTGCCATGCTTTAGACCCCTCATTTCTTGTTTTCTCCTCCAATGTTCTAACGTACTAGTGAGCTGTAGTACAGTAGGCCTACACCAAGTGTTAACACCAAGTAGTAACCTTTTACGCCCTTGTCACAGTTCCTTACCATTTAAAATTGTTCTGTGGAACAATTATTCGGTTCAAATTTCTGTAAATTTAAGACAAAACTAAACTTTGTTCAATCAAGCATTATAATAATTCACTGTTCTCTTAAATTGACTGAGGAAATTTGAAAATTGAGCAATAATTTTCCTAAAATACACGACTAAATATTTCATTTAAAAGTTTTTTTTTCAAAAACGTAAGAAAAAACGAGAAAAATTGTATTTAGCTTTGCTGTTTGAAATATGTAGAAAATTAATCCTCTGAAATTAATGACATAACTTACGGTAATTATGATTGTAAAGTAATATAAAGCGACGACTGGCAGACAGAAATATTAGCTACATTCTATTTTTGCGATTGGTGACCACTGAGGTACATATATGTCCTCTGATACTCTCGTAACTATGGTAACCTTACTTCTGCAATATGTACGTTTATAGATTCTATCATGTCTCATTTTCTCCAATGATGCTTGTTCGTTGTTACAACTTCCTTACAATTCTTTGAACTGAAGCTCTCCGATCTGACAAAATGTGTCCTGCCTATTCATTATGGCGACACCTTCAAATGTTCACTCTTAGCCCCCGACAGACTTGTTTTAAACGAGGTGTAACTACATAAAAAGAAAAGTGTGTGATACTGTTTGTTCCATCATTTCCACATAACTACAGAGCTCATACAAGTTTATGAACGAACGAACGAACGAACGAACGAAAGAACGAAGGAACGAACGAATCAAGTTGAAACTAAGGAGTTCAATAAAATTAATGATTGAATTATCCAGGCCAGTTGTCTCAATCTTTGGGATTTGGAGATTCAGATCCCAAACTTTGTGACTTCTGCATGATTCTTGATCTAACTTTCACTCATCGTAACTCTGAATTCCTCTTATTAAGATAACATCACATCGAAATTAATTTGTAAAACAATGAAGAACCATGTCTATTTAATCATATTCCGCGAAGAAAGCATTGGAACATGTAATTCGTCTGCATTTACGTATATTGAAACTAATGTAATACGAAAAATCTCAACTGATTGAAAGTGATTTTTTGCAACCTGACACAAGCAGTTTTAATAAGGGCTCGATTAAAAAGGCCCTCTTTATTTTCGTGTGGATTTCAAGAAATTTTGTGTATCTTTTATTTTCGATTCGCATTGGAAGAAAAGAGATACATCAGAGAGCTGAGGAGATGACTAGTGGTATGAATGTGTGACGCAACACTAGTAGCCAAACGTTACTATCACTTGTGAGTACTACTCATCCTTTAAATATTGGTCGGGTCACTTGTTGTTTAGTCAACTGTCCGAAGAAGATTAGAACCTCATAAGTGACAAAAATAAGGCATCGCTCAAGAGGAAAATAAGCCGGGAGATAATAAGGTAGGGTTCCTTTCCCCCCTCCATTTTATACATCACTGACTAGTAATATATTACACTAGTCAGACTTCAGATGTATTTAATTACTTTCAATTGGCTTTTATAGAACCCGGAGGTTCAGTGTCGCCCTCATATAAGCCCACCATCGGTCCCTATCGTGAGCAACTTAAATCCAGTCCCTAGCATCAAATTTCACCTCCCTCAAATCCATTTTAATATTATCCTCCCATCTACGTCTCGGCCACCCCAAAAGGTATTTTTCTTTCCGGTTTCCCAACTAACACTCTCTTTGCAATTCTGGATTTATCCATACGTGCTACATGCCATGCCCATCTCAAGCGTCTGGACTTAATATTCCTAATTAAGATTTCAGAAGTATACAAACAATTATTCCTTCTCTTACACATATTGTCAAGTGAGATGTGCTGCCTGATAACAGATGTAGATCTACATATCGATTGTTTTATAACATGAGCAATTTTCTCTTGTCGCGCTTGCCCAATTCACGCAAGTATCATCTTTCTAATTATTTCCCTGTTTTCACTATGTGCTGTTTTTTTGTTTCCTTTTTTTTTTTCCTCTTTAAATCCATCGTTTCATAATATGTGAAAAATGAATCACACTTAATTTAATGCACTGTAGGTTTAGTGAAATAAATTTTTTAACTTCAGAATTTTGAAGTAACTTATTTTTATCAGCGCGAGAATCATTATTATATTATTTTCAAACGATCTGCATATTTTAAATTAATTTTCTTATGGTAGATTACTTAAGAAAGTGATATTTTAGGATAATTTATCTAAAATGAATAACGTAGAGAAATAAATTATATACAATAACGTAGGCCTACAGCTATAATGAAATATACATAAAATTGTTTCATAATATTAACAAGTTCCCCTTGCCGCGTTTCCCCATCTCACGCACGTATCACCATATGATTTTTTTTTTTTTTTTTTACTTTCTTCATATTTGGATTCACCGTTTCGTATATAAAAGCTGAAATACACTTAATTTAATTTTAACTATTGAAACACAATATTCATAACACTTTTACTATAGGCCTATTGAAACAATATTAAGCCTACAATTATTAACCTCAACGAATAATTTTACAACACGACTACAAGGAATGAAGTTTTGTGAATACTAATACAAAATTCGATGATAAACAACGTGGTTTAAAACACAATACTTATAAACACTTAGATGAAGTTAAAACACAATATTAGGCTTAAAATTACCTGAACACAAGGAAGGTTTTGTGAATTACTAATACAGTTCGATATCACCGTGCGGAAGGAATAGACCGGTTAGTAACGGCTCCTCTCCCTCCTCTTCAGATCCCTTTAGCCAACTCGTCAGCTCCCTACAATGTTTTATCTGAAACAGGAGCTACACATGTAGTGTTTGCTAAATCCCGAGATACGAATATTCACTATTTGACGAATACAGAATAGTGTTAATGGGTCGTTTGTTGCAAATATTCAGTATTTGCCGAATATAACGAATGTTTGCCGAACACAAATCGTTTCCAGGTCAGAAACGATCTTTCACAGATATCAAAATAAGCGAAGATTCGTTCTAGACATGTACAAAACCGTGACGCACATATTCGTCCAAAAATTCGGATGTTGTAACAGGTAATAGTCACATAACTTTGTCCATTTTCTGTTTAAGTCTGTTTTGATGTGGTGGTCAAATGAGCTAGTCCTGCACTTTTTGGTTTGCTATGTGAAAGAGCCAACAATATAGGATGACTAGACGTCCCCGATTTCTGGGGACAGTCCCGGGTTTTGAGTTGCTGTCCCCGGGTAGAAAATATCCCTGTTTTTGTATGACTTGAGGCTTTCCCGGCGTTTGATGTAGAATAACTCCTCTCGGGTTCTCAGCCAGGTGAGTTGGAGATTTGCTTCCAAGCTTTCGACGGCTAGCTCTTAGGACTTGGTCCCACATCACTTCATTCCCTGAAGAAGATGGCAGAGCTAGCCGTCGAAAGCTTGGAAGCAAATCTCCAACTCACCTGGCTGAGAACCCGAGAGGAGTTATCACTGTTTTTTGTTCTTCATAATTAATTTTGCCCCCAGAAGCTTTGATTTTGTTTCAGTAACAATTTACACGTGAATATTTAAGTATCGTGATGAAATTGCTGCGATCCATGCACATTTCTGAACGGCTCAATATGAGACAGAAGAACCAGCGAACACAGTATGAGATATTCTGCACTCTTTGAGAAGAATTTAGCATCTTTGTCTTTGGACAGCTTAGCATTAGCGTTACCCAGAAGCATTTCATTAATCTCTCTTCTAACTCGTTGGTTAGAACTGCCGCAGCGTCCATTTTTAAGTAGTTAAAAATGAGGAATTTTGAGACAAACAAAATGGTTAAAAGTGGTGTCATGTTTTATCTACATATTTTATTTAAAAAAATTCATTTCATTTGCATTTTTTTTTTTCAAAGTAGTGTCATTAATCATGTGTCTTTCAGTCAGTAATGCATCAATTGAAAGACTCCCCTTCACAATGAACTCAATCTGGAATGATGAAAAGTCGAGAATGAAAGTTGAAACAGTTAAAGCTTTGTTACAAGTGAAAACAAATTTTCATTTCTCATGTGAAGAACCTAGTGCGAAACTGTATGGGAATGAATAGATCCTTAAAAAGATACATTCTTCAGAGAAGTACTTGTAAATTGTGTATGTTAGAGTTCAGTGTGTACAATATTATGTGAAAGATTTCCATGCATACGTCAGTCTAGGAGTTACATGCGTGTATGCATTTAATTCAAAAGTTGAGATAATCTACAAATTTAGTGTACAAAATTCTATCATTGTATCTACTGTTACATGTATTTTCTGTAACATTTCAATGGATAGTGGTATTTCTTGAAATTGCCAATGTCCCCTACTAGACCATAAAAAATCTGGTCAGCCTACAATAATATGGAATCCACCTCATGATTTACATACGAACAGAAACAAGTACACAATGCCTGGAAACTATTCAAGAGAATTTAGGTGTGAATTATTCAGTTTCTGCTCTGTTTTAGTGACACCATCCATCACCTTCTTTAAACTTTGCAGATGAGGACATCGCTGCTGGGCCGCGAAGAGGCAGAGGACTCGGAACCTCTCATCGAGAGCAGCACAGCCTCCAAGCTCACTGTGTCGGGCGGTGAGAGTAATGTGCACTTTGTGCCCGAGGGCCCGGAAGAGGAGGAGGAAGACGGCCACGTCGATGAGGAGAAGTCGCTGGATCGGCCGCGTCTGCCCACGCCACCGCCCGCCCTCGCGAAGGTGGTGAGCTTCGGCGACGTGACCAACACTCCCGCGTCTGCACCCATGCCAGCTCCTGCACCCGTGACAGTGGAGGACACGATTCTGCCGCCGCCGAAGCAGTTTCACCCGAAGCAGCAAGTCAGACCGCCGCTGTCGGCTCTCCGGCGACGCTCAAGCGTCAAGAGCGTGTCTAGCGGGAACAGCTCGGCGGCCGGCATGCAGGTCCTGGGTTCGAGAAGGACGAGCGTGCCAGTGATGCCGTACAGCGCCGGACACATGGCTGCGACGAGAAGCCACCAATCCGCGGTGGAAAGACTGCGTCTGCAGACGAGGGGTACGGGCGAGATGTCTGTTTCCAGCGACGTGCTCAATGCCGGTGGCGGGGGTAAGGGATCGCCGCCCCCCTATTTGCTCAATGGAGGAGGCACTGACCTCCTGACATCTGGGGGCAACGCCTCGTCACCGAACGTGGCTGCTATGGTGAAGACTTCTCCCTGCGATCAAGGCAAGTGTGCGAGCTGAGTTACTCCCTATGCAGAAAGATATCTGGCCTCTTAAGCGTATTTTCACCCAATCCCCACTCTTTTCGCAAGCATACCATGCATAATCTTAAGGGGGGACAGACGAGAAATAACATTACTTTACTGAATTGCCTATAGCTTTCACATTTCCGCCTTCCTCTTAGTCTCCGCAAACTGACCATATATCTTAATGTTGTCTAATGTTGTAATGTTGTTATTTCATTAGTCTATTTCTTAGTTCATTTTCCAGAGATCCACAAAAGATACTCATTTTTCTGTTACAAACTTTCTCTGACATTACTATTCTCCTTTTGACCTCCTGGCACCAGCTCATATTACTACTTATACTACTTCTCGAATATTTCAAGCCCTGCACTTGTTCTACTGCATCATTTCAAATTTCCAAGTTTATCTTCTTTATTTTTTCTTGCCATAACCATGGTCTTGTCTTGTTTGCATTTATCTTCATCCCATATTGCAAACAGCTGTCATTTAAGTCGAGCAGTATGTATCTCAAGCTGCGATTTCTTTACGGCGATCATCGCCGGACGCACATAGCTGGCAATTGTCGCCTGGAGTTTCTAGCAGTTAATATGAATACGCACGGTTTCTTTACAGCGATGATCGCCAACATAAATCGTTGGACGCGACGCAGATCGCTGGAGGTTGCTTCTGAAGCAAATTCAGGACGCACATCGCCGCATACATGTTCAGTAATCGATATTTTAAGGAAGGCCATGTAGAAATATTGCATCGAGATATGACTGCAAAACAAATGAGAATTTACAGCGATGTAGGCTGATAAATAAACCACTTCCTGACGATCATCGCCAGCGTTTATAATTGCCGGCGATGATCGCCGTAAACAAACCATAGCTTAAGTATCATGTCGTCTTCTGTTAACAACGACATATCTTCAGAAAATCTTATACACTTATTAGTCTAATAGTTAATTACAACTTTTATTTAACTTATTATACATTTCAGTTCCTAAGTCAAAACCTACACAAAAAAATGACTTAGAACGTTTTTGCAGCCCATGATTCAAATAGAGTGTGAAAAAACGGTATGATACAACTAGACCACTACATGGAACACTAACAAAAATTGCTCTCATCCCCATTTCAACTAACAACGCAATAATAAAACAATAGTGTGCATCACGTGAAGAGAGAGTAGTGGTGCTTTGAACTGATACTGTACAATTTATTCCCCTGTAAATAACATTAGTTTAATGCAGTGATGTCAAAGCAAGCGCATTTTTCTGACCTTGACGTCGTGCGCGGGCAGCAAGCGCTAAGTAAGGAAAGAGGAAGGGTTGTGTATATGAATAAACAATCTGTTGGATTAAGAAAACAGTGGTGCACAAACTTCAAACGGAACGTGAAATTGTATGTCGCAATTTTTATATGGCTTCTTTCTGTTTAATATTATCTATATTGTCTGTAAAACAAAAGTACTAACAGTGATTTCTTAATATTGCACTTGTGTTTTAAATCTTAATAACATACCATAGAGTTAAGAAGGATTATTCACTTAAATTCCATAGTAGTATAATATTATACTGTATTAAGTGGATGAAACACATCATTCATAAATAAAGTAATATTCCAAAGAATGAGATTGAGTATGACAAGATAAGTTGAAATTTATATTGATGGTATCTTTAGCCTTACAAAAGTAATCAATAAACTAATCAAAACAATATTACAGTACAAAGCAAAGTTACCTAGTTGCTGTATCTGTTTTAAGTGTAACTAATATTACATAACAAAACGCTTATCGCATTATGCTTTTAAGGTGATATTTGTGAGCAACTTCCTATCATCAAAATATTAAATTATTTTCTCGAAATCTGCTGAAGCTATAGAGCTGACATTTTTACAACACATGGGCACGTATCTTTTGCTTATGATGTAAGAGTAGTTGCTTTGTTAATTCATTTCCTTACAAACAATTTTCATGCGAATATTTTCAAAATTTTCAGTACACTATCTTCAGTAATACGTATATACGGTATATTAGATTTACGAAAATATTCTGTAAGGCTACTAAATAAATAGGCCTATATCTGAAAATTTCACTTTTCTATACCGAAAGTTGAGAAAATATTTCTTTTGAATAAAAAGAATCAAACTTGTGAAAAATGAGCATTAAAATTAAAACTTACATTCTTATAATGCACTTACACTTCTCAGGCAAATATAAAAATTAACATGGATACAATTTTAATAAGTTCTCTTTCCTTTATCTATTGAATCAGTGGTGGCCATCCCTGAATATAGCTCGACCAAGCGGCATATACCACCTCTTTCGTCTGTCTCTTTCCTTCCCGCTGTAAAGCGCTCAGGCTCTCCTGGGTTCTAAAGCTCGCGATTGCTCCTGTGGGCATCAATTGACATGCCTGGTTTAATAATAATAATAATAATAATAATAATAATAATAATAATAATAATTTATTTAACCTGACAGAGTTAAGGTCATATGGCCTTCTCTAACACTCAACCAGGAGTAAAACTGCGTTACAAAAAACACTACAAATTTACAAAGTACACTACAATTTTACACACAAAACTGAATAAGATAATAATAATAATATGTAACAACATGTAAGTAGAAATCAAACATAAGATATAACATACAGAAAGAAAGAAAAAAGCATAATAAAATGTGATCAGCAGGTCAAAATAATTGAGGCATACAAAGTATAAAAAAGTAAGACAATTATTGATAATAATAATATAATAATAATAATAATAATAATAATAATAATAATAAATGAGAATAGTAATAATAATAATAATAATAATAATAATAATAATACTAACGGTAGTAATAAAATAGTACAGTACGAAGCATACAATGAATACAATATTTTTAAGTACACACAGTAAGGAAAATTATGATTATATATAGCTCAACTTATCACGTTATAGATATACCATTATCGGAAAATATGAAAACAAAAATATAATATAAGTTAAATATCACTAGAACATAAAAAAATGTGAATACGTGGAAACATACAATACAACACTTGTCATAATAGTAAGTTAGTTTGGCAACTCGTCATAAGATAATTTCTAACTTGGATTTGAAAGATTTCAATGTTCGGCAGCCCTTGACTTCAGGCGGCAGAGAGTTCCAGTGACGAGAGGTAGCAACAGTGAAAGATGAGGAATACAGAGATGATGTGTGAAGTGGAATTTCTAGCGTGTTATCGCGTTGTGATCGAGTATTAATATTATGATAGCGAGAGAGAGTATGAAAACGAGCGAATAAATAATAGGGGGATGAAGTGTGCATAAATCTATATAAGAGAGAAAGTGAGTGCAGATTTCTCCTCTCATGTAACCTAAGCCATGATAACTTCTCGAAAGAGGGTGAGATATGATCATAGTATCTAACATTACAAATGAAGCGGATCCACGCGTTATGAACACGCTGTAGTTTCTGAGTGGAATCAATCCTGAGATCACTGAACAAAACGTCGCAATAATCGAAGTGAGGTAGAATGAGTGCAAGAGGCGTGTGGTAATGTGCTCTCCTGTGACTGTGCAGGGCCTGACATGACGATAATCCAGCGTTCGGTGTCCGAGAAGAGCAGGGAGCGGTCCGCCCTGTCGCACCATCACCACCACCATCACCGGCCGCCGGTGCAGCCGCCACCACCGGTCGGTTACCAGCCGCACCACATCCCGCAGCTGAAGCAGCAGAAGTCCGTGCTGCACGCGCACGTTCAGAGCACGCCGAACGTGGCGTCGACCCAGCGCAGCGTCGCGCGCCACCCCGCCACCGCGCCCCACGCGCCGGCCATGTGCTCGGCGGTGTCGGAGGGCGAGCTGCTGGACCTGGCCATCCTGCCCATCTTCCAGAAGCTTCTGAGTGAGCGACACAAAAGTCGCTCTGGCTACGGCGCCTCCATCGCGTCCTGCCCCAACATCTCCATCAAGTGCGACATCGTGGAATACTTGTAGGAATAGCGCGCACGTTTCCTTAGTGTTTCCTTGTCTGTCTTATGTCCAGACGTTCACTTCGTCTCTGCAGGTAAGTGACACCACCTCCATTCGTCTCTTTTTGAAATGGAATAGAATAGACTTTTCGTTTCCCCTGTGCTCGAACCTTTCGGAGGCCGAAAATCTTCGTAACGGATAATTGGGCGCATCATGTCAGAGAATTGCTTAGAGCAGTGATGCACTTGAAAATTAACAACTTCTTATTCATAATTTCCTGATCGTGTATGTTGGCGTGTGCATATTTTTATGGCTAATTCCAGTAGAGTAACAGAAAGTTCATGGGAAGTAGGTATAAATTAAGATTTAAAATTTAATAGTCTAAGTCTACATTCGGAACAACAATGTGGGCAAGAAGTAACAGTAGTGAGTTTTATGGTGCGAAAAGATAAACCACTTTCCAGGTTGTTGTTTATTTTTGTGGGTTTTTGAAATTTCTAAGAAATATATGAGAAGCGTTTCAATATAGGAAAGTCGACGAATGTCAGACCGTTTATTCTTACGTTGATAAGCAGGAAAATCTTTGTGAGCTCCTCGGAATAAGTGGACTACTCCTCCATGAACGCTCTTGAAATAGGAATCTGTAACTGCTGCAAGTCAAAAATTGTTTTGCTTTTAATTGGGATTGTACTCTGTTATCCTGAAGTGAGAAGTAATGAGTAGGATTGTTCACGTGTAGAATTGTAGGAATAAACAAAGAATAGACACATAAATGCGTCATGCCCGAGACATTTTTCGCCACTTGTTTCTGATTGAGCTCAGATTGAGACTGTGCCATATTATAGCATAAATGTGTTGACAGCTCTCTTTTTGAGAACA
The DNA here is from genome assembly GCF_040183065.1 of Periplaneta americana. NCBI lineage: Eukaryota > Metazoa > Arthropoda > Insecta > Blattodea > Blattidae > Periplaneta > Periplaneta americana. Next base: position 146,114,598 of record NC_091126.1, on the reverse strand, counting down.
CGGTAACTTCTGGAAACTTTTGATTAATTTTCGACTGTATTGTGCAACAAATCATCAGGAGCAAATCTTCTCGTACACACACAGTGTTACGAGTCGAATAGCTTCCAATTTTGTATAAAGTGAACATGTTTTCCAATTTCAGAAACCTTGTTTTGGCAAAGAGTTCGTTGGCAAGAGTAACTATGATCTTGTCAAAGCAGTATTTAGTCCCCTTCCTTCATTAAGTGGTTCGAAGTTATAGAGTTATTACATTAATAAATTAAAGAGATTTATTATTTGTTTCTAATGATTAGTGTCGTTACACATAGCACTGATCTAATGAGTGAATATGCTCCTTGTTTTACTACCCTGATGCCGTATGTGGGAAACAAGTGACATTCCTTATATTTATAAATGGAGGTTGGACATAAGATGGTTTGGTTTTCCATCTGTCACAATTTCGAAGTGAAAAAACTGCAGTAGAATATTATTGCCGTGTCATTTGCCAGCGAATCGAAACAGCCTTTGGTCTCCGACGCAGTCGTTACAAAATTAGCATCATACTGCACTCGATGTAATGTCCAGGCAGTGCCACCGATCCTCGCTCTCATTGTTGGTTGTGACATCACTGCTTTGTTGTAAACATTACAGTTTTTATGGTGGACTTGAAATCTCGAATCGCATTCCATAATTCTTTCAGCCGGTTTACGTAATAGTGTCTAGTTGTTGTTTTATATTCTTCAAAATTGTTTGGAACCGCACAGTATGTTTCTAACACTGTCACATCTGATTTCGTTACTTTTACAGAGAGCTGTTTAAAAGTCAGCTTCGTGTAACAGTTTTATTTGCTACATTTTATATTACTCCTTGGTGTTCGAAAGTGTAAAATCATCTTTGAAACATTCGAGTAGACAGCACCAGCAGTGTCAGTGCTGAACTCAACTTCAGTGGTGTTCTAGTGAATGTCAATAATGCGTAAAAGAAATACATAATTCTGGACAGAGATCCATCCGTTGGGATCTCCCCAGTTATGCAGTTCATCTGCGATGGTGATCACTGACTCGTCGTCATGCCTGCCAACCAAAATTTGCAATAATGATGAGAGCTACTTTACCTGCACTGGATTACAACCAGTAGACCGGCATTTAACTGAGCTCAATGAAATTCGACGTCGGTCCAAGCATCTCGTATTTTAGAGTAAGTGTCCCACTTTCTTGCAAAATGTCAAAACCCTCAGGCAGTATATGTACCCAATGAACCTCCCGGATACCAGAATGTATAAATATGTCTTTCGTCACATCGACTAATTTCTATATTAGTTCGGTGCAGTGACTTTTGCAACTTCTCCAAAATAGCGGATATACTAGATATTAAATAAATTACCTGTAATAAATTTCTCGTATTCCGTAATAATCATATTTAACATTACCTATATTTACAACTTGGCAGGCATGAAATGTTTGTTACTTTGTTGCCAGCAACTGGTTTGGACTGTTCTAACGGAGACTTTCTTGATTTTCTCTGGTCTCTCTACTCAAATTGAAGATATGATGTAGGCCTATTTATTCAGTTGTCATATCGTCATATTACAGCAAGTTTGAAACCAATTATTGAGAAAATAATCCTATTTTATGAAAATACATCATGTATGATATATTATTCACTATATATAGAATCTCAAGAATTCATCATATTAGTGATTAATCGTGAGTTATTACAGCAGAACCCGTGAAAATTATGTACAGTAAAATCCCTTGTAAGCAGCACCCAAATCAGCGGCAATACCAAAATAACGGCACTTTTAGCTGGGCCAAAAAAAAATATTGAATCTGTCATATTCCCACAACCTGAGACGTCAGTTTTGCAAATTAGGAAAGTCGCACGAACTTTCATTTTCAGTGAATATTTGAACCAAAAATTAGTGTATTATTTGTGTTGTGTGATGTGTTTTAATAAAGAAAATCCATACAGTTTTTAAGTTTATTTAATTATGTTCCGTACGTCAGTATTGCCACATTAGGAGGTTAGCACGAAGTTTCGTTTTTAGTGAATATTCTAACTTAGAATTTTTAGTGAATTATTTGTGTTGTGTGATGTGTTTTAATAAAAAAAATCCACAGTTTTTATGTTCATTTAGTTATGTTCGGTCCGCCAGTGTTGCCACATTAAGAAATTCACACGAGCTTTAATTTCACTGATCAACAAAATTAAACACATTTTTTTGTTAAATGATAAAGAATGGATGATTCTTATAGCATTTTTCGTGCTGATTTCAAATGTTTTCAAAATATTCCTATCACCCAGGGTGTTTGAGTAAATGTATGAAATGTAATTCAAACCTTTCCAGTAACATTTTACCTAAAATCGTATTTTTACCAAAAATGTGTGAGAAATAGATTTTAGGCTATATTTCGCTTGAGAAACATCTCTTTTTAGTGTCCAGCAGTAGTCTGACAGAATATTTGGGCTCCATTTTTCCTGGTAGCACCTTTCCATTTCAGAAAAATTCTGATGAAAACGCTTCCCATGTTCGTCGCTCACTACCCGAAGATTTTTAGGAAAGAAAAAATAGATGAGAATTCAAGAAGTTATTTTGAGGGATATGACACGCCATCACGTTATAGTTCTCAATCAGCTCCCTGACAAGTTCTCTGTAATCTTCTGATTTGTGGTTCCTAGAAAGTAAGAGTCTGTTAAATGATCCGTAGGTTCCCGGCATATCATTGGAACTGGAAAAGCCATATAACGGGATCCTTTTAGCCTACCAGTTAATAGAATCACATGGAACACAACAGATTTCAGCGGCCCAGTTCATGTTCTCATCTATTTTACAATCAAAAGAACACTCGTAAGTTCTTTTAACTAGTGTAATGAAATTCAAAGTTAACTATACACAAATGTAACAAAAATTGTTTATGTGATATTTATACAGTATTTCGAGGTATGTTTCACTTTATAAGATACTTTTACCACACTTAAAATTGGAACAAAGAAAACAGGTTATGAAACTTGTTGCATGAATGTAAGTTCCAACTCAACTGAGAATTAATACCAACTCTCGCAGTGTTATGAGGAATAAAATTTATTTTTATGAATTTTGACTTCACCGGCAACAATGATCTAAAGTTATACGTCAATTCTTAATGTAATACAATGAAATATTTTATATATCTTCTTTCCATTAGCATGTTAAAGACGGTATATAGCAATACAAATAAATCTTTTTTTTTCTAAAATTATAAAAACATGGTGGGTGGTAGAAAAATTCTGACTTCATTTTTGGAATCAGCAGATGAAATTACATGAGAAACAGTGGAAACTGTACATTTAACAAAATCGTTCTTGACCAGTGTTTTCAGTGATTATTCGAACCTGGGATTAGTGTATTATTTGTGTTGTGTGATGTGTTTTAATAAGGAAAATTCACACAATTTTTATGTTTATTCAGTTATTAGCAAGTAATAGAGAAATAAGCTTCACATGGCTGCAGTTTCAACATTTGGCATTATGAAATATGAACTTTTTTTGTATATATCGGTATTTATTCAATTATCCGGCAAAATCACGTATCTGGAACTAGCCTGGTCCCTTTGGTGCCGGATAAGAGGGATTCTACTGTGTGTGTGTATATATATATAACGTACAGTAACATTTACATTTCATATTAACTGAATTGGGTTCTAAGTAAACGTTAACAAATTTTTTATCATATGGGAAAGATGATTATGAGCTAAACTCTCCTGAAAATATGTTTAACCAACCCTTTGCTATATTTGAATATAACTCGTGCAAGACTGGTGAAGCTGGACAATAGAAAATGTTTCATCACGTAGTCCAGTGATTCGCCACAACAAACATAGACGCACAATAAAGAACCAGTGATATGAATTAGAAGTAATAATAATAATCGATGTACAGAAAAGCAACTTGCACATATCTTAGGAAGCTCCATTATCTTCAGATAATATAAGTTTTTAAATTTAACGCGACACATCATCGACAATATCAGGCAAGGCATTTACTGAACCAATTGCTGGCAATGATATGTAACCTCTTCTCAAATTATATTTAACAACAGCGAAAGTATTTCATCTTGATGACTTAATTTGAAACATGGACTGTTTAATCCACACCTGATTGCCTTCTCCTCTGTTGCAAATGAACTGCAGCAGATTGTTCACGTGTCCTTGTGTTCATCAGACTGAATCGCCATTCAAGCCCAGCCCCAATTAATGGAATTTCCCTTAAAATGTGACCTGCAGTCGAATATAATCATGACCCATGGCGTCTAATAAACTGAGCTGTGCACGAGTTGTTTCCGTTCTCTAAGTAGAGTAAAACAATATTGATATTAGCAACACGAAAAGTTGAAGTATGGGCATCGGTTTAAGACTGCAGGTAGCATCGCTTTGCAAAAGGGAGGACAATTTTGCTCATATTTTCACCACCATCACCACCACCTCCACCACCACTTCCACCACCTCCACCACAACCACCACCACCACCTCCGCCGCCGCCGCCGCCACCACTTCCACTACCACAGCCACCACCACCACCACCACCACTACAAGGGGGTGTGTTGTGTTGTGTTGCGTGTTGAATTTTTCGAGTGTTACAAGAACATGATTGAGATTCTCTAAATAATTCTTGTTGTTACATAAGAGAACTGAGAGATTATCACTTGGAATGTTTTGTTCATTGTTGGAGAATTTATGTTCTTTTTATTGGTCTCCTTACTGGACAATTTAATTTATTGTCAGTTGTTACTATTGTTCATAATAATAGGAGTTGCACTTGATGTGAAATTCTAAACGAATGAAGAAAATGGAGTAATGTATTTGTTGCATAACATGAAAGTAAAACAAAAAGGTTAAGTCATTCACCAGCAGCTGATGCTGATTTTGATGGTGAATACAATTATTAGATTATAGATTGAGTACAAATTTGGTATAGAAAACTTTTCAGGTGCTGCAAATATGGAGCAACTGTAGAGGAAGCCAACAGAATGCACACAGAATTTGGTTTACTTCCAACACAGTCTTTGGGAATAGAGTGTGAGAAATTTCGAAGGTTCCGTAGTGTCTGTCATAACTATTCAAATTAAAAGCACAGAGCGCGGCTGTTGCAGTTTGAAGCAAAGACTTCATGGAGCAAGTCTGTGTTTAACTTACAAAAATATGCAAATTATTAATTAATTAATCAAAGGTACTAAGTTTGCTTCTGAATTTCCATTCAGAGTGATTCTCTTAAATGTTCCTGTGAATTGAAACTATCGTCAGTTGCGTGTATTTTCTGTCTGTTTCATTCTCCGTCAAAGATACCCTTGTAAATGAAGCTACTGTCGTTTTCAAAGCACGAATTGAATCGGGATATACGTATTGTAGAAACTAGATATTAGAGAGTGTACCGATGTTCTATACGTTGGAACATATTGCTAGAATAGATTGTGCAGTGACATCTTCTCTTTGCATTCGATTCACCTTGCTTCAGACTGTTACTAAAGTGCACTGCAGTGTGTGTGTTATTCATCCAAATTTAATTCAGCATTCAATATTTTGTGGTTTGTGTGAACCATGTCTCATATCACAGAGTGCCGTGTACCTGAAAGAATTCTGTTTTGAAACAAATGCCAGTTTTCTGTGTTGGTTCTGTTGGCAACCATGGAGAATGCTCTCCTTGTGGTCTTAAGGAATCATTTGGAAACTAAAGAGAAAACTCTGATGTCAATCATTGAAAATTTAATAAAATTAGATGACTTTTCAACAAAAGGTGTTTGCATTTTACCTTCCCTTTGTCAAGATATAACCTAATATCGCACTCCCAGTAAAATAGTGTTGTAACTCTAAAATTGTAATTTGTAAAGGTATGGTATTTCCTAGTAAAATACTGCTGTAAAAATATGTTAATAAATAGGTATCAAAAGCTTTGATAATTTACTATTTTATTATTAGAATTTCATGTTTCCAACCAGTAAAACAGTGTTGGAAAAAATGTACGAATGTAATATGTGATTTTCGACATACGACAGTATTTTACTGGAAGTGCGATATGAATCATTATTTCCCTCTATTGTTGTAAAAATTTGGTACTGGATAACACAGCTTTCTTCAAATATTTCCTTGTATTATCTGATTCCAAAGATGATGGCTATGTATGTATTTGTGTACAACTTTCTGGACACGGACTTATTTGTGGAAATATTGCACATTCTTAAGAAGCTCCAGATGTCTAAATGTGCAGTGCTATGCAGAGTACAGTATAAGCATATCACTAGAAATTTCTGGTTTAGAATTCTTTAAAATCAACCACAATAAATTTATTCGTTGTACGCATACCCATTTTTTCCTTAATTTCTTAGTGAGCGGGCAAGAACTGTGCGGATTGTTATTGTTGCCTACCAGAATTTTTACAGTGTTCTGTAAACAATTGCACATTAGTGAATTATATACAGAATGGATAGTAACCTCTGCACCATAATTTAAGAGGTGATTCTACATGTTAAATATAACAAAACTTTTATTACACTTCGATGATGCACCGCTAAGCAGGAAAAAAATAGTTCCTGCCCAATGTTTGCAGTGCTCTATTGCGGTAATAGCCAGAGAGAAATGGCTGATTGATGTACAAGCAGATAGGTGAAAATAATCTGAACACTTAATGCCTTGAACCATTTTTTGCAAATTAAACCGTTTAGCCATGAATTTAAATTGGATAATAGCAAAAATCGTTGAAATAAATCTTGCAACGCAGCGCATATAGCGTGTTACAGACTAAGTAGAGAAGAGGGGGAGGGGAAGGTAAGGAGTGCAGGCCGCGCTTGCTTAGATTTTTGTAGCAGTCGTGATGTTGCCAAATGCTTCGTAGAAACATAACGATTTCCTCTAAAACGATGAATGTTAGAGAAAAGACATATTTAGGTTTTTAAAATCTCCCCTTATGATCTATCACCAGTTTCATTTTGGTGCAGAGGTTACCATCCACTCTGTATACTAAGAGGAAGAGAGTAATTGAAGGGTTCAGAACCCTAGTGGGCCAAGCGCCATTTACTAAAACCGTAGAAAACAAGGGTTAAAATGAAGTTATTACCATAATTCAATGGAAACATATAGCAAATAATATAAAGTATACACATTCAAACTAAATGATAGATCAATCGTCATTAAACTATGGTATTCACTTAACTTAAACACTTCATTTCTCCGTTTTTAATAAATGGCGCTTGGCCCACTATGGCTCTGAACCCTTCAATTGTGACTTTCCATCACGTCAATGATGGACAGAGTTATTATGTGAAAACTGTTAACATTTCCCTTACGCCCAACGATTAATGATGAATTCTGTGTTTCATTTTATTTAAAATGTCCACTATGTGACGAAGCTTCGGAGTAATGGCTTTCCTTAATAGTTCCGTACAACATATTGAGGTAACAGATTATAACTTCATTTCGGATTGCGTTTCGATTGTATACTGCAATTTATTTTACGTTGTCTGAATGTTATAAATAACGTTATAGAAGGAATGAATGGAATTTAGAACGTTCAAGTAATTTATGCAAATTATTCTGGGAAAACAAAATGTACGAAAATTCTTCAGATTGTGACAACAGTACAATATGGACACAAATTTCGGATTCAATTTTGTTGACCAATAAATTTCATATATTTAATACTTTCTGATATAATACATTTTTTATGTTCAAAGCGTTAGATATCAATCGTTGGACATACAGAGAGACACAAATTTAAAGAGTAGACACCGAAAGTAATTCAGTGAAGAACAATATTATTAACTAATATTTTCCTCTATTCAACGAACCAAATTTATAAACCGTAATGTTTTCTTGAAATGCAACAACTTCCAGAAAATTTTTAAAAACTTTTCGTAAGCGTAATTTAACACGATTAAATTAAATTTTTATTCCTCTTTTTTATTCTTCCGTTATAGATACGAAGCCTGTTCTTCTTCGATTCTCTGCCATTCAGCTCAGGTTGTCTTGCCATCTTCTGTGTCGACCTTGTTTCCTTCGACCTGTTGGTACATTGTCCGTTGTGATGTACTGTAACTGTCTCATTTCTTTCCATTCCAGCTTCCTTCTATACACTATTCATTGATCTTGTTCACATTACATGTTTTTCTAATGGTGTTGCTCCTTTTTCTACCAATCAAAGTTTTTCCTGCAATTTTACGAAGTAACTTCATTTCCAAAGTACAGGATGTAAACGTTATAAACCGTAAAAAAATAATGGTTACAGGACATAAATTACTGAACACAAAAATCTAATAAAATTTTTCTGTAACTTTTGTGGTTTCCATAGAAAAAGAAGTTATGTGAGTCTAACGTTTCTGGAAATGTTAGTAGATCGTCATTATTTATCTCGGTCCGCCCCGTACACTGCAACTGTGGTGACATCCTTGTTATTTCTCTTTATGGTGGTATTAGCGTGTGTTGGACGGAAGGTCATTCGAAATGACGTTCACATTTACGCGAACAGTAAATATTAGACTACTATCAATCCTAAAAATATTATATTTTAGAAATTAAAAACAAAAATAGAGGAAAAGACAAAATTTGACTATACATCATGTTTAGTAGATCGAGATGTAGCCTACAGTTGTCAAAAAAAAAGGGGGGGCCGCTCTCTCGACACAAAGTTCCCTTCAGGTTTCTAAGCTACAATTCGGAGACAGGCAATGTTACATGTTGTTAGACCACGTGGCCTGATATCTACAGTCAGAATGAAAGTATTTGCGTGTTGATCTGTAGCGTAATGGTACCGTTTCGGGCAAGTGTTCGTAAAGTCGTCCGTTCGAACACAACCTAATGCTTTTTATGTTTTTTTTAGGAGAGAGAGAAAATATAATTGCTCCTGTTTCTTTTATGACTGTTTTAGTAATTAACATCAGGTTCATGACTGTATTATGCCATGACTTTGTCATTATTTATTATGACATTATAGCTGCAAATGGAAAGAAAGATTATATTCTCAACAAAAATATCTTTCGTGACGTCTGCCTTAAAAAATTAAAACAATTAAAAGCTCAAAAAAAGAACAAAAAGCCACGATTCAATATTTAGTCCATCTTCCTCCCATCTCGATCACATCTTGCAGTCGAGTGGGCATAGAATCGACTAGTGTTTTCAAATACCGACTGTTCTCAACCACGGCATCCCAGGCATCCTGGACGAGCTTCCACAAATCATCAGGGCGTCTTGTAGGGGGATTGGGTCAATTTTTCCGCATATGCTTCTTTACGGTCTCTAGAAACAGATGCGCAATACTACCAACGAAATTTTAGGTTCAGATCACTACTGATTTTAACATCAGTTCCCAAGGATTAAAAAAAATTGAGATAAAAGTAAAATGTTCTGAAAGTGACCAAATTTGTGGACAAATACTAAATTTTTAGCATTTATGTGCAATGTAATAGGCTATAAGTTAGGTAAATTAATAAGCGAGTCAAAGTATGGTTTAATTTGCTTATTTTACTTTGTTTCTGAAGCATAAATTAATTTACCATAAGCCTTGGGAGTCATTACTTCAAACCATACAGTTTTGCAGGTTTCGTCGTCGTATACGTGTGTGTATATATATATGTATGTATGTATGTATGTAATGTAGGTTATGTATGTGTGTAGGCTATGTATGTGTGTAGGCTATGTATGTATAAAAATTAAATTATGGTTTATTTAACGATGCTCGTAACTGGCGAGGTTATATCAGCGTCCCCGGTGTGCCGGAATTTTATCCCGGAATTTATATGCCAGTAAATATACTGACATGAGCCTGTCGCATTTAAGCACACTTAAATGCCATCGACCTGGGCCGGGATCGTACCCGCAACCTCGACCACAGAAGGCCAGCGCTATACCAACTGCGTTACCGAGGCCGACTATGTATGTATGTATGTAGTGCTATCTTATTATTTGTACTCGGTAGTAGCTGTCATGAAGTAAGGTCACTTGTTGACCGGTTTCGACCTTACTTTTTTCAAATAGCACTTTTTTTTAGGTCTTCCCTGTCTTCTTGCTTTTGGTAGGCCTACATAACTTTTCAAAATTTTTGGTAGTCTGTTTCGTGTGTCATTCTGTGAACGCAGTGAAGCATTTTTTTTTATAATTTTTGATTGTCTCTAGTACTGGCACTTTTTTAAAATTCTTCTACGATCTCTGTATTAATTTTGTGATCCAACCAAGAGTGACCTATTATTTTTATGTATAATTTAATCTCTTCTGTTCTTATTCGTGATGCAGCTGCTGTGGTCCATAGTTAAAGAAAATAAAATATAGGCAGGTTCACAACCTGCTACATAAAGAAACTTAAATGATTTAGAAGTGCTTGCAAGCTATGAATAAATGTAAGTCACCTTCGTGGCATAAAAAGTAAAGATAAATACAGTATTGTGGATCTTTGTTCTCAAAAAATGTAGATAGTAAGCAATCGGCTATAACTGCAAGTATGCTAAATAGAAAAAAAATGCTTACTAATAACTTGGCAATTTAAAGTTAGTCTTTTAAACTATACCAGTCTTACTAATAAACCGTCTATAGTTTTTATATGAAATTTATGCAGAGTTGAGACAGAAAACGTTACTAATAAACCGTGAATAAGCTATGGACGTATAAACAGGCTGTAACTATACAATAGGAATTGCTTTGCAGTAGTTATATACACGAAACCCCTTGTTTAAGCGTTGTATATAGCGAAAAATATAGCCGCCCCTCTAACAGCTGTTCATATCGACTGTCATTTTATGATGATGGTTACCTTGTAACCACAGAAGAACAAACCAAAGATCATAGAATTATTGGAATAATATTGCTGTAGCTTGTACTTTTTGACCAAAATGTAGTGTGGTAATTGATTAAAGCCAGTTGTACTATCGATATTTAACACGCCACACTAGAGCGCTCTACCGGATGCAGTAGAGAACCTCAGATATTCTATTACCTTTCGTAACGAAGTAATGACGAAACTATGACGTAGATGTGTAACAGTCATACTGTTATACACTACGTATGTAGTGATTACTAGTAAGGAATTTACACACGACTTATAAATGAGCTACTCATTGTATAATTATAAGACAGTTAAACGTCTGTATATAGAGTTTTTATTAGTAAGACCGTATAAGTGGTGTAAATACTGCAGCTACATTAGCACGCACACTATCTATTTAGTTGTTAGGCAGTCATGTCAATTGATGCCCATAGGCGCAAATGCGCGTTCTAGAGTTCAGGAGAGCCTGAGCGCTTTACAGCGGAAAGGAAAGAGACTGGCGAATGAGGTGGTATATACCGCTTGGTCGAGCTATGTACAGGGATGGCCAGCACTGAATCAATAGATAAAGGGAAGAGAACTTATTAAAACTGTATCCATATTAATTTTTAGATTTGTCTGAGAAGTATAAGTCCATTATAGGAATGTAACTTTTAATTTTAATGCTCATTTTTCACAAGTTTGTTTTTTACCCAAAAGAAATATTTTTTCCACTACTTTTAATAGAAAAGTGAAATTTTCTGATATGTTTATTTAGTAGCCTTACAGGTACTGAAGCGATGTTTTCGTAAATCGAATACAAGTATCGTAAATACGTGAAGATAGTGTATTGAAAATTTTGAAAATATTCGCATGGAAAATGTTTGTAAGGAAATGAATAAAACAAAGCAACAACTGTTACATCATAAACAAAAGATATGTGCCCATGTGTTGTAAAAACGTCAGCTCTATAGCTTCAGAAGATTTCGAGAAAATAATTTAGTATTCTGATGATAGGAAGTTGCGCACCAATATCACCTTAAAAGCGTACTGCGATAAGAGTTTTGTTATGTAATATCAGTTACAGTTAAAACATATACGTAGGTAACTTTGCTTTGTGCTATAACATTGTTTTGATTAGTTTATTGATTACTTTTGTAAGGCTAAAGATATCATCAATACAAATTCCAGCTTATCATGTCATACTCAATCTCTTTTTTTGGGATATAACTTTCTTTATGAATGATGTGTTTCATTCACTTAGTACAGTACAGTTGTACTGCTATGGAATGTATGTGAATATTCCTTCTTAACTCTTTATTATGTTATTAACGTTTAAAACACAATGCAATATTAAGAAATTGGTGTTAGTACTTTTTTCAGACAATATACGTAATATCGAACAGAAAGAAGCCATATAAAAATAACGACATAAAATTTCACGTTCCGTCTGAAGTTTGAGCACCACTGTTTTTTAAATCCAACAGGCTGCTTATTCATATACATAACCCTTCCTCATTCCATATCTAGCGCTTGATGCCCGCGCACGACGTCAAGGTCAGAAAAATGCGCTTGCTTTGACATCACTGTGTTAGAGTCTTGACTTTTCTGAACCGACCTACAAATCCGGACTACACGAGAAATAGTGATGTGCTAGGCGGGCTTCGAGGTGCCTCACCTCGAATGCGTCGGTTCAGAAAAACCAAGGCTGGACAGACTTACTTTATTGTGATTGTATCAATTTTGGTGGCAGATACACGGACTTTTCGTAGCTAATTTAACAAATTAGCAAACATTTTTCTTCATGAGTGCTTGTCAGATTTTAAATCGTAAAGCACTGTATTCTGCCTATCACGTTTTTTTGTCAAATATTTATATAAGCACACTTTGAGTTCTTTATAAGGTAGGTGTCCCTGTTATGGCCATGCTAAGGTTTGAGAATTTTTCTAGCCGCCATTTTGAAAAAAAATGTAAACCACATTTTTCTTACTCGTTCTCAGTCCAATGGACTTTCTTAAAACAATTTCCTTTCCCCATAAAAATAGCTTTAATTTTTCAAAAAGTCCCAAATTCCAAAAGTCTACCTAGTGGTCATATCAGGAACATGTGCACATGATATGGCCACCCTTGTTCCATGTTCTACAAATCGTGATTTTTTTCAGTTTGATAGCGCAGTTGTGCTAAAATTAAATAATTTTGGTGTAAAATGAATAAAAATGACACTTAATAATATTTTTTATAATTCAAAAGTGTAGTCAAAACAGGTTTTTCCATAAAAATTTAAGTTGTTTTTCTTAAAATACAAAATTTTTGCGTCATCCCAGCTATAAGGCATGTAAATTTGTCAGGTGAAAAAATAAAAGTGAAATGAACTTGATATGGCCATGGTGCATTTGATATGGCCATATCAGGAGCAGGTAAGCTTTCACGAAAATCGTTTTATTATGAACAACTCGTAAAAGATACGCCATCAACTACTACACCAATCAATAAAACATTAAAAACTGAATGGAGTACGATGGTTTTCATGAAACAAGTCTTTGAAAAACATGCATAAAACAAAGGAGACTTACCAGAGAAAAATAAGAAGAGGTCACATGAAAACCGCAAAACAGGCAACTCAACCTGACTGGATGGAAAACGATCAAGTGACATACCAGGATGCCCTTTCACTGGATGCTGCTACAATTTAGCGGATTTTTTGGTAACTAACTCACAATAGGGGGGGGGTGGCCATATCAGGAACATGGCCATAACAGGAGCACCCACCTTAGATCATTTCCACTTCTACAATCTTGGTCTTGGTTTATTGCTCGGGGTATTCAGGAAAATGTTCTGTTATTACTATATTTTTAGCTTTATTTTCCATATATTTACTATAAGAATATACAAGAGTAACAATGAAAAGTCATTTGCCTTATTTCTTGTTTCTTACAATCTGATATGTCAGAATAGAATGAGACTCATAAAACACGTGCTTCAACATAAGAATATTATTTACACTATTAGCTTCAAAAATGCGGTTTATTTACGATTGATGTGTTTCAAAAACTAACCATGTCTGCAGTTGCCCTTCGAATTGGATATTTGTACATTTTAAAGACGCGGCTCCAAAAAGAAAGTGAGGAAATGACAAGCGTACCAGTTGATATCAAATATCTACTGAATACAATGTAAACCAAAGCACGGCAGTCCTATTCTACCAGAAGCAACTTCAGAGTTAAGATTCTAATTTTTCTTAAGGAGAGGTGTCAAAAGGAAATAGTCGAAAACTATTTTTTTAGTTTGTTTATTTATTTATATTCTCCGATATTTAAAGATCAGGCTGCCAAAATTTTACTTTGAAATTCCATCAGGATGCGCTCAAAAATAATTATTGAATGCCATGACACGCCACTTTGCTTTGTAATACTAAAGTTTAAGCTTCATTTTCCGTAATTTACATGTTTAAAAGAATATACCCATAACTGAGAACCTTAGTGGTGACTTTTATTGACTTTTACACACTTATTGAACTTTGAGATGTATATATTTTATTTCAGTGTCAGGAAAATCGTCATAACTTGTATATTTTTCTGTTAGAACAATATTTTTACAAATAAAAATGAATTTTGGAAAATTATTTTAAAATTATCATATATCAAGCGTCATAGAAAAAAATTACAAGCGATTACATGAGTATAATGTCAAATAAGAATGTACACATTTTTATTTTATCTTTTTTAGTATATTGACAAGAAGAAAATTACTGAATTCCTGTAAGCTATTCTTGCCAAAAATACTTCGTTCAATTTTTATGAAAATTGTCATATAGGGTAAACTAGGGTCTGTTGGACAGTCGGGCATGTTGGACACTCTGTACTTTAACGTGTTACCTCGCCACTTGTGGGCACCACATTCTGCTAGAAGTCAATGACGGAAGTAGCCACGAGTGGGGATACTTCCGCCATTGATTTCTAGCAGAATGTGGTGCCCACAAGTGGCGAGGTAACACGTTAAAGTACAGAGTGTCCAACATGCCCGACTGTCCAACAGATCCTAGTTTACCCTATGTTTAACATATATGCGTCACATCCAATTTCCATAACTCTATGGCACAAAGTTAGTCAGTTACGAAATTTTTAGCATTATATTACACTTTCATTGACATCTACCCTTAATTGCTGTAATATAAATGATTGATTATAAGTTGACGAATATATTTTTCATTCACTCAAAAAGAAATAAATAAATAAATTTCATTTGGAGTTTCTACCTGTCATATACAGGATGTGTTAATTAGGGCGATGGCTCATCAGCCCGCTCCCTTAAACACGGCTTCGAAGGGTAAAGCAGTTGCAGTGGCACGCCTTTGTGAAACTGACATCATCATCTTAATAATATAAAACAAATCCATTTCTACAAAAATGAATTTCCTATAGCTTCAGCTAAGTGAAAAAATGTTTTTGAAAATAAAAAAATTGCCGGTATGAAATCCCGCGCAATCGGCTAAGCGGCAAAGCGCGCCGCCACGACGACGGCGACCAGCACCGCGTCGCTCAAGACGTCCACACGGGCCGCCGGGTTGTTGCTGGAAAGGCCTTGTTGGTTAGGTTCGTCGACGGCGTTGCCCCCATAGTTACTGATGGCCGGATACCAGGGCTCTGACGTGACATGCCACGTGTCACTCGTGGAAGGTGTCCACGTGACTCCTCGTCCGTAGCTGGGGGACCTGCTGGACGGCGTGTCCGATGTGGCGTGGCTGCTACTACTACTGCTGCTGCTGCTGCTGCTGCTACTACTGCTGCTGCTGCTACTGCTGCTACTGCTGTCGTATACAGGCGTGTTGCTACTCGTGTCTGCAATCACAGAATTGCTATAATGCCATCAGTCACGAGGATTAATCCCTGCCACATTCCCGGACAAAACTCTCAAATTTAATACCAAACACCCTATAACACACTAATGCTGAGTTGCAAGAAACCTGTTCCATAAATTCCTATTCTCTCGTTAAGTAACGGACCTTTAAACTATTCCAGTCTTTAAAGTATAGGTCGTTGCAAATGTGATATTTAACGATCTGTTAGCTATTCCATCTTCAAACGGAAAGGATTCAAAACGACAGAGCCATCGTAGCCGGCGCAAATAATTCGCTTATTATACGTGCATGTCGCTATGGTACAGATGCCTCAAACTAGCAAGCTGCCTCGTTCGCGCAGGCGCATAGAGCACTTCTCCCCTACCACTGTCCGCCTACTGCTGTGCACTGTGGACTAGAACGGTACAGCTCAGTTCTAATAACAGTTGAAAAGGCTGCATAGGGAGGGTACATCTTGAATACATTGTCAAGAGGTCAACTTTTCAGATAATATGATTATACCTAGGTATAGGAGCCTAGGTGGGCCCCCTCCGTTAGCTCTACTACTTCCCCTCTCCAGGCAGCTTCCTAGTTTGAGGCATCTGTAATATTGTGTTTTTGGATAGTCATTGTTTTCGAACTTTGCACAAGACAGGCATCAATTACTGACCAAGGCCAACATGCAACGATTCTTGGTACAGATTGATAGAGAAGTAACCCTTCCTGTTTCGGTACATCTCATTCAAGTGTCCACTAGAGCTTTGAATTTTCATATGGCTACAGTCTATGCACCAATAGTGTTGGAAAAATTGCAAATTGAGAAGAAATCCTGTTTTACTGTTTGTACAGAATTTCCTTGAGGCATAGTAATGTATTGTTCTCTCATTCTTGCAATGCAGTCACACATCTTATTATCCTACAAACTGTAGATTTATAAACATGAATATGATCCACTTCACATTCTGAAACGCTCCTATTGCATAATAGCGCAAGGCAATTTACTGCTTGCTATTTGTTTTCCAATAAAATGCCTTATTTCATGCAGGAGAGCCATTAATGTGTCTTTCGATAATCTAAATCTAACCTTAAAATCAATATTATCTTATTCTTCTAGAGGATTCGATCTGTCTCTCAGTATTCTTGGTCTTGGTACATGTTGTACCATATCAAACATAACCTCTACGTCAAACGATTCTATAATAGTAATAAAATTGTTTTATTCACAAAACTTTTCCTAATCACATGAATCTCGAGTTCACTGTGATATGTATATTACATTTCACTTACTTACTTCTGATGCTAAAATATCCACGAAATTACTTAATACTGTCAGATACAAAAACAAGAAATATACGTACAATATGGCGGCTAACGATTCGTTAACAATTTATAGCTCCGATTTTCGACCCATAGTTTACAGAGTGCTTTAACGAATCAATAACTTTAAAGGTCGTTCTTGCAACGCTTACTGACGCTAAATGAACAATTATAGGACCAATAGTGTTTAACGAACCTATAAATGCTTTCTTGCAACCCAGCATAAGACAGTAACATCCCTAATACAAAGTGAATCTAAATTCAACCGCAAACTATGTTGACTGATAGACATAATTAAAGTGATTTTTAAGTAGTAAACAGCATTTCGGAAACCGTTATTTTCTTTTAACAACAGGGTTCGAAATTGTCAGGGTAAGAATCCGATAACAAAATTACTTCCTGTAAAACGTGTGCGCTTGTACCGTACCTCAACTCAGTCTACTATCCAAAGAGTGCAGCACATTTTAGAGTTAATGTACGTAAATATCTTGACTGTTTTTCGTAATAGTTGGCTTGGGCGTGGTGGTCCAGTACCATAGCTTGCTTGGTTACTCGATCTAAGTACTTTAGACTTTTTTGTGTCGGGTTACATTTATGTATTTATTTTGCTAATAATTGTAACACGAAATAAAATATAAACCGATAAAAATTTAGCTCACCCCTGAAAGAGTAGAACTTGTGCTCAGGGTCGGATTCCTGAATTTAAATTAAGTATACAATACAATTTGTCTTATGTCTACTACACAATAAGAATATATATATATATTTAAATTTAAAATTTTTCATTATTTATAATATCCATACATAACTTTTTAATTTGATACTAGAAATATTAGAATTTACAAGGTTAGGATATTTAAATATAAATTTGTTATATATTCTTAGGCCTAAATTACTTACTTACTATTTACTTACTGGCTTTTAACCCTGCTGTTCTGTTAGATTTTACTATACGAATGTACTGTTCGGGTCAATATGACCCGACCTATTAAAATTGCATATAAAATTACAAAATCATGTTTGTGAACATTTGTATGACTACAATAACATAGTTTATCATTATTGTTATTGTTAACATTAATGTTATTAATTATTTTATTATAATCTTACATTATTTTGCTTTTTTACTATTCAGTTTTGTTATTTTATTTTGCTATATTATTCGTTATTTTATTTTTGTACATTCTTATTAAAATTAATAACAACAAATTGAAGAAACATTTGACTCAACTGTTTATCTTATAATACAACACTAGGCCATGAAAAATTATAGATTGAACTAAATGCTCGTGCTATGTTACAATGATTAAATTCTGTCTTATGTTTTGCGTAACATTAGGAACTAGTACACGATATACATTTATAACACAATTCTTTCATGTGACATCACATGATTGTATAATATACATTTATAATACAATTCTCTCTCATTGCATACAATTTGGACATAAGTATGTGACATGACCTTTACAAATATGTTTTCTGTAGCTTCGTTTTATTGTCATTGCCTGATGGATAGAACTTACAGCGTGCACGTTTCACAGTTTTTCCTGTTGTAGACTCTGATACCGATACTGTCACATTTTCAGGTTTTTTAATGTCGAAAAGTACTTTCTTGAGTAAATATGTTCCTTTGTCAGTGATTTTTCAAGTTCCTCTAAGAATAATCTC